>NC_088242.1:14288214-14648214 GCF_036934945.1 Oncorhynchus masou masou
TTTAACTTACAATATCATGCATAACAAATGTATTTTATACCACAAACATATAGCTTATATGCTCATCATATGGCATGAGATCATTAAGGTGCATTATTTTCATATCTACTGTAACTTCAAGAAAGGTCACAAAAAGGCATTGCTCACAAGCACCCCCATTGATTCATAATATATACTGCATATATATATATATATATATATTATTTATATATAAAACACACTTAACCAGCATGGCTACCACAGCATTCTGCAGCGATACGCCATCACATCTAGTTTGCGCTTAATGGGACTATCATTTGTTTTTCAACAGGACAATGACCCAACACACCTCCAGGTTATGTAAAGGCTAGTTTACCAAGAAGGAGAGTGATGGAGTACTGCATTAAATGACCTGGCCTCCACAAACACCCGACCTCAACCCAATTGAGATGGTTTGGGATGAGTTGGACTGCAGAGTGAAGGAAAAGCATTCCAGGTGAAGCTGGTTGAGTGAATGCCAAGAGCGTGTAAAGCTGTCATCAAGGCAAAGGGTGGCTACTTTGAAGAATCTCAAATATAAAATATATTTGGATTTGTTTAATACTTATTTGGTTACTACGTGATTCCATATGTGTTATTTCATAGTTTTGATGTCTTCACTATTATTCTACAATGTAGAAAATAGTAAAAATAAAGAAAAACCTTTGAATGAGTAGGTGTATCTAAAACTTTGGACAGGTACTGTATAACAGTGCCTACGAGAAAGTATTCAGACCCCTTGACTTTTTCCACATTTTGTTACATTACAGGCATATTCTAAAATTGATTTGTTTTAAGCCTTAGCAAAATACACACAATACCACATAATGACAAAGGTTCTTTTTTGCAAATGTCTTACAAATAAAAAACAGAAATACATTATTTACTTAATTAAGTATTCAGACCCTTTGCTATGAGACTCAAAATTGAGCTCAGATGCATCCTGTTTCCATTGATCATCCTTGAGATGTTTTTACAACTTGGAGTCCACCTGTAGTCAATTCAATTGATTGGACATGATTTGGAAAGGCACACAGCTGTCTATGTAAGGTCCCACAGTTGACAGTGCATGTCCGAGCAAAAACCATCCAATCAAAGTTCATTTGTCATGTGCGCCGAGTACAACAGGTGTAGGTAGACCTTACAGGGAAATGCTTACTTACAGGCTCTAACCAATAGTACAAAAAAGGTATTAGGTGAACAATAGGTAAGTAAAGAAATAAAAACAACAGTAAAAATACAGTGAAAATAACAGCAGTGAGGCTATATACAATAGCGAGGCTATAAAAGTAGTGTACAGACACAGGTTAGTCGGGCTGATTGAGGTAGTATGTACATGTAGATATGAATCTACATGTAGATTCGACCATGCCTTGAGGTCGACGGAATTGTCCGTAGAGCTCAGAGACAGGATTGTGTCGAGGCACAGATCTGGGAAGGTTACCAAAACATGGAAGAAGTTTGGAACCACCAAGACTCTTCATAGAGCTGTCCGCCGGCAAAAACTGAGCAATCGGGGGAGAATGGCCTTGGTCAGGGAGGTGACCAAGAACCCAATGGTCACTGACAGAGCTCTGGAGTTCCTCTGTGGACATGGGAGAACATTCCAGAAGGACAACCATCTCTGCAGCACTCCACCAATCAGTACTTCATGGTAGAGTGGCCAGACGGAAGCCACTTCTCATCAAAAGGCACATGAAAGCCCGCTTGGAGTTTGCCAAAAGCCTGGCACTATCCCTACGGTGAAGCATGGTGGTAGCAGCATCATGCTGTGGGGATGTTTTTCAGCGTCAGGGACTGGGAGACTAGTCAGGATTGAGGGAAAGATGAATGGAGCAAAGTACAGAGAGATTCTTGATGAAAACCTGCTCCAGATGGCTCAGGACCTCAGACTGGAGTGAAGGTTCACCTTGCAACAGGACAATGACCCTAAACACACAGCCAAGACAATGCAGGTGTGGCTTTGGGACAGTCTCTGAATTGCCTTGAGTGGCCCAGCCAGAACCCGGACTTGAACCTGATCGAACATCTCTGGAGAGAGCTCAAAATATTTGTGCAGCAACGCTCCCCATCCAACCTGACAGAGCTTGAGAGGATCTGCAGAGAAGAATGGGAGAAACTCATTCTGTAGCATAACAGATGCCATAGACAGACTTGAATGATTACCACTTAAAGCAACTGGGACAAGACAGGTTTTCTGTAGGGGCTCTGTCTCCTTCTCCCTAAAGACCCATCTACCCTGGATGTAGGCTAATTTAAAAGGAGATCTTGCGTGATGTATGATGTATTTATTCATTCTAATGGTATGGAAAAAAAGCCCTGTGGTGGTGGTGGTATGGAAACGAGCCCTGTGGTGGTGGTGGTATGGAAAGGAGCCCTGTGTTGGTGGTGGTATGGAAAAGAGCCCTGTGGTGGTGGTATGGAAAGGAGCCCTGTGGTGGTGGTATGGAAAGGAGCCCTGTGGTGGTGGTATGGAAAGGAGCCCTGTGGTGGTGGTATGGAAAGGAGCCCTGTGGTGGTGGTGGTATGGAAACGAGCCCTGTGGTGGTGGTGGTATGGAAAGGAGCCCTGTGGTGGTGGTGGTATGGAAACGAGCCCTGTGGTGGTGGTGGTATGGAAACGAGCCCTGTGGTGGTGGTGGTATGGAAACGAGCCCTGTGGTGGTGGTGGTATGGAAAGGAGCCCTGTGTTGGTGGTGGTATGGAAAAGAGCCCTGTGGTGGTGGTATGGAAAGGAGCCCTGTGGTGGTGGTGTGGAAAGGAGCCCTGTGGTGGTGGTATGGAAAGGAGCCCTGTGATGGTGGTATGGAAAGGAGCCCTGTGGTGGTGGTGGTATAGAAACGAGCCCTGTGGTGGTGGTGGTATGGAAAGGAGCCCTGTGGTGGTGGTGGTATGGAAAGGAGCCCTGTGGTGGTGGTGGTATGGTTTCTATTTAGTCTGTGGGTGTACAACAGAGCACACAGCAGAGAGTCTGCACAGAATTCAGATCACTTATGGACACGTTCACTTATGGACACTGAAAAGGAAACGCTAACATCGCCCCACAGACCAAGTTTGCGATGTCAATGAGATTTACTCATTCATGTCTTTCCTTTTAAACAGTGATACATTGCATGTAAAATGTTTGCATTACCTGATTGACAGTGACTTGTGTACAGACGTAATCGAAATGTCGGTATTCTAGCGAGTGAATGAAGTAAATTCAAAGTCTGTTTTGCTCTGCAAAACAGCAAGCAATGTCTTGAATAGCTTCAAGTTAAATAATTGTATTGCATTTGCACCAGTTTGCCCATAGCCAATGCTTGATGGGGTTAAATTGGTTCAGGAAATAAATATATTTGGCGATGAATAGACGTAATGGATAGCCTGATGGGATCACTATAGAGGCTGTTGGTTGGTCAGGCTAATTAGCCTCCGAATGAAAACTGGTGGAAAAATGTTTTCAACTGAACCAGGAGGCAACAACTTGGAGAAAACACTGTGATTAAGCTCCGTTGTAAGAATATTTCCAGAGAAGATAATGAAACACTGACAGAAAAAAAGAGGCTCAATTCCCCACTATAATATGACAACCAAAATACCTGATAAACAATATCATTTAAAAACATTCAGAAGATTTTTCATCCATTGTTTCACTTTTAGATAACAGTGGGGGTAATTCCAGTATAAACGAAGGGGAATCAGACATTGCAGTGAAATACAGTATTTCAGCATTCTTACATTGGGGGTTGGTGGGTTGTGGTGTACAGCACCCTGTTAACCAGCGAGAGCGTCCCTACTGCCAGTCGCCTCCCTAACAACTCTTCTGTGGTCCATACTGTTGATGACTGAGACAGTACAGATACACCTGCTATGCTGAACAGAAATATAAACGCAACATGTAAAGTGTTGGTCCAATGTTTCATGAGCTGATCCCAGAAATGTTCCATACACACAAAAAGCTGATTTCTTTCATTTTGTGCACAAATGTGTTTAAATCCCTGTTTGTGAGCATTTCTCCTTTGCCAAGATAATCCATCCACCTGACAGGTGTGGCATATCAAGAAGCTGATTAAACAGCATGATCTTTACACAGGTGCACCTTGTGTTGGTGACAATTAAAGGACACTAAAATGTGCAGTTTTGTCACAACACAATGCCACAGATGTCTGAAGTTTTGAGGGAGCGTGCAATTGGCATGCTGACTGCAGGAATGTCCACCAGAGCTGTTGCCAGAGAATTGAATGTCCATTTATCTACCTTAAGCCTCCTCCAACGTCGTTTAGATAATTTGGCACTACATCCAGGACCTCCACACCGGCTTATTCACCTGTGGGATCGTCTGAGACCAGCCACCTGGAGAGCTGATTTCACCGAGGAGTATTTCCATCTGTAATAAAGCCTGTTTGTGTGGGGGGGGGGGGATCATTCTGATTGGCTGGGCCAGGCTCCTAGTGGGTGGGTTTATGCCCTCCCAAGCCCACCCATGGCTGCTCCCCTAGATTAGGGCCTAATGCAGTTATTTGAATTGACTGATTTTCTTATATGTACTGTAACTCAGTAAAATTGAAATTGTTGCGTTTATATTTTTGTTCAGTATATTTTAATGCTATACATTGTGCTGCATGAATCACTATTCTCCTGGTACTAGGGGGCAGTATGTGAATCACTACTGTCCTGGTACTAGGGGGCAGTATGTGAATCACTACTCTCCTGGTACCATGTGTATGTGGTCCAAGTCCCAACTCCTCACACACAGTGAATGGTCTTTTCACAGATGTCGCATGTCCCTATTGGGGAAAACCCTCTGGACCAGACAACACATTGTCTGACTACCATGACATTTTGTTTGATTGCAAGGCAAGTTTTGGAAGACGTCCATTGATTCTAACCTGCCAGATGAATACAGAGAATAACAGGATGGGTGGGCATGCCAAGGAAAATGCCAATCGTTGGATTGGCTACTTTGGTCCTCCTCCATAGATCATTTGAACAAAAAAATCCTCCTCCTCCAACCAGGTTGCATTTAGGTGAGTTAATCATCAGGCTCTGGAACCTTGTATGACTGCAAGTCTCTATGTAGGAGATAAAAGACTGGGAAAAAATACATCCCCCAAATATATTTTCATTCTAACATAGCCAAAGCTGTAATATTTCAGGGGCAATGTTCCCTCTATTTTCTTTTCGGCACTGAGCAAATTTCAGGTCTGCTGAGAGTAAACTTGAACATTGTGAAAACTCTGTGCAACTTCCAGGGCGCACATTTACTGTTAACACTGAGGCTGTATCCACTTTAAGTTACAGTTTTAGGCCCTGTGGCTATTTGATCATAATGTAGGCCTACCAGAGTGGCCTACCATCAAAAACAATGGAGAAAATGCATCCCATAACATTTTAACATGGGAATAGCTGTACTATCATTCAGCCTACAGTAGCAGCCAATGTGGGGTGTTCAATGTAAGACTTCTGAAAAAGACATGCAGGGCTTGACATTAACCTGTTTATCCATGAGGTGACTGAAAATGTTGTTGTGTTGTTTGATGCAAGAAACAACTTTACAAAATAAAATGTATAATTATTCCCTTACCATTATTACAGAGAATCAGACAAATAATGCTCCCCTCTGCCTATACTTAGCTTATCAAGCCTGTCTCAAAATACAACACTGCCCCTTTAAGACAAAAAAAAGGTTTTCACCTGAGTCACTTTTCAAAGATGTCTAGAAATGCAAGTTTGCGGTCTAAGGCATTGTATGGCAGTACTTGAGGCGTCACTACAGGGTTCGATTCCAGGCTGTGTCACAACCGGCCGTGACCGTGAGTCCCACAGGGCGTTGCACAATTGGCCCAGCGTTGTCCGGGTTAGGGGAGGGTTTGACCTGAGGGGCTTTACTTGGCTCATTGTGCTCTAGCGACTCCTTGTGGCAGTCCGGGCACCTGCAGGCTGACTGCGGTTGTCAGTTGAACAGTGTTTCCTACATGCAGCTTCCGGATTAAGCGGACGGGTGTTAAAGTGCTCGTTTTGGCGGGTCATGTTTCAGAGCATGACTCGACCTTCGTCTCGCCTGAGCCCGTTGGGGAGTTGCAGCAATGAGACAAGATTGTAATTGGATCGCAATTAGATATCAGTTCAAAGTGAATGACACAGATCCAGGCTACATATAGGCCTACTGCAACTCTGGTTGATTATGGCGTATGGGCCTGAGTCGTGCCTGCCAACGTAATAGAATCCTACTCTGATGCGTTTTGCCTATAGCAAAATCTGTGAATGGTTTTGCATACTAAGCATTGCATAGTTTGTTTTGTTTCGCTATGTTGCACTGAAAGTGGCTAATATTGCATTGATTTGATCACAAATCCCACTGTAAAGGGTACCATTGATAGTATTAACTAACGGAGAAAACTCTAGAAAGTTGAATGAAGTTCAATCTCGTGCTTCTGTGCCCAGGCTGATATTAATTCTGCATTGCAGCTTAGAGGGAACATTGTTCAGGGGTAGACACAAGTGTCCTTCTACTTGCAATTCTAGTCGGGTGGCCATTATGAACATAATGGAGATTTGAAATATAGTCTTGACTGGGCTGGGGGGGTACTTTGACCTGATCAGTGCAACTGCCAAAGCTGAAACATATCCAGCTAAGCATATACTCTGTGATATAAAACCTATGGCAGGAAGGAGGAGGCACACAGAATGCCGTGAGGAGACTCATCCAGCCTCTCTACCTGAGGGACTGGCAGACGCTGCAAAGCTTTATTCATATTTACAGCTCAGCCTCAGCATGCCTATACAGTATGCACATTAATTACTGCTAACTGCTGTAGGCTCAAAGTCGGCAGAGCCTTGCAAGTTTCTCTATACCACACTTGTTAATTGTGGAATATATTAACTCACTCGTTAGGTAGATGGAGGGGGGGCGTACAGAGGAAATTGTAATATAGAAAATGTAATATAGCAACCATCCAGAAAATATTGCAAGTTATGTGAAAAATGTACTACATTGTCATTCTTGAGAGATTTCAGTTGGGGTTGTAACAAAATGTGTCAGTGTCGACCTTCCAACATTCAATCAGTCTGTCTGGAACTGTTTTAATCACTTGCTTAACCTTGTAGCAACTTTCAATTACATCTGAAAGTGCAAATAAGACCCGGTAGAGGAATCCACGAGAGCAGAGGTGCACCGACCCATCTCAATGTACAATTAGAGTAAATGAAATGGTTTAAACGAACTTACTGGAACTAGGAATTTCTTAATCTCCTCCAAGGCATGGCTCATGCGGGAATAGGCCTCTCCGGGAGGAGCGAAGGCTTCAATTAAAACGTGGAGATCGTTACTCAAATGGGCATACTTGGCCTCTCCACTTTTCCTCAACTCTTCTTCCTGAGGAGAAAAAGAGAAGGCAAAAAATCAGGTCAAGTATTATTGTCGGGTCTGAAAGGAGAAAGTGAAAGTGATATCACACAGTACAGTTGGTATGATGGATATATCAAGTGAAGCATGAAGGGTTAACAAGAATCATTTGTTGCCCACAGCTGCCTATTAATAAATGAAATGTCATCATCTTGACTTCCTCCCTCAAGCATTGGGGAAGTTGGGAGTGAGACGTCCCTGTTGCATGCCAGCCAGCCTGTCAGGCTGGAACCACCCACTGGGATTTACATCATGAAGCTGTGGCTCAATCATATTGAAGGTTTTGGTTTACATTATAAACAAGATTCTACAAACTTGAATTATGTGTTTATGGTCCATGTACTTTTTGACCAATTGTTAAAACAGAGGAATCGGCAACGTGAAAACGGACAGCTAAAAAAAAGGAACAATAACAATGAGAAATTGCTTGTTTTATGTTCTCCTTTTTTGGATATAAACAAAGCAACAACAAAACCAAATATTTAGATTTTCACAAGTGGGTGGGGTTAAATGTGGAATGCGTTGGAGGCTGCTGAGGGGAGGACAGCTCATAATAATGGCTGGAATGGAGGGAATGGAATGGTATCAAACAAATCAAACGTGGTTCCATTCCAGCCATTATTATGAGCTGTCCTCCCCTCAGCAGCCTCCACTGGTGGAATGCTTGTCATTGGCCAAATGCACAGGCAACACTTCCTGTGCCTTCAAAATAGTTGTTCACCTCATTCTATGTATCTACTATCTATCAGGCAATCTGTTAAAAGCTATTAATTAGTCTCTTAATAACAAGATTGTGATATTTCTACATTTCATATTTAAGATAAGATCACAACAATGACAATGTTTATCAACCTATTAATGGACTGCTGTTACTGTAAATGGTTAGATAATTGATATACCCTAGCTCCCTAGTTAATCATAGTCTACGATGCTCATATTAACAATGTGATTTCAGAAAATCGGGGTACTGTGGCTCTGCTGGGTTTGCTATTCTGTCTGTTGAGAGCTCAGAATAGGAGGTCAATGAAGGAGTCAGAGAATTACATCATTCAACAGAGTGTCAATGAAGAGGCAAAAGCAGGCTGAGAGATTCAGATTAAGAGCAAAAGGCCTGAGGCTACAGAGAGATGACGTACACATGACTGACCAGGCCAGCACACACACATACACACGCACACACATCTGCAGTACACTCCTCTCCCTGCACCCTTCTCCTGCCTGCCACATACCTGCTCACACACCTAAAATGTAGGGAAGATCTAGGTCTGTATTCACCAAGTGTTTCAGAGTAGCATTGTTGATCTAGGATTACTGATCAGGTTCCCCTTGTTCGTGTCATCAGCAGATGCTGACTCTATTTCAGCACTGAGGACCGGTCCCTGATTGAGTCATCATTACAGGAAAAGGCCCATTAAAAAATATATATTGTGGATATTATTTCTCTTTTAAATTGAATTGTTGTGTCCAAACTCTTTATTTTCATACTTTATTCACCGTTAGTCAGCACCTCCACACAAAATCATTTTTCTGGGTGTGCACCTGCTCATGTTTTTTTATTCCAAAATGTGTATAACATTTTATTATAGGGAATATCATGGAACTATATATAACACTGTATATTATGCAGACCTAAAACTAATCAGTATTGACAATCAGAAATGTGCTTTCACGGATATAAACAACGGTCCTGGGGGTACTTATCAACGTTTCAGAAAAAGGCCTATTTAATTAAATTGAATTGTATGTGGCAGCATCTTTAATTCCACTAGATGGCAGTAATGAGCAGCAATTAACCCTGGAGTCTATTTGAACCCTTTTGGTATTTAAAGCTTTCAAATGGCAGAGACACACACACACACACACATACACACACACACACACACACATACACACACACACACACACGCACACACGCACCAAACACACACACACACACACACACACACACACACACGCACACACGCACACACACACACACACACACACACACACACACACACACACACACACACACACACACACACACACACACACACACACACACACACACAACTTTAAAAATAAAGGCAGTCAGACTTTTGTATCACCATGCTTTCTTTATGGTTATATAGCATTTTACCCACCCCCCCCACTTGCTGTCAAATCCTTGCTTCCTCTGTCCTTTTGAATAAAATAATAATATAAGCCATTTACATTTACATTACATTTAAGTCATTTAGCAGACGCTCTTATCCAGAGCGACTTACATTTAGCAGACACTTTTATCCAAAGCGACTTCCATAAGAAATAAGAACAGAGGAAGCAAAGATTTGACAGCTAGTCATTTTTTTGGGACTCTGAGTGAGTGAGTAGCTGTGATACCCAGGCCCTGTCCGACACAACCAACACCCTAGACACTTGTGGAGATCTGAGAGGATTGGATACGTGTAAGCAATATGAACAAAATTCCACCAAGCCGATCAGAGGGTGAGGTGGAGCTCTCACCATGTCACCTCCCATCAATCCCTCTCTTATAATCTTGAATCTTAATAGAAATTGAGAAATATCATGTTATGTTGACATGAATATATTAATTAATAGCTATTAATAGATTACCAAATTGATAGTAGATTAATAGAATGAAGTTAGAAGGATAAACTTCTATTTTGAAGGGACAGGAAGCCAATGACAGGCATTCCACATTTAAAACCACGCACATGTGAAAATGTAAATATCAAGATTGTTGTTTATTTAAAAAAAACAGGTAGTTTTTCTATTTTTCTATTTTTTGAAAAAAAAATATAAAAAAATGGCCATTTTCATGTTGCTGATTTTTCGGTTTTAACTCAGAAAACAAATGTCAATCAATTAAATGCAACAATGCAAACACACCAGGTAAGATTTCCAAAGTGGCCTGATTGCTGAAGGTCGCCAATACAAAAAAAATCAGAAACCCGGTAATTATGACAGCCAGCATTACCTTCTTATGTTTATTACATTGGGCTCTGGCACACATTCAAACACTGGAGATGCTTTGATGTGAGGGATTCTCCCAGATGCTTGATTAGTGGTGTGGTGCACTCCTCTTATCACATCAGCCCTCTTCTCCAGACCGTACAACATGACAGGCTATATGTTACACAGTATAGACAACCTCATTTGGCTCCAAGGTGGAGGATGTACTTGAGCAATCACAATAGTTTTGAAACCCATAGCCTCCTTGAAGGGAAGGTCTCTACTGCTAAGTCAGTGGGGCAAACTTATCATTAATGAGAAAGAATATCAATATAGAGCTACTGTAGGGATGGCAATGACATAGTAAACTCCTTAAATGATCTGTATTCTACACAGGTAGAGCACATATGGGAAAGAATAATGACTCTAAAGGCCTATCTGAAAACACTATAACACACTATTTCATCACAGATCATGTGCAAAGAACATACAGTTGATATCAGAAGTTTACATACACTTAGGTTGGAGTCATTAAACTCATTTTTCAACCACTCCACACATTTCTTGTTAACTAACTATAGTTTGGCAAGTCCGTTAGGACATCTACTTCGTGTATGACACAAGTCATTTTACCCGAAATTGTTTACAAACAGATTATTTCACTTATAATTCACTGTATCCCAATTCCAGTGGGTCAGAAGTTTACATATACAAAGTTGTGTGCCTTTAAACAGCTTGGAAAATTCCAGAAAATTATGTAATGGCTTTAGAAGCTTCTGATAGGCTAATTGACATCATTTGAGTCAATTGGAGGTCTACCTGTGGATGTATTTCAAGGCCTACCTTCAAACTCAGTGCCTTTTTGCTTGACATTATGAGAAAATCAAAAGAAATCAGCCAAGACCTAAGAAAAAACAAGTCTGGCCAAGACCTCCACAAGTCTGGTTCATCCTTGGGAGCAATTTCTAAACGCCTGAAGGTACCACGTTCATCTTTACAAACAATAGTAGCAAGTATAATCACCACGGGACAACGCAGCCATCATACCGCTCAGGAAGGAGATGCATTCTGTCTCCTAGAGATGAGCGTACTTTGGTGCAATAAGTGCAAATCAACCCCAGAACAACAGCAAAGGACCTTGTGAAAATGCTGGAGGAAACAGGTACAAAAGTATCTATATCCACAGTAAAATGAATCCTATATTGACATAACCTGAAAGGCCAGTCAGCAAAGAAGAAGCCACTGCTCCAAAACTGCCATAAAAAAGCCAGACTACGGTTTGCAACTGCACATGGGGACAAAGATCATACTTTTTGGAGAAATGTCCTCTGGTCTGATGAAACAAAAATAGAACAGTTTGGCCATAATGACCATCGTTATCTTTGGAGGAAAAGGGGGAGGCTTGCAAGCCAAAGAACAACATCCCAACCGTGAAGCACGGGGGTGGCAGCATCATGTTGTGGGGGTGCTTTGCTGCAGGAGCGACTGGTGCACTTCACAACATAGATGGCATCATGAGGTATGAAAATTATGTGGATATATTGATATAGTTTGGTTGCAAATGGGTCTCCAAATGGACAATGACCCCAAGCATACTTCCAAAATTGTGGCAAAATGGCTTAAGGACAACAAAGTCAAGGTATTAGAGTGGCCATCACAAAGCCCTAACCTCAATCCTTTCGAACATTTCTGGGCATAACTGAAAAAGCGTGTGAGCAAGGAGGCCTGCAAACCTGACTCGGTTACACCAGCTCTGTCAGGAGGAATGGGCCAAAATTCACACAACTTATTGTGGAAAGCTTGTGGAAGGCTATCTGAAGCGTTTGACCCAAGTTAAACAATTTAAAGGCAATGCTACCAAATACTAATTGAGTGTATGTAAACTCCTGACCCACTGGGAATGTGCTGAAATAAATCATTTTCTCTACTATTATTCTGACATTAAATATTCTTAAAATAAAGTGGGATTACTAGGATTAAATGTCATTAATTCTGATAACCTGAGTTTAAATGTATTTGGCTAAGGTGTATGTTAACTTCCGACTTCAACTGTACATCTAACAGCAATGGCAATTGGCACTGAAAAATCTTTATATTTCCAACTAAAATGGACAGCAGGGTTGGGGTCAATTCCAAATTAATTTGAAGTTCCAATTCAATTCTATAATTCACTCATGAGGTGGAGAATTTACATTGTTTGTATTCAAATTAAATTCAATCTTCAAGTTATGGAATTGGAATTTAAATTGTAAAAACTTTTATCTTTGGAATTAAATATTCGTACACTTCCCAATTAATAAAATTAATGCACTTAGTATCAAACATGGACTGCAGGATTTGTTTTAAATCATGTAACTCATATTTCTAGTGTTACAGTAAGCTGCCTGATCAGTGACATGATAAGCCTGAAAGCCTGAATGAATTGTAATCAAATTGGAATTTATGACATTTTGGGGGGAAATATTGAATTAAGTATTACTTTTTGGGAATGTACCTAACATTGGAATTGAGAGGAATTGCATTGCTGTATCTCTGAATTCAAAGACTGACCTGTATTTTGAATTGAATTAAATAGTATTTACAAGGAAAAGGAATTTAATTAGAATGGATGCTGGATGGTTCGAAATTCTACCTCCTTTCTCAGATTGGTCATTGTTTGTTCAAAGTATAGTAATCTAGTCAATATGTGTCTTTCTGTAAGTGGTTGGTCTAGGTCTGTGCACAGACAGACAATTGAAAGCCTTTCAGGTGATTCATCCCATGAGGAAGAACTGGGTGACATTTTTCTGTATTTTATCTGAAAGCTTTTCCTTTTATGACAATCCGATGAGCAAAATGCTCTGTTTTTAAAGCCGGGGCCTGTCTCAACATGAATGTCAAGTTTCTTTTGAAGTGGTTCAATATGAGTACAGAAGAATCCTTTTAGAAATGACAAAATTACAAGTTTTCAGGACGAGTTTTTAAAACTTGACTTTACGGATATGAATGGTCTTGAGTGCAGCTGAAGTTGAAGATAGTTGAAGGTCTCATACAGTGGCTTGCAAAAGTATTCGCCCCCATGGCATGTTTCCTATTTTGTTGCCTTACAACCCGGAATTAAAATAGATTTTTGGGGGGTTGGTATCATTTGATTTACACAACATGAAACATGAAACAAGAAAAAAAAGAAAAAAAAAGAAAACTTGACCCCCCCCGAGTCAATACTTTATAGAGCCAACTTCTGCAGCACTTATAGCTGCAAGTCTCTTGGGGTATGTCTCTATAAGCTTGGCACATCTAGCCACTCAGATTTTTGAATGTTCTTCAAGGCAAAATTGCTCCAGCTCCTTCAAGTTGGATGGGTTCCGCTGGTGTACAGAAATCTTTATGTCATACCACAGATTCTCAATTGAATTGAGGCCATTCCAAGACATTTAAATGTTTCCCCTTAAACCACTCGAATGTTGCTTTAGCAATATGTTTAGGGTCATTGTCCTGCTGGAAGGTGAACCTCCGTCCCAGTCAAATCTCCTGTGTGGCTCAGTCGGTAGAGCGTGGCGCTTGCAACGCCAAGCCAAGCGTCGTGGGTTCGTTTCCCACTGGGGCCACCCATATGTAAAAGTAGTGGCCCCAGCCGACTTGTAAGTCGCTTTGGACAAAAGCGTCTGCTAAATGGGATATATATATATATATATTAAGACTGAAACAGGTTTCCCTCAAGAATTTCCCTGTAATTAGAGCCATCCATCATTCCTTCAATTTTGACCAGTTTCCCAGTCCTTGCTGATAATAAACATACCCACAGCATGATGCTGCCACCACCATGCTTCACTGTGGTGATGAGAGGTGTTGGGTTTGCGCTAAATGTTTGTCTCATCTAACCAGAGTACCTTCTTCCATATGTTTGGGGAGTCTCCTACATGCCTTTTGGCAAACATCAAACATTTTGCTTATTTTTTCTTTAAGCAATGGCTTTTTTCTGACCACTCTTCTGTAAAGCCCAGCTCTGTGGAGTGTACGGCTTAGAAATCCTATTGACAGATACTCCTATCTCCGCTCTGGAGCTTTGCAGCTCCTTCAGGGTTATCTTCAGTCTCTTTGTTGCCTCTCTGATTAATGCCCTCCTTGCCTGGTCCGTGAGTTTTGGTGGACAAGTGGTGAATACATATGTTTTGGTGAATACATATGCACGCACCACTTTTCCGTTTTGAATTTTTTCGATTTTTTTTAAAACAAGTAATTTTTTTCATTTCACTTCATCAATTTGGACTATTTTGTGTATGTCCATTACATGAAATCCAAATAAAAATCTATTTAAATTACATGTTGTAATGCAACAAAATAGGAAAAATGCCAAGGGGGTGAATACTATTGCAAGGCACTCTCGGTAGACAACGGCACAAACAAATATGACTGTATGACATGGATAACTGGTGATCTGATATGCAACATTACAGGAATGAGCAAAATAAAAATACAACCCTCTAACATTTTCTAAATGTAACAAATGAATCTAGCTCATTAAATTAACTATTAAAACTGATTAAATACACTGCTTAATAAATACAATTGCACAATTATTTTGATTACAAAATAATCAACTTCCACAAGTTATTTACAAAAATGAACAATTGACAGCTAGGTTAATAGCTACAGTTATGGCACCATAAAAGAGTAATTAAAATGAAACTGGTGCATACATTAGCACTGATATGACCAACATTCAGTCAAACATAGTGTCAAAGTATTTCTGAGAACTGTGGAAATCCTATTGGAAGTTCTCATCTGACACCCAGGGATTTTATTTATCAGAAAAAGCCATACGTTTCTGAGGAATGCAGAGAAGTACATTTGATGTTGCCTACTGTACTATACTGTGCTCATAGAAACACATACCAATAGAGTGAAACACTCTTTTTTCTTAGTTCAAAAGAATCTTATATGATCCAGTTTCAGTTGTAGCTACCCAAGAACCACTTGCCAGAGACCCCTTTCATCCAGGATTCCCAGCTGGCACTGTGACAACTTGTAGGACTAGTTATGAAACACTGGAATCACTTCCTTACACAATACTCAAGAGTTTCACTTTAGTTGGAATGTATTAAAAATCTGAAAAAGGTGGCTTACCTTGGGAAACAATAAAGTGCAATGCATAATCTAAAACAATGAACTTAAACAACAAATTAATTGAGCTCTTGATTTGAACACACTTTTTGTTGTTCGCTCATTATGCTTGTCCTAACATTATAAGCAATCATTGAAAGGATAGACGAGTGTATTGGAAAGTATGACATAAAGAAAATGCAGGTGCAGGATCTAAATTAGATTAACCTGTTGCAGGAGAACTTGAAGTGTATTTGAGGTATATAAAGGGTTCTGAAGTTTAATTTTTCCAATTTGAAATGTCAGTGTTGATTTTCCCTTACAAAAAAATGTATCAACCCCTCCAAAAAGGTCCATGAATTATAATCCACATAATAATTCAAATTTCCTGTTGCCTCAGGATTATATTCCTGCTGTAGCAAACTGGCTTAAATTAAGATCCTACAACTGTAGTAAGACTTCGTACATACGTTTGAAGTCGGAAGTTTACATACACCTTAGCCAAATATATTTAAACTCAGTTAAAAAATTCCTGACATTTCATCCGAGTAAAAATTCCCGGTTTGTCAATTAGGATTACCACTTTATTTTAAGAATTTGAAATGTTAGAATAAAAGTAGAGAGAATGATTTATTTCAGCTTTAATTTCATCATCACATTCCCAGTGGGTCAGAAGTTTACATACACTCAATTAGTATTTGGTAGCATTGCCTTTAAATTGTTTAACATGGGGCAAACGTTTTGGGTAGTCTTCCACAAGCTTCCCACAATAAATTGGGTGAAATTGGTCCCATTCCTCGTGACAGAGCTGGTGTAACTGAGTCAGGTTTGTAGGCCTTGCTCGCACATGCTTTTTCAGTTCTGCCCACACATTTTCTACAGGATTATGGTCAGGGGCTTTATGATGGTCACTCCAATACCTTGACTTTGTTGTCCTTAAGCCATTTTGTTACAACTTTGGAATTATACTTGGGGTCATTGTCCATTTGAAGATCCATTTGCAACCAAGCTTTAACTTCCTGACTGATGTTTTGAGATGTTGCTTCAATATATCCACATGACATCTTTCTTCATGATGCCATCTATGTTGTGAAGTGCACCAGTACCTCCTGCAGCAAAGCACCCCTACAACATGATGCTGCCACCCCTGTGTTTTACGGTTGGGATGGTGTTCTTCGGCTTGCAAGCTTCCCCCTTTTTCCTCCAAAGATAATGATGGTCATTATGGCCAAACAGTTTTATTTCTGTTTCATCAGACCAGAGGACATTTCTCCAAAAAGTACGATCTTTGTCCCCATGTGCAGTTGCAAACAGTAGTCTGGCTTTTTTATGGCGATTTTGGAGCAGTGGCATCTTCCTTGCTGAGCGGCCTTTCAGGTTATGTCGATATATAACTTGTTTTTACTGTGAAAACAGATACATTTTTACCAGTTTCCTCCAGCATCTTCACAAGGTCCTTTGCTGTTGTTCTGGGATTGATTTGCACTTTTCGCACCAAAGTACGTTCATCTCTAGGAGACAGAACGTGTCTCCTTCTTGAGCGGTATGAAGGCTGTGTGTTTCCATGGTGTTTATACTAGGTACTATTGTTTGTAAAGATGAAGGTGGTACCTTCAGGCATTTGGAAATTGCTCCCAAGGATGAACAAGACTTGTGGAGGTCTACAATTTTTTTATTAGGTCTTGGCTGATTTCTTTTGATTTTCCCATGATGTCAAGGAGGCATTGAGTTTGAAGGTCGGCCTTGAAATACATCCAAGTGAAATAATCTGTCTGTAAACAATTGTTGGAAAAATTACTTGTGTCATGCACACAGTAGATGTCCTAACCTACTTGCCAAAACTATAGTTTGTTAACAAGAAATGTGTGGAGGGGTTGAAAAATTAGTTTAATGACTCCAACCTAAGTGTATGTAAACTTCCGACTTACACTGTAGATATAACATGTGGGCTGACAGCTGACCTCTAAATATCTACACCACACACATCCAATTAGTCAGCCTCGTAGAGTAGCATTTCAAAATGCTTCCCTAAGAATTTGAGCATAAATAATGTAACTTGTTTGGAATTAAAAATGGCTTTCATTGCAGAATAATTGTCAAAACCAAACAAGACACCCTAGAATCCCCTGGCGTGTAGTCATTATTATTAGCACAAAGCATGAATAGCTGTTTGTGTGGCTGCCCATAGGTTTTGAGATAGGCTACATTGTCATGCTGTTTTGATTTCCTCCCTTTAGAATTAGCATATGCTTGTCTCATGTTACCAGAGAAGTACTAGAAATAGAGATACAGTAGATACTGTAGATACTGCAGGGACACACACTATCATCCCAGTAAGTGGTATTTACCCCAGAGAAAAAAAACGAGATTATGTATCTGCAGGTTGTTGCATGGGGCCAATGTGTGACATTGGCATCAACAATTCAAAATGGTTTCAATCAAAAACAAAATGATTTTCATGCAGTTCCACATGTACTTAGATGAATAAAAGTGAACATTGCAAATTGGCCCATAATTCCACCTATACAACAACATCCTTTAAGCAGGGTTCACACGGACATTGACAAGTCAAATTCAAGGACTTTCAAGGACTTTTTCAAGCACTTAATTGTACGTTTCAAGGACCTCAATGTTATACAATTGTGTCATTTATATAATTGTAGATATAGAGCCTAATATAAAACCCCTCCACCTCAAAAAGCATGCAACAAGTGTCAAAAAAGTAGACCATTATCACTTTAAGAATGGTGCATTTTTTGGGCTTTGCCAATGCGTTGATTTTCAAATTATTATTACATTCTACAATATGAGAGAATAATGTGAACATTGTCTGACTAAATATATTGGATGGATGCAGATTTTCCTGTACCCTATGTGGCTGACACAGGCACACATAATAAAGCTATGAATAGCGGCAGCATTAATCTCACTATTTGAATCTCACCATCACTGTTTTTATAATGAGAAAGTGAGCAAAAACCATGTTCCTTTTTTTAATGGAAGGATTTGTATGGAAAGCCAAGTTGAAGCCAACAGATGTCTTCCTCGTAATAACCGCATGTGGATTCACTGCAACAGAGTAGCAAAACGCCATCTCTCACAAAAACAGATCAAAAATGAAATCACAGATAATTATAAGGGAGCAGGAGAAATTATAAATTGGTTGCAATAATTACAATAACTTTTCAAGCACCAAATTTAGGAAATATTAGATTTTCAAGGTAGGCCTATTCCAGTACTTGAATTTCTGAGCTCCAAATTCAAGATCAAGTAATCTATTTCAAGCCCCTTGTAGTATTGTCTAAAATTGCATGTGTAACGTGGAAAACAAAATGTATTTGTCATGTTATATCATTACCAGATCATGTTGTGAATAAGACAACTAGGCTATGTAATTTGTTGTCATTATATTCAGAGTAATTCATAGGAGGAGTGTTGGGTGCTGCACAATAGTCTATCCTACTTAATTGCCAGGAGACTACGAGGCACAAAGACATATGAAAACATGAACTCATTACCTTGATGCTTTCTCTGTTAAATCTATCAAGATCCTGCTATTAATCAAGCAGACAACAACAGATGATCAACATAGATTCGCTAGGGATATTAGATCCAACTTGAATCCAGGCACTAGTGATGTGCGGGTCGAATCATAACGGCTGTCCCCTCGGGGTGGACGGATTTAGGGTCATTAAATATTGTGTGGCTGGTTGAAAAAGAGAAAACAATACCTTAAAAATCCTTAAATGGATAATTATAGTGAATTTTTTTTCTATAGGCTACCTTGAGGTTTGGTATTAGTGCATAAGCCTAAGCTTTAGGGCTTAACTGTATGCACAACAAAAAGCCTGCACAGCCAATTGCCAAGTCATGCTTTTGCGAATGGGCAGAAAAAGTTCACTTCAATCCACAGAGAGAATAAATGACATTGTCGAAGTTTAATTCAATAAAACAAAAGTGGTTAAAGGTGAGTTGAAAATAAAGAGGGGGGGGGGGCAGAAAATACATTTCTGGATAAGATTATAGGTGAAGTGGTAAAAGAGGTTGATAGCAGGGGCTATGTTATGTGTGATGATTGTGAGGCGCTATATACACATTCCACAGTCACAAGACGGGACTTTAAATAGGCCTATGGCACGTCAAGGGGACTAACTGTAGCCTACTGTTCAGATGTGTGAAGTGGAAACTGAAATGTGGAGACTGACTGAAGGTTTATAACTTCTCACATAGCCTTAACAATAACTCCTGTAGAATTAAGCATTTCTTGCAGTTAAACAATACACCAAATGTAGGCAAAATATGGTCCTGGGAACAGGAGTGGAGAAATATGATTACTCTTCCTGCATATTGAGAGAATGCAAGGCTCAGTTAGATACCATCTTTAGAGGTGCATCATAAAAACTGATAGTACTTCAACCGCATCAAATATGGATCGAATCCGAACTGAAATCTTATCACAATTACATTGGGTTGTTTCCACAGCTTTCATTTACTTTAGATCCAGTCAATCTGATGTCACTTGGACATTTTGCACATGAAATCTTTCCAGTTAAAAAAAATAATATATTGCATTATTGTATTTTCTCCCAGTCCATAAAAGTCTTTGCTTCGCGAAAGATGACAGCGAAAACTTTACAGATGTCAACTAGATAGAAGCATTCATTCTATCAATCTATTACATTATTCTGTTGAGGAAGGGTTCATTTAATCTTCTATGGCAACATATGACATAAGAGAAGCTACAACTATCTAATTATAAACAAGTTGACTAACAAATAGCCTATCAAAATCTTGGAAATTATAAGCAGAAACATATCTAAATCAGGCAAAACAAATCCTCCTCAAAAAATTGTTCTGCCGTCTTTGACAGTAGTCTATAGCACATTTCCTATATTTGACAGTAGTCTATAGCACATTTCATATCTTTGACCGTAGTCCATAGCACATTTTCTATCTTTGACAGTAGTCTATACCACATTTTCTATCTTTGACAGTAGTCTATACCACATTTTCTATCTTTGACAGTAGTCTATACCACATTTCCTATCTTTGACCGTAGTCTACAGCACATTTCCTATCTTTGACCGTAGTCTATACCACATTTCCTATCTTTGACCGTAGTCTATAGCACATTTCCTATCTTTGACAGTAGTCTATAGCACATTTCCTATCTTTGACCGTAGTCTATACCACATTTCCTATCTTTGACCGTAGTCTATAGCACATTTCCTATCTTTGACCGTAGTCTATAGCACATTTTCTATCTTTGACCGTAGTCCATAGCACATTTTCTATCTTTGACCGTAGTCCATAGCACATGTTCTATCTTTGACAGTAGTCCATAGCACAATTTTCTATCTTTGACCGTAGTCCATAGCACATTTTCTATCTTTGACCGTAGTCCATAGCACATTTCCTATCTTTGACCGTAGTCCATAGCACATTTCCTATCTTTGACCGTAGTCCATAGCACATTTCCTATCTTTGACCGTAGTCCATAGCACATTTCCTATCTTTGACGGAGTCTATAGCACATTTCCTATCTTTGACCGTAGTCTATAGCACATTTCCTATCGTTGACATGGTCTATAGCACATTTTCTATCTTTGACCGTAGTCCATAGTACATTTTCTACTTTGACCGTAGTCCATAGCACAATTTTCTATCTTTGACCGTAGTCCATAGCACATTTTCTATCTTTGACCGTGGTCCATAGCACATTTCCTATCTTTGACCGTAGTCCATAGCACATTTCCTATCTTTGACCGTAGTCCATAGCACATTTCCTATCTTTGACCGTAGTCCATAGCACATTTCCTATCTTTGACGGAGTCTATAGCACATTTCCTATCTTTGACCGTAGTCTATAGCACATTTCCTATCTTTGACAGTAGTCTATAGCACATTTCCTATCTTTGACCGTAGTCCATAGCACATTTTTTTTCTTTGACCGTAGTCTATAGCACAATTTTCTATCTTTGACCGTAGTCCATAGCATATTTTCTATCTTTGACCGTAGTACATAGCACATTTCCTATCTTTGACCGTAGTCCATAGCACATTTCCTTATCTTTGACCGTAGTCCATAGCACATTTCCTATCTTTGACCGTAGTCCATAGCACATTTCCTATCTTTGACCGTAGTCCATAGCACATTTCCTATCGTTGACATAGTCTATAGCACATTTTCTATCTTTGACCGTAGTCCATAGTACATTTTCTACTTTGACCGTAGTCCATAGCACAATTTTCTATCTTTGACCGTAGTCCATAGCACATTTTCTATCTTTGACCGTGGTCCATAGCACATTTCCTATCTTTGACCGTAGTCCATAGCACATTTCCTATCTTTGACCGTAGTCCATAGCACATTTCCTATCTTTGACCGTGGTCCATAGCACATTTCCTATCTTTGACGGAGTCTATAGCACATTTCCTATCTTTGACCGTAGTCTATATCACATTTCCTATCTTTGACAGTAGTCTATAGCACATTTCCTATCTTTGACCGTAGTCCATAGCACATTTTTTTTCTTTGACCGTAGTCTATAGCACAATTTTCTATCTTTGACCGTAGTCCATAGCACATTTCCTATCTTTGACCGTAGTCCATAGCACATTTCCTATCTTTGACGGAGTCTATAGCACATTTCCTATCTTTGACAGTAGTCTATAGCACATTTCCTATCTTTGACCGTAGTCCATAGCACATTTTTTTTTCTTTGACCGTAGTCTATAGCACAATTTTCTATCTTTGACCGTAGTCTATAGCACATTTCCTATGTTTGACAGTAGTCTATAGCACATTTCCTATCTTTGACCGTAGTCCATAGCACATATTTTTTTCTTTGACCGTAGTCTATAGCACATTTCCTATCTTTGACCGTAGTCTATAGCACATTTCCTATCTTTGACAGTAGTCTATAGCACATTTCCTATCTTTGACCGTAGTCCATAGCACATTTTTTTTTCTTTGACCGTAGTCTATAGCACAATTTTCTATCTTTGACCGTAGTCTATAGCACATTTCCTATCTTTGACCGTAGTCTATAGCACATTTCCTATCTTTGACCGTAGTCCATAGCACATTTTCTTTCTTTGACCGTAGTCTATAGCACATTTCCTATCTTTGACCGTAGTCCATAGCACATTTCCTATCTTTGACCGTAGTCTATAGCACATTTCCTATCTTTGACAGTAGTCTATAGCACATTTCCTATCTTTGACCGTAGTCTATAGCACATTTCCTATCTTTGACCGTAGTCCATAGCACATTTTTATATATTATCGGGTTTGGGTTGGGGTTGGGGTTGGGTTCGGGCCTCAGATTTTCACCTAACCACATACAGTGCATTCGGAAATTATTCAGACCCCTTACATTTGTACACATTTTGTTACGTTACAGCCTTATTCTAAAATTGATTAAGTTGTTTTTTCCCTTCATAAATCTACACACAATACCCCTATAATGACAAAGCAAAAATATTTTTTTTATTTTTTTATTTTTGTGAATGACCCTACAAGCTTGGCACACCTGTATTTGGGGAGTCGCTTCCATTCTTCTCTGCAGATCCTCTCAAGTTCTGTCAGATTGGAGGGGGAGGGTCGCTGCACAGATATTTTTAGGTCTCTCCAGAGATGTTTAATCAGATGCAAGTCCGAGCTTTGGCTGGGCAACTCAAGGAAATTCAGAGACTTGCCCCGAAGCCACTCCTAGTTTGTCTTGTGTGCTTAGGGTCGTCCCAGTCTGAGCTCCTTGAGCAGGTTTTCATCAAGGATCTCTCTGTACTTTGCTCCATTCATCTTTCCCTAGATCCTGACCAGTCTCCTAGTCCTAGTAAACATCCCCACAGCATGATGCTGCCACAACCATGCTTCACAGTAGGGATGATGCCAGGTTTCCTCCAGACGTGACGCTTGGAATTAAGGGCAAATAATTAAATCTTGGTTTCGTCAGACCAGAGAATCTTGTTTCTCATGGTCTGAGAGTCCATTCGGTGTCTTCAAAGTGGGCTGTCATGTGCCTTTTACTGAGGAGTGGCTTCCGTCTGGCAACTCTACCATAAAGCCCTGATTGGTGGAGTGCTGCAGAGATGGGTGTCCTTCTGGAAGGTTCTCCCATCTCCACAGAGGAACTCGGGAGCTCTGTCAGAGGGACCAGCGGGTTCTTGGTCACCTCCCTGACCAAGGCCCTTCTCCCCGATTACTCAATTTGGCCGGACGGACAGCTCTAGGAAGAGTCTTGGTGGTTCCAAACTTCTTCCATTTAAGAATGATGGAGGCCACTGTGTTCTTGGGGTCCTTCAATGTCGACCTCATGACTTGGTTTTTGCTCTGACGTTATCTGTCAACTGCACTGTCAACCTTACATAGACAGGTGTGTGCCTTTCCAAATAATGTCCAATCAATTGAATTGACCACAGGTGGACTCCAATCAAGCTGAAGAAACAACTCAAGGATTATCAATGGAAACAGGATGCACCTGAGCTCAAATTCGAGTCTCATAGCAAAGGGTCTGAAAACGTATGTAAATAAGGTATTTCAGTTTTTTTAATGTTTTATAAATTTGCCAACATTTCTAAAAACCTGTTTTCGCTTTGTCACTATGGGGTATTGTGTGTAGATTGATGAGTTTAGGTTGTTACGTAAGAAAATGTGAAGGGGTCTGAATGCTTTCCGAATGCACTGTATAGTCTGACGATTACGGATGGATTATTAGGATGGTTTACTTGACATTGCAGGCAGACGGGGGTGAACAAAAAGCTGACCCGAGCCCAACAACCAGGCACAACTGTCTTCACCGGCATAACTAATGAGACTGCAAAATATTCTGGACATGCCTCACAAACACATTTTTGTTCCAGCACTTGGGCTGTTGTTGTATCCTATCACAACAACTGTTCACCACTTGACTGTCATTCTGAGAATTCCTTCCTGGATCAGATGATGAAGTGTGAAAATATCTGGGCGTAACTAATCAGCTGGACACCAAATATGCATCCAACAATTATTATGCATATTTATTGAAAAACCACATTAAGGACAGTATCAAATTAAGTTTTAAGTATCAAGCTAAGGTGACTATTTTCGTTAGAAGCACTCAATTTTGCAATGCATACATTCTTTTGGATTTGTGTGCCCATGAAAATGGTTTAAAATGTTACGTAGTTACACAACCTTTCTGAGATCTTTACAGGGTTCAAGTGCATGGTCTAATTTAACTGATTCATTATATATGTGTATATGTGTATGATTCTCCTCCTTACACTGCCATAAATGCAAGGACAGAAAAGTAATGCTCTATGTCATGTGATTTTGGATCCGTCAAGACAACCACCATGAGAAAGGATAAGACATACAGTGCATTCAGGAGGGAATTCAGATCCCTTGACTTTTTCCACATTTTGTTACCTTACAGCCGTATTCTAAAATTAATAAAAATATATTTTTTCCTCATCAATCTACACACAATACCCCGTAATAACTGAGTGAAAACCTTTGAAATATTTTACATTTTTTATTTTAGCAAATTTATTAAAAATTAAAAATAAATGCATAAGAATTCAGACCTATTGCTATGAGAGGTGCATTCTGTTTCCATTGATCTACTTGAGATGTTTCTATAACTTGATTAGAGTCCACCTGTGGTCAATCAATTGATTGGACATGATTTGGAAAGGCACACACCTGTCTTTATAAGGTCCCACAGCTGACAGTGCATTTCAGAGTAAAAACCAAGCCATGAGGTCGAAGAAATTGTCCGTAGAACTCCGAGACAATATTGTGTCGAGGCACAGATCTGAGGAAGGGTACCAAAACATTTCTGCAGCATTGAAGGTCCCCAAGAACACAGTGGCCTCTATCATTCTTAACTCTTGTGTGGTTTTCGGGTCTGTGGGACCCATTTTCAATGTTTATTTTTTCAAGCTGAGACTCATTGGCCTTGCCTAATTATCTGTGAAGAACATGTAAAAGAACACATTCTCATTGAGTGCACACTGTGCACACATGCATTTGACATATCTGGTATTCAGGTCCACTGGACCCAGCAGTAATAAAAGTGTGGAAAAGTGTGTGTGTAGGTGAAAACAAGTAAAAATTCAACAAAAAGGTTTGCCCTCTGCCTTCACTCTGTCTTCCTCCTCCCTAGGCCTGCTGTTTCAACATAGCACCAATAACCCATCTCCCACTTTCCTCACACTCTTTACCCTCTGTTGTGTGGGAACCTGCACAATGTTATTACAATACATTGTTTCGGTACATTATTTCGATATATTGTAGAAAATTATCTATTTTCCCACACTCTCGACCAGCCAGGTGCAAATTGGTGGAGGGACAGAACAAATAAATAGCTTTGCATGTGTGGCTCCTTACCACAATCAATCAGTATGGCAAAAATAATCTCTGCTTTGAGGGCCTTCGAAATAATTTTTCCAGAGAGAGAAGCTAGTGTGAAAGGAGCGTCTTCCATTTTGAAAGATGAAGAATTTTCCAAAAATAAGGATCATGTCTCTGTCAATTCAGAGTATGACAGTGAGTTGGAAGAAGAGGATGAGATTAACCCTCATCCAGCCCTAGGACCAGCCCGTCAGCAACCAGCCCCAGGACCTGCCCGTCAGCAACCAGCTCATCAGCAGCCTGCAGGAGGAGAAATAGGGATGTCGAAAATGATGAAATTGAGTGGTCTTCTTGCCCAAGGAATGAGCCACCCCGCATGGCTGCCAATGTGATAAGGATGCAACCAGGGCCGATGCGGATGGTGGTTTCTCATGCACAGGACATAAAGTCTTCTTTTGAACTATTCATCCCAGACACCACCCAGAACATCATTCTGGACTGTACTAATTTGGAGGGAAGGTGTGTTTTTCGAGCGAGCTCTGTGGCCAGGAACATCAAAAACCAGAAATCATAATGGATTACAATGCCACAAAAGGAGTGGTGGACAATTTAGACAAGCTGGTTACTGGCTACAGCTGCAAAAGAAGAACCCTACACTGGTCACTTGTGATATTCTTCAACATCTTAGACATCTCGGCGTACAAATTAATTTGTCTTCAGAACGGCATAGAACCCAGATTGGAACAGAGGAAAGTTACAGACGAGACGGCTCTTCCTCGAGGAGCTGGGCAAGGCATTGGTAAGACCTCTAATCCAAAGGGGGCAACATACCCAAGGACCCCAGCTTCTGCAGCCATCGTGAGGAGGATTTAGGAGGAGGATGCTGGTGCCCCATCTGCCCAACACACAGAACCTACAACTCCAATACCGGAAGTAAGTGTGAGTGATGTTGTTGAATGTGTGTGTGTCTGACTCTCCTACCTTGGCCTGCTGTAATTATATATGTGAGTGAGTGAGATGTTAGTAAAATTCCTGAACTAAGTGTTATCATCATTCTAGATTGCAGCCGGTAGCAACAAGAAGCGCTGTGATGTGTGTGGACCCAAGAAGGACAGGAAGACACAATACACATGCATCAAGAAATACATGTGCATCAAACCAAAGTTTATTTGTCACTTTCGCCGGATACAACAGGTGTAAACCTTACAGTGAAATGCTTACTTACAGGCTCTAACCAATGGTGCCAAGAAAGGTGTGTGTGTGTGTGTGTGTGTGTGTGTGTGTGTGTGTGTGTGTGTGTGTGTGTGTGTGTGTGTGTGTGTGTGTGTGTGTGTGTGTGTGTGTGTGTGTGTGTGTAAATAAAGAAATAAAACAACAGTAGAAAGACATTTGAAAAAAGAGTAGCAAGGCTATATACAGACACCTGTTAGTCAGGCTTATTGAGGTAGTATGTGCCTTGCGAAAGTATTCGGCCCCCTTGAACTTTGCAACCTTTTGCCACATTTCAGGCTTCAAACATAAAGATATAAAACTGTATTTTTTTGTGAAGAATCAACAACAAGTGGGGCACAATCATGAAGTGGAACGGCATTTATTGGATATTTCAAACTTTTTTAACAATTCAAAAACTGAAAAATTGGGCGTGCAAAATTATTCAGCCCCCTTAAGTTAATACTTTGTAGCGCCACCTTTTGCTGTGATTACAGCTGTAAGTCGCTTGGGGTATGTCTCTATCAGTTTTACACATCGAGAGACTGACATTTTTTCCCATTCCTCCTTGCAAAACAGCTCGAGCTCAGTGAGGTTGGATGGAGAGCATTTGTGAACAGCAGTTTTCAGTTCTTTCCACAGATTCTCGATTGGATTCAGGTCTGGACTTTGACTTGGCCATTCTAACACCTGGATATGTTTATTTTTGAACCATTCCATTGTAGATTTTGCTTTACGTTTTGGATCATTGTCTTGTTGGAAGACAAATCTTCGTCCCAGTCTCAGGTCTTTTGCAGACTCCATCAGGTTTTCTTCCAGAATGGTCCTGTAGTTGGCTCCATCCATCTTCCCATCAATTTTAACCATCTTCCCTGTCCCTGCTGAAGAAAAGCAGGCCCAAACCATGATGCTGCCACCACCATGTTTGACAGTGGGGATAGGGTGTTCAGGGTGATGAGCTGTGTTGCTTTTATGCCAAACATAACGTTTTGCATTGTTGCCAAAAAGTTCAATTTTGGTTTCATCTGACATCAGAGCACCTTCTTCCACATGTTTGGTGTGTCTCCCAGGTGGCTTGTGGCAAACTTTAAATTACACTTTTTATGGATATCTTTAAGAAATGGCTTTCTTCTTGCTACTCTTCCATAATGGCCAGATTTGTGCAATTTACGACTGATTGTTGTCTTATGGACAGAGTCTCCCACCTCAGCTGTAGATCTCTGCAGTTCATCCAGAGTGATCATGGGCTGCATCTCTGATCAGTCTTCTCCTTGTATGAGCTGAAAGTTTAGAGGGACGGCCAGGTCTTGGTAGATCTGCAGTGGTCTGATACTCCTTCCATTTCAATATTATCGCTTGCACAGTGCTCCTTGGGATGCTTAAAGCTTGGGAAATCTTTTTGTATCCAAATCCGGCTTTAAACTTCTTCACAACAGTATCTCGGACCTGCCTGGCGTGTTCCTTGTTCTTCATGATGCTCTCTGCGCTTTTAACGGACCTCTGAGACTATCACAGTGCAGGTGCATTTATACGGAGACTTGATTACACACAGGTGGATTGTATTTTATATATATCATTAGTCATTTAGGTCAACATTGGATCATTCAGAGATCCTCACTGAACTTCTGGAGTGAGTTTGCTGCACTGAAAGTAAAGGGGCTGAATAATTTTGCACGCCCAATTTTTCAGTTTTTGATTTGTTAAAAAAGTTTGAAATATCCAATAAATGTCGTTCCACTTCATGATTGTGTCCCACTTGTTGTTGATTCTTCACAAAAGAATACAGTTTTATATCTTTATGTTTGAAGCCTGAAATGTGGCAAAAGGTCGCAAAGTTCAAGGGGGCCGAATACTTTCGCAAGGCACTGTACAGTTGGGTATGGTTAAAGTGATTATGCATATATGATGAACAGAGAGTAGCAGAAGCATAAAAAGAGGGGTTGGCGGGTGGTGGGACACAATGCAGATAGCCTGGTTAGCCAATGTGCTGGAGCACTGGTTGGTCAGGCCAATTTAGGTAGTATGTACATGAATGTATAGTTAAAGTGACTAAGCATATATGATAAACAGAGAGTAGCAGCAGCGTAAAAGAGGGGCTGGGGGGGCACACAATGCAAATAGTCCGGGTAATCATTGGTTACCTGTTCAGGAGTCTTATGGCTTGGGGGTAAAAACTGTTGAGAAGCCTTTTTGTCCTCGACTTGGCACTCCGGTACCGCTTGCCATGCAGTAGTAGAGAGAACAGTCTGACTGGGGTGGCTGGGGTCTTTGACAATTTTTAGGGCCTTCCTCTGACACCACCTGGTGTAGAGGTCCTTGATGGCAGGCAGCTTTGCCCCAGTGATGTACTGGGCCGTATGCACTACCCTCTGAAGTGCCTTGCAGTCAGAGGCTGAGCAAAAAACGTACCAGGCAGTGATGCAACTGGTCAGGATGCTCTCGTTATTGCAGCTGTAGAACCTTTTGAGGATCTCAGGACCCATGCCAAATCCTTTTAGTTTCCTGAGGGGGAATAGGCTTTGTCTTGCCCTCTTCACGACCGTCTTGGTGTGTTTGGACCAATCTAGTTTGTTGTTGATATGGACACCAAGGAATTTGAAGCTTTCAACCTGCTCCACTACAGCCCTGTCGATGACAATGGGGACGTGCTCGATGCTCCTTTTCCTGTAGTCCACAATCATCTCCTTAGTCTTGGTTACATTGAGGGATAGGTTGTTATTCTGGCACCACCCGGCCAGGTCCCTGACCTCCTCCCTATAGGCTGTCTCGTCGTTGTCGGTGATCAGGCCTACCACTGTCGTGTCGTCAGCAAACTTAATGATGGTTGGAGTCGTGCCTGGCCATGCAGTCGTGGGTAAACACGGAGTACAGGAGGGGACTGAGCACGCACCCCTGGGGAGCTCCAGTGTTGAGGATCAGCGTGGCAGATGTGTTGCTACCTACCCTCACCACCTGGGGCGCCCTGTCAGGAAGTCCAGGATCCCATTGCAGAGGGAGGTGTTTAGTCCCATGATCCTTAGCTTGGTGATGAGCTTTGAGGGTACTATGGTGTTAAACGCTGAGCTGTAGTCAATGAACAGCATTCTCACATAGGTGTTGCTTTTGTCCAGGTGGGAAAGGGCAGTGTGGAGTGTAATAGAGATTGCATCATCTGTGGATCTGTTTGGGCGGTATGCATATTGGAGTGGGTCTAGAGTTTCTGGGAAAATTGTGTTAATGTGAGCCATTACCAGCCTTTCAAAGCACTTCATGGCTACGGACGTGAGTGCTACAGGTCTGTAGTCATTTTGGCAGGTTGCCTTTGTGTTCTTGAGCACAGGGATTACGGTGGTCTGCTTGAAGCATGTTGGTATTACAGACTCAATCAGGGACATGTTGAAAATATAAGTGAAGACACCTGCCAGTTGGTCAGCACATGCCTGGAGCACACGTCCTGGTAATCCGTCTGGCCCCGCAGCCTTGTGTATGTTGACCTGTTTAAAGGTCTTACTCACGTCAGCTACGGAGAGCGTGATCACACAGTTGTCCAGAACAGCTGATGCTCTCATGCATGCCTCAGTTTTGCTTGCCTCGAAGTGATTCAGCTCATCTGGTAGCCTCGTGTCACTGGGCAGCTAGCGACTGGCTTCCCTTTGTAGGCTGTAATAGTTTGCAAACCCTGCCACATCCGACGAGCGTCAGAGCCGGTGTAGCATAACGGGATTTCTTGTAAGCTTCCGGGTTAGAGTCCCGCACTTTGAAAGCGGCAGCTCTACCCTTTAGCTCAGTGCGAATGTTGCCTGTAATCAATGGCTTCTGGTTGGTGTATGTACGTACAGTCACTGTGGGGACGACGTCCTCAATGCACTTATTGATAAAGCCAGTGACTGATGTGGTTTATTCCTCAATGTCATCAGAAGAATCCCGGAACATGTTCCAATCTGTGATAGCAAAGCAGTTCTGTAGTTTAGCATCTGCTTCATCTGACCATTTTTTTTATAGACCAAGTCACTGGTGCTTCCTGCTTTAATTTTTGCTTGTAAGCAGGAATCAGGAGGATAGAGTTGTGGTTGGATTTACCAAATGGAGGGCGAGGGAGAGCTTTGTACGCGTCTCTGTGTGTGGAGTACATGTGATCTAGAATTTTTTTCCCTCTGGTTGCACATTTAACATGTTGATAGAGATTTGGTAGAACTGATTTAAGTTTCCCTGCATTAAAGTCTCCGGCCACTAGGAGCGCCGCCTCTGGGTGAGTGATTTTCCTTCTACAGCTGACTGAGTGCGGTCTTAGTGCCAGCATCTGTCTGTGGTGGTAAATAAACAGCCACAAAAAGTATAGCTGAGAACTCTCTAGGCAAGTAGTGTGGCCTGCAGTTTAACACAATATACTCAATTTCAGGTGAGCAAAATCTAGAGACTTCCTTCGATTTCGTGCACAAGCTGTTGTTTACAAATATGCACAGACCGCCCCCCCCCTCGTCTTACCGGAGTGTGCTGTTCTATCCTGCCGGTGCAGAGTGTATCCTTCTAACTGAATATCCATGTCGTCATTCAGCCACGATTCCGTGAAGCATAGGATATGACAGTTTTTATGTCCTGTTGGTAGGATATTCGTGATCGTACCTCGTCTAGTTTATTGTCCAATGATTTTGCACGTTGTTGAGTAATACTGACGGTAACGGCAGTTTTCCTAGTTGTCTTCTGCGGGTCCGGACGAGGCATCCGGCTCTTTGTCCTCTCTGTCGCTCCTTTTTGCGAATAATTGGGATTTCTGCCCTGTAGGTTGTTTGGAGAATATTGTCTGAGTCCTGCTTGCTGCTGTTGTTGTTGTTGTTGTTGAAGAAATCTTTGTCTAATCCGAGGTGAGTGATCGCTGTCCTGACATCCAGAAGCTTTTTGTCTAATCCGAGGTGAGTGATCGCTGTCCTGATATCCAGAAGCTCTTTGTCTAATCCGAGGTGAGTGATCCCTGTCCTGATATCCAGAAGCTCTTTGTCTAATCCGAGGTGAGTGATCGCTGTCCTGATATCCAGAAGCTCTTTGTCTAGTCCGAGGTGAGTGATCACTGTCCTGATATCCAGAAGCTCTTTGTCTAATCCGAGGTGAGTGATCGCTGTCCTGATATCCAGAAGCTCTTTGTCTAATCCGAGGTGAGTGATCGCTGTCCTGATATCCAGAAGCTCTTTGTCTAATCCGAGGTGAGTGATCGCTGTCCTGATATCCAGAAGCTCTTTGTCTAATCCGAGGTGAGTGATCGCTTTCCTGATATCCAGAAGCTCTTTGTCTAATCCGAGGTGAGTGATCACTGTCCTGATATCCAGAAGCTCTTTGTCTAATCCGAGGTGAGTGATCTCTGTCCTGATATCCAGAAGCTCTTTGTCTAATCCGAGGTGAGTGATCACTGTCCTGATATCCAGAAGCTCTTTGTCTAATCCGAGGTGAGTGATCACTGTCCTGATATCCAGAAACTCTTTGTCTAATCCGAGGTGAGTGATCGCTGTCCTGATATCCAGAAGCTCTTTGTCTAATCCGAGGTGAGTGATCACTGTCCTGATATCCAGAAGCTCTTTGTCTAATCCGAGGTGAGTGATCGCTGTCCTGATATCCAGAAGCTCTTTTCTGCCGTAAGATATGGTTGCAGAAACATTATGAACAAAATAGTTTACAACTATCCCGGAAACCCCCCCACATAATAGCACAATTGGTTAGCAAACCGTAAAACGGCAGCCATCTCCTCTGGTAAAACTCTCATGTGGTTTGTAGACCCGCCTTCATTTGTGTTCAATCGGGCTAATTTATAATTTCCATAAAATACTGTATGTAAAATTTGTCCTTCCAATTGGTTCAGTTCAAAGCAATAGACGTCAATACTGATGAAAACATTGATTCATTTATATTTGCTCAAGATTAATCCACAGTTTGCAATTGGCTCATTCATCCCCCTCCTCTCCCCTGTAACTATTCCCCAGGTCGTTGCTGCAAATGAGAATGTGTTCTCAGTCAACTTACCTAGTAAAATAACAGATAAATAAAAATCAGATTCGTTTGTATTACATGACTCAAACAAGGGTCAGTTGGATTGTCTGAAATTCCCCAAGATAATTATTTATGCAAATATATGCATGCTCAAATATTCACCTTGAGAATCAGTACACCTCTGCTGTACACACGATATGAAGTTTTCAAAATAAACTGATCTGGAGATATACCAATTGATACTGGATCTGTTCTGGGTAATATATGCAAAAATATGCAAGTGCAGCCTCAATAATCAAATTAGATATGAAATAAAAATGTCTGTGAAGTTCTGTTGAGGAGCTGAAATGATCTTACAACCAAGCACAACCAACATGTTTATACACAGGGACTGATGAGTGTGGAGATATTATGCCTTGATGTTATCTTTCAAAATCTACTCTTCGCATGCATCAATGCAGACTTGAGTCGGAGAGATGTTAAACTGTTGAGTATTAAGGCAAGAAGCAGCATCTCATTTGAATACATACATCTGTGTTCAAATCAAGTCTCAAGAACAGTAAACATTGTGTATGTTGACATTTTAGGGTGGCCTCCTGCATGGCCAGCTTTCCTGAGCGCTGCCATGGAAAAACCACCAGAAAAATGCAGATCAAGGCTGTCAATTTCAATTGTGGTCAAAACGATGGATCAAGTCCAAGATAATCATCAGGGTATTCATACATTATCCTATTGTTGGAGTTGAGGTGAAAAAAAATATGTTGCAAGGATGTTTACATTGCAATAAGAGCATATCAGATGTGAGCTTTTCGCAATCCAATTCACCTCCTTCCCTCAGACTTTCTATTCACGCTCACTTCATATAAAATCAATTGTAAACGTGTCTGCAAGGTTATTGCAATGTTGTGCTCATAAAGAAGGGACATTTGATTTGGTTCCAAAAAGAGCAAAACATGTTTACTCAAAGGCATCATCATTGCCTTGCTACAATGTCAATTGTTCACCACTGACAATAGTAACAACGGGTGTATTGTTTTATAGGCATGTTTACTGTGTGCATATCCATGGTGATACTGACGGTCGTCTACACAAGACATAAGAAAATGTGAAATGTAACAAATACAGGAGATAACTCCATGACGTGCTTGTACAGTATGTCTCAAATAACGGACAATCTAAATGAAGACAACCTCTCATAAAAGGCTTTGACTATTGTACATTCTCTAAGTACCAAATGCCAGTATGTAAGGGGGCAACATTCACTAAACGTAAAACATTTAGAGCTTCAATACTCAGTAGAAAGAAGTTTTTGCTCAATAACTCTGACAGCTACCAGAATGAAAGTGTCCACTGTGTAGGGTGTTAGAGAACACAGTTCTCCTTTTCCATCACTGAGGTGGTACAGTTCAGCAGGTCTTTTATCATCCTCTATAGATGTGTGTGTTCATGTGTCCAGGTCTAACAATATCTGTTTTTATCATCCTCTATAGATGTGTGTGTGTTCATGTGTCCAGGTCTAACAATATCTGTTTTTATCATCCTCTATAGATGTGTGTATTCATGTGTCCAGGTCTAACAATATCTGTTTTTATCATCCTCTATAGATGTGTGTATTCATGTGTCCATGTCTAACAATATCTGTTTTTATCATCCTCTATAGATGTGTGTATTCATGTGTCCAGGTCTAACAATATCTGTTTTTATCATCCTCTATAGATGTGTGTATTCATGTGTCCAGGTCTAACAATATCTGTTTTTATCATCCTCTATAGATGTGTGTATTCATGTGTCCAGGCCTAGCAATATCTGTTTTTATCATCCTCTATAGATGTGTGTATTCATGTGTCCAGGTCTAACAATATCTGTTTTTATCATCCTCTATAGATGTGTGTATTCATGTGTCCAGGTCTAACAATATCTGTTTTTATCATCCTCTATAGATGTGTGTATTCATGTGTTCTGGTCTAACAATATCTGTTTTTATCATCCTCTATAGATGTGTGTATTCATGTGTCCAGGTCTAACAATATCTGTTTTTATCATCCTCTATAGATGTGTGTATTCATGTGTCCAGGTCTAACAATATCTGTTTTTATCATCCTCTATAGATGTGTGTATTCATGTGTCCAGGCCTAGCAATATCTGTTTTTATCATCCTCTATAGATGTGTGTATTCATGTGTCCAGGTCTAACAATATCTGTTTTTATCATCCTCTATAGATGTGTGTATTCATGTGTCCAGGTCTAACAATATCTGTTTTTATCATCCTCTATAGATGTGTGTATTCATGTGATCAGGTCTAACAATATCTGTTTTTATCATCCTCTATAGATGTGTGTATTCATGTGTCCAGGTCTAACAATATCTGTTTTTATCATCCTCTATAGATGTGTGTATTAATGTGTTCAGGTCTAACAGTATCTGTTTTTATCATCCTCTATAGATGTGTGTATTCATGTGTTCAGGTCTAACAATATCTGTTTTTATCATCTTCTATAGATGTGTGTATTCATGTGTTCAGGTCTAACAATATCTGTTTTTATCATCCTCTATAGATGTGTGTATTCATGTGTCCAGGTCTAACAGTATCTGTTTTTATCATCCTCTATAGATGTGTGTATTCATGTGTTCAGTTCTAACAATATTTGTTTTTATCATCCTCTATAGATGTGTGTATTCATGTGTCCAGGTCTAACAATATCTGTTTTTATCATCCTCTATAGATGTGTGTATTCATGGGTTCAGGTCTAACAATATTTGTTTTTATCATCCTCTATAGATGTGTGTATTCATGTGTCCAGGTCTAACAATATCTGTTTTTATCATCCTCTATAGATGTGTGTATTCATGTGTGCAGGTCTAACAATATCTGTTTTTATCATCCTCTATAGGTGTGTGTTCATGTGTGCAGGTCTAACAATATCTGTTTTTATCATCCTCTATAGATGTGTGTATTCATTTGTGCAGGTCTAACAATATCTGTTTTTATCATCCTCTATAGATGTGTGTATTCATGTGTCCAGGTCTAACAATATCTGTTTTTATCATCCTCTATAGATGTGTTTATTCATGTGTTCAGGTCTAACAATATCTGTTTTTATCATCCTCTATAGATGTGTGTATTCATGTGTTCAGGTCTAACAATATTTGTTTTTATCATCCTCTATAGATGTTTGTGTTCATGTGTCCAGGTCTAACAATATCTGTTTTTATCATCCTCTATAGATGTGTGTATTCATGTGTCCAGGTCTAACAATATCTGTTTTTATCATCCTCTATAGATGTGTGTATTCATGGGTTCAGTTCTAACAATATTTGTTTTTATCATCCTTTATAGATGTGTGTATTCATGTGTCCAGGTCTAACAATATCTGTTTTTATCATCCTCTATAGATGTGTGTATTCATCTGTGCAGGTCTAACAATATCTGTTTTTATCATCCTCTATAGGTGTGTGTTCATGTGTGCAGGTCTAACAATATCTGTTTTTATCATCCTCTATAGATGTGTGTATTCATGTGTCCAGGTCTAACAATATCTGTTTTTATCATCCTCTATAGATGTGTGTATTCATTTGTGCAGGTCTAACAATATCTGTTTTTATCATCCTCTATAGATGTGTGTATTCACGTGTCCAGGTCTAACAATATCTGTTTTTATCATCCTCTATAGATGTGTTTATTCATGTGTTCAGGTCTAACAATATCTGTTTTTATCATCCTCTATAGATGTGTGTATTCATGTGTGCAGGTCTAACAATATCTGGTTTTATCATCCTCTATAGATGTGTGTATTCATGTGTCCAGGTCTAACAATATCTGTGTAACATTAGTCAGCTGCTGTACACTGTGACCTACTGAAGCTCCAGTAATGTCCTGAGTGAGCTACTTGGACCACCCAGACCTTTGACTTTGTTCTCTAGGCCGGTGTTGATCCTCAGATAAGGCTGGTTTCAGGGGACCACGAGTCAGTGAGAATGAATAGCCTGGCTGGAAAGCAAAATGCTCTCTATACGTAAAGCCCTATTACATTTGTCTTGGCTATAGAAGCGTTAACATGCAGACATACTGTGGCACAGTTACTTTCATCATTTTGTATTTGAATGCATTTAAGGTTGACCTCTCAATTAAACATGTTGTGCATCAGGCTAGCATTTGACAAAATACCAGGATATTTTATGCAATGAATGTCATTGAGCCTCATTCAGAAAATTCTAAAGATGTTTTTTTTATTTTTTTTAACCCCCTTTTACTCCCCAATTTTTGTGGTATCCAATTGGTAGTTACAGTCTTGTCTCATCGCTGCACCTCCCGTACAGCCTCAGGAGAGGCGAAGGTCGAGAGCCCTGTGTCCTCCAAAACACAACACAACCAAGCCGCACTGCTTCTTGACACAATGCCCGCTTAACCCGGAAGCCAGCCACACCAACGTGTTGGAGGAAACACCGTACACCTGGCGTCCATGTCAGTGTGCATGCGCCTGGCCCGCCACAGGAGTCACTAGAGAACTATGGGCAAGGACATCCCTGACGGCCAAACCCTCTCCTAACCTGGACGACGCTGGGCCAATTGTGCAACGCCCCATGGGTCTCCCAATCACGGCCGGCTGCGACAGAGCCTGGCCTCGAACCAGAATCTCTAGACCACTGCGCCCCTCGGGAGGCCAAAGATGTAAAACATGTTTGGAAAATGTTTGTTTTATAGGCTTGTGTTTTGTTTTTATTTCATTTTTTCTTTGTATTTCCTATTTGTTGATTGCATTTCGTATTTGTACTTGATGCCTGTATTTTTGTATTCTGCATGGCTTAGTTGAAAACGAGACATTGGTCTGAACATAACTCCCTGTCAAAATAAAGGTAAAAACAAACCAAAACAGGTTTTGTACATCATACAGTAGGTCATAAATTGAAGGTGAAAACATACAGACAGTCAGGGACTACATTCCCAGGAGGTGTTGTCATCATACCTTTCCTTTGTCCCTCATGGATCCTTTTCCGAGGATGGACATCTTTGCTCCTGTTTCTTCTTGTAATCTTTTCATGGAATTGCCCCGTGGACCCAACAGCTTCCCAACAAAATTAAACTGCAACAGAGGAGAGGAGGCAATGTTTCTAAAACAGCTTCCTTGACAGTTTTCAATTATATACCTATTACATACTGAAGTAAATGGAAATTAGGTTACTGCAAGGGAAAAAAAGATTATAGAAAAATATAGATTACAGTTGGCTAACAATCAACCTTTTTTTAAAAACCTCTTGAGGATTAGCCCCCTTTTTATTTTTTTATTTTTATTTTTGCCTAAAATTACATACCCAAATCTAACTGCCTGTAGCTCAAGCCCTGATGCAAGGATATGCATAATCTTGGTACCATTTGAAAGGAAACACTTTGAAGTCTATGGAAATGTGAAAGGAATTTAGTAGAATATAACACAATAGATCTGGTCAAAGATAATACAAAGAAAAAACCAACTGTTCTTTTATATTTTTTTGTACAATCATGTTTGAAATGCAAGAGAAAGGCCATAATGTATTATTCCATCCCAGGTGCAATTTAAATTTTGCCACTAGATGGCATTAGTGTATGTGCAAAGTTTTAGACTGATCCAATGAACCATTGCATTGGTGTCCACATTTTGTATCAAGACTGCCCAAATGTGACAAATTTGTTTATTAATAACTGTTCATGTTCAAAATTGTGCACTCTCCTCAAACAATAGCATGGTATTCTTTCACTGTAAAAGCTACTGTAAATTGGACAGCACAGTTAGATGAACAAGAATGTAATCTTTCTACCAATATCAGATATGTCTATGTCCTGGGAAATGTTCTTGTTACTTACAACCTCATGCTTATCTCATTAGCCTACGTTAGCTCAACCATCCCGTGGAAGGGACACCGATCCCGAAGAAGTTTTCACTATTGCTAAATAAAACAAAAAAGACATGGAAAAAACTGCAACAATTCAACAATGTTCAGCCATGTGTGCTGCACAATACCCATGTGAATGGGTCTTAATCTCATCTGAGGTGGAACATAACAGCCTTTGTGTTCCAAATGGCACCCCATTCCCTTTATAGTGCACTAGTTTTGACCAGGGTCCATAGGGTAGTGCACTATATATGAAATATGGGGAATATTTGAGACACAGACAGTTATCAGCTCTGTCCCTTAGTTAAACCGCTGAGGCTTAGTCAGTCATGTCTTATTATTGCTCAGGGTCATCAATGTTGTATGGAGAGGAAATAAAACATGTACACCAGCCAATACAATTCCTGGGAATGATCCAGAGGTCAGAGCCAGGAAAGTGAGAAATAATGATTTTCTTCCCATTGGGAAATCAAGGAATCACTATCCAGATGAGGAACTATCAAACGCCTGCCTTCAGGCACTGGCTAACAGAACTCATCTCAGACTGTAGACTTGCTGTTGGACAAAACACTAGCCCTCAGGATATTACTGTTACTGTCCTTTTTCTTTGTCACTGTTGGAGATTTGCAGTGACCACAATGGTGACCCTCAACATCATAACAAAAGTGATTTAGTTGCGTCCTTTGCTAATGGAAAAGTAATTATTCTCAGACTATTCATTCAATAAAACCACAATCAGAACACCAATTTGAAACACCAAATGGGTTATTAAGTAATTTAGATTTCCAACTGCCATCGCCCAAAATCCTGTTGAGATCTCTCCCGTTGTTCTCATTTCTCGACCACTCCGCCAACATTTTCAAATGAATGACTTGACCTTCAAATGTTTGTTGTGACCAGCTGATAACTCAACCTCCTCCAGAGCTGAACAGTTGGTCAAACTACCCATCTAGACATCTCCTGCCCTGGCCTCACAAATTACTATAACCTATTCACAACATTACACGAGGACCCCCCTCCCCATCCACTGAGGCTCTATAGCCTATTCAGCCACTAGGAGCCATGGTCAACTGTTTTCTGTACTGCAGCTGCAAACTGGCGGATACCGAAGTGGCACGTGACTGCGTACTCAGCTTATCTTATCTCTGACATCATGGACCGCATGAAAAGCAAAAGGATTTGGTTCGGAGAAGTCCAACATACATCGCCAACAGAGCTCCACTCTACCTCCATCCATCTCTTCTTTCTGAGGTGATTGAGTTGGGTATTCTGTCTTCTCTGGGGCTGCTTTGACAGGAATATCCTACAGCTGGCTGTGAGCCCTGGAGCAGATGGTCGCCACGACTACAGTGAGAAGTAGCTCGCTGGGCGGCAGCAGAACAGTGGCCTGTTCTCATTACGCTAATGAATGTCTGGAGCCACTCTTAGGCTCCGTGGTGGGCAATTTCGGCTTTAGAAGGGGGCATGGTTCAGTGTTAAATGAGGTTTGAAATGATGCAAGCCACCCCCTGCAGCCCCAACACCGATAAGGCTGAGGATGTTAGAAGCTGGGTGTGTTGCTGAAGCAGCAAATTTGTATGGGGATTTTTCTTTTTTACTTGTGGAATTACGCAGGTACTAATCTAAATAAATAATGGGAAGATTGTGTTTATATCAAGAGTAGGACTATGACTTTATGTACAAAGGATTTGAGGTTGGTTGATGCAGATAAACAAAAACAAGTATTATGTACACCTTCTAGTACTGACTCGTACAAATCATTTGTTCAAATCCAAATTACTACAAAGTGTAAATAGAATAATTTTGGACTTAATGTCAGTATCTTCCAAAACAGAGATTTGCGAGATTTAGGGAAAAATACGACGTTCCTAAATCATTGGATATTTGAGGGTTGGGTTTTGATTTCAATCATGCTCAGTCATGCCCACTTGTCCACTAGCACGGGATGGTAACGCCTAGGGGGAATGGTCATGCATGGAGAAACAGCTGCGCTGAGTACGCTCTATCCTGTAGTAGCAGAATCAACCTACAGACAGACCTGCCCAATAGCATGCAGTGCCACTGATTTTACATGAGACAACATACAGATGTAGAATCTTAATTTGAGACGGTTTGCGACAGCAAGATAATAACCTTCCAGCAACAGGACATTAATTATTATGTGGATTATAATTGTAGGTGGACATTTTTGTAGGGGTTGATACATTTTTTTTGTAAGGGAAAATCAAATGAAGTCAATTTCAGACTTAGTTTTTATTAAGGGCTTGGTGGCCATTTGTCACAAATTATGATGGCCTTTTTGGGATATTTCAACTAGATAGAACAGGTTTAGACTTTACAGTTAAATATGTGTTTTTATTTAACTTGGCAAGTCAGTTAAGAACAAATTCTTATTTTCAATGACATCCTAGGAACAGTGGGTTAACTGCCTTGTTCAGGGGCAGAACAACAGATTTTTACCTTGTCAGTTCGGGGATTTGATCTTGCAATCATTTTGGTTACTAATCCAACACTCTAACCACTATGCTACTTGCCACCCCAGGTAGCCTAGTGGTTAGGTGCTTATTTACAAGCCCATTTCCAACAATGCAGGGTTAAAAAAGTAAGACAAATATTTGCTAAATAAAAAGGAAATTGTAACACAATGAAAACAATAACAAGGCTCTATACAATGTGTACCGGAACCGAGTCAATGTGCAGGAGCAGGAGGTAGTTGAGGTCGTTGAGGTAATAGAGTATGTACATATGGGTAGGGGTAAAGTTGACTAGACAATCAGGATGTGTTGCATCTACACTCTGAAAAAAAGGGTACCAAAGGGGTTCCAAAGGGGTTTGTTTCTAAGAGTGGACAGCTCAGGACAGCCATGCTCCTGTGAATCTGAGTACCTGTGAATCTGAGTACCTGTGAATCTGAGTACCTGTGATTCTGAGTACCTGTGAATCTGAGTACCTGTGAATCTGAGTACCTGTGAATCTGAGTACCTGTGAATCTGAGTACCTGTGAATCTGAGTACCTGTGATTCTGAGTACCTGTGAATCTGAGTACCTGTGAATCTGAGTACCTGTGAATCTGAGTACCTGTGAATCTGAGTACCTGTGAATCTGAGTACCTGTGAATCTGAGTACCTGTGATTCTGAGTACCTGTGAATCTGAGTACCTGTGAATCTGAGTACCTGTGATTCTGAGTACCTGTGATTCTGAGTACCTGTGAATCTGAGTACCTGTGAATCTGAGTACCTGTGAATCTGAGTACCTGTGAATGTGTGAGTAAATTACGTTTGACACAAGTCTCTGTGACAGAGAACTGCTCCCTTGCTCCGAAGGCATATGTTGTTTTTGAAGTGGGTGACATTTTTTTTCTTCTAAATGTTTTTACAGACGGTACACTGCAAACCAGTTTGACCACTCAACTCGAACCAGCCGATTTTATTTCAAATCTATAAGAATCCATTTACAAAAAAAATGGTTAAACCACAGACTGAAGAGGAAGCGAGACATCCCAGTCCCTCATTTTTTTCTGGTTCAAACACAGTCAATGAACCAAGAGACCAGACCCAGCTGCTTTCGCATTGGTGCCTATGGGTGAACCCCCCCATCTTCATCTTCATTCATCCAAAATGTTTTGACTGACAATCCTATGTCTACTTGCTAATACACCACTTACATTTAGTTTTGTAATTTAACCTGTAGAATGTCTGCATGCTCTTCATCTAACACAAATGTGAATTTTTCAAGTATCATGTTGCAATTTTAAAATTGCCCATAGATCCTGAGATCTGTAGCTGACAAGGTACAAAACTGTCGTTCTGCCCCTGAACATGCAGTTAACCCACTGTTCCTAGGCCGGCATTGAAAATAAGAATTTGTTCTTAACTGACTTGCCTAGTAAAATAAAGGTACAAAAAAATATATTAAAAAATCAGCAATGTTCTTTGTGAGAAGTCACTGATGTGACCTTTAAACACACTTGAAATATGAAGAAAATAATCACAGTGACATAACCGAGACAATCACTACAATCTAGAGCACATCTCCTTAGAGACGAGCCCTGAGATTTCAATAAAACAAAAGGTGAAACGTCCTCAATAAACACTGTGGCAACCTTCACACTGAATGTCACACTGAACGGAAACGGCTGCAAATGACTGTCTTGTCATGCAGCTCACAAAGGAAGTTTACATGGCTGTAATCTATTGAGCCTCTCGCACAGCACATTTGTCTTCCGACTTCACACTTGGACTATTTGAAATGCATTATTCTCTTTCCTGCAGTCAAATGGCCTAGTGGTCTAATGGGTGGAATGGTATTCATATTTTTCATAATTTCGTAATTAATAAAGGTTTTATTTTTACGCAGAAATTCCAGTGTTTCTATGTCAAACAGTTTTGTTATATTTCACTCTTCTGTGATGCATTTACAGTGTAATATAACCATGTGTGAGAGGTGTATACTTTTGTTTCAAAGTAGATTTGTTTAACACTACCAAGAATCACTCTGGTTTAGCCCACTGCAGTAAATTGCTGTCCTTGCCTTTAGTGCATTTGCTGCTCCCTGAATAGCTGTTCCATGTTGTTGTTCATTGCCCATGTTTACGGCTGGATTAATGCAAATTATGCTTTCTGTGAAGACTACAAATTGTTTAGAGCAGAAGATGCCCGTCAACAATTTCGCCCCCATTTTTTTCACTTAACATGTGGCGGCTTCTCGCCTGTGAATTGGTTGATGTTTAAAATGACATTATCGTTAAGCAAAAGAGCTGTTTACCTCGTATTACAACAATATAGTGGTTGATCTAACTGTATTGTTGAACAGTGAATTCACTGCAATGCTGATGGTAATGGTACAAAGGAGTCATTGATATTCAGAATCCTCTTTGCCTATTCAAGAAGCAAGGGTTTGAAATAGGCCTCTTCTTAAAGCTGGAATTGTCCTCCAGCGATTTTTTTACTTTTACTGTTTGAAAAGCAATATCACAAGTATAAATACAGTAAAGTACACACACTAAAGGCCCCTGAAAATATGTTTTGATCAAACTATAGTTTTTTAGACACAACTGCAAACTTAAAGCTAAGCGTTAGAATAGAGACAAAGTAGAGTCGCAATTCAACGGCTCAGACATAAGAGGTATGTGGCAGGGTCTACAGTCAATCACGGATTACAAAAGAAAACCAGCCCCGTCGTGGACCAGGATGTTTTGCTCCCAGACATACTAAACAACTTCTTTGCTCGCTTTGAGGACAATACAGTGCCACTGACACGGCCCGCTACCAAAACCTGCGGACTCTCCTTCACTGCAGCCGACGTGAGTAAAACATTTAAACGTGTTAACCCTCACAAGGCTGCAGGCCCAGACGTCATCCCCAGCCGCGTCCTCAGAGCATGCGCAGACCAGCTGGCTGGTGTGTTTACAGACATATTTAATCAATCCTTATCCCAGTCTGCTTCAAGAGGGCCACCACTGTACTCTATACCATCTACTGCATCTTGCCTATGCCGTTCTGTACCATCACTCATTCATATATCTTTATGTACATATTCTTCGTCCCTTTACACTTGTGTGTTTAAGGTAGTTGTTGTGAATTGTTAGGTTAGATTACTCGTTGGTTATTACTGCATTATCGGAACTAGAAGCACAAGCATTTGGGCGGCAGGGTAGCCTAGTGGTTAGAGCATTTCACTAGTAGCTGGAAGGTTGCAAGTTCAAACCCCCGAGCTGACAAGGTACAAATCTGTCGTTCTGCCCCTGAACAGGTAGTTAACCCACTGTTCCTAGGCCGTCATTGAAAATAAGAATTTGCTCTTAACTGACTTGCCTGGTTAAAATAAAAAATAAATAAAAATACATTTCACTACACTTGCATTAACATCTGTTAACCATGTGTATGTGACAAATACAATTTGATTTAATGGAGTGGGGCATTCAATGAGTTGATCTGATGGGAATCTGTGATGTCACCGGCCTTCCCCTTTGCCTGAAGAACAATAGAGGAGCAATAGACAACAAAATAGGAAAGGCCCACCCCCCCACTGCCATGTCATGACTTACCTGAACCACCTATTGAGATGTGCCTTTTGTTAAGTAAAACAGGTGTTAAATGAGGTGAAAACGAGACTGGAGTACCATTTTAATCCATTTGCGATATTACAATAACAAAAACATTACTGTAAACAACTAACACAGTTTTTCCCCCCTCTGACATAATTACATGCGCAATAGTAAAGCATTTTTACCATGCTTTCGTGGCGCTCCTCAGCTCGGCAACAAAGACTATAATAACGGATGTGGGGCAGCCAGTGGCGCTGTTTCCCCCTACTGCAAATTACATCTTTAAGAAACAACAATAAAAAATGGAAACCCTATGAAACACTTGACAGATCAAGGCGACATTAGAGTAACATTAGAGAGTACTGTCCTTGGAGGAGGCTCTTTTAAAGACAGCTAAAACTGTCATTACGCTCCTTAAAGACAGCTAAAACTGTCATTATACTCCTTAAAGACAGCTAAAACTGTCATTACACTCCTTAAAGACAGCTAAAACTGTCATTACACTCCTTAAAGACAGCTAAAACTGTCATTACACTCCTTAAAGACAGCTAAAACTGTCATTACACTCCTTAAAGACAGCTAAAACTGTCATTACACTCCTTAAAGACAGCTAAAACTGTCACTACACTCCTTAAAGACAGCTAAAACTGTCATTACACTCCTTAAAGACAGCTAAAACTGTCATTACACTCCTTAAAGACAGCTAAAACTGTCATTACACTCCTTAAAGACAGCTAAAACTGTCATTACACTCCTTAAAGACAGCTAAAACTGTCATTACACTCCTTAAAGACAGCTAAAACTGTCACTACACTCCTTAAAGACAGCTAACACTGTCATTACACTCCTTAAAGACAGCTAAAACTGTCACTACACTCCTTAAAGACAGCTAACACTGTCATTACACTCCTTAAAGACAGCTAAAACTGTCATTACACTCTTTAAAGACAGCTAAAACTGTCATTATACTCCTTAAAGACAGCTAAAACTGTCATTACACTCCTTAAAGACAGCTAAAACTGTCATTACCCTCATTAAAGACAGCTAAAACTGTCATTACACTCCTTAAAGACAGCTAAAACTGTCATTACACTACTTAAAGACAGCTAAAACTGTCATTACCATCATTAAAGGCAGCTAAAACTGTCATTACACTCCTTAAAGACAGCTAAAACTGTCATTACACTCTTTAAAGACAGCTAAAACTGTCATTACACTCCTTAAAGACAGCTAAAACTGTCATTACACTCCTTAAAGACAGCTAAAACTGTCATTACACTACTTAAAGACAGCTAAAACTGTCATTACCCTCCTTAAAGACAGCTAAAACTGTCATTACACTCCATAAAGACAGCTAAAACTGTCATTACACTCCTTAAAGACAGCTAAAACTGTCATTACATTCCTTAAAGACAGCTAAAACTGTCATTACACTCCTTAAAGACAGCTAAAACTGTCATTACGCTCAGTTGGAGAGCAAAGAGGAGTCAGACTACAACACACTTAGGCTACAATACGCATAAACAACACAATTTCACACAGCATACCAGCAGACAATTGGAGGTGTAATCCTAATGCAGGATTACACCTCAAAAAGGAGTTCCTCTTTGATGGATTTCAGGTGTGTGTTTGTGCACTGCACCCTAGCCCCCCACTCCAGTTTTGTCTGAGACAGTCAGAAAGTCCCTGCTTGTTTAGCCAGCTGTGCTATTGGGTAATCCCAGTTCTGGCCTGATAGGGGGATTATAGCCTGAGGCGGAGCGGAGGTCTGTCTGCCTGCCTGCACTTTAATGGCTGAGGGATGACTGGGCGTCTGTGGACAGCGGCATTAGTTCCACAGAGCTTAGACACTGGCAGAGAGAGAAAGAGAGAGACAGAGAGAGGAGAGAGGAGAGAGAGACTTTGCAGACCATTACAACACTGTACATAACATTTGAAATGTGTCTATTCCTTAAGAACTTTTGTGGGTGTAATGTTTACTGTTCATTTTTAATTGTTTATTCCATTTGATTTATTATCTACTTCACTTGCATTGGCAATGTAAACATGTGTTTCCGATGCCAATAAAGCCCTTTGAATTGAGAGAGAGAGAGAGAGAGAGAGAGAGAGAGAGAGAAAGAGAGCAAGAGGGAGAGAGAGAGAAAGAGAGCAAGAGGGAGAGAGAGAGAGAGAGAGAGAGAGAGAGAGAGAGAGAAGCACTCTGCTAAGTGGAGGCCAGAAAGTGATGGCTGAGACTACAGGGCTAATGAGCCTCCAGAAAGAAATGTCTTGGGTTTGGGGAATGGATGAAATGTACTGTATTTGTTTGGAGAAATGTTACTGACAGCATAATGCTATTGTAAGGGTTCTGGCAATACTATATTTGAAATCTATACTTGGAATTAATTTGGAAAGGAAAGTTGAAGGCTACATTCTATCAACAGAACCGTTTGCTGACAACTAAAAAAAGCCAAATGGAAACGCCTCAAATCATACTTAGTGCTAGTAATAATCATGAACATCTATGAGATTCAATTACTTTTCATCCTGAACTTGGAAAAAATATGGAAAAAACTAAACAACCATGGGGACTATGTGTGTGTGTTTGTGTGGTTTAACATTCAGGGGATGCTGCGTTTTCTCACATTGTTCCCCAATGAAACAGGGATGTAAAGACACAGCACAGCAGGAACAAGTTTGTGATGAATCTGTTGCATTAACATACAGGGGGCTGGCAGCACATATATAGACATGGAGCCTTGGTACAGGGGGCCAGCAGCACAGACATACACATGGAGCCTTGGTACAGGGGGCCAGCAGCACATATATAGACATGGAGCCTTGGTACAGGGGGCCAGCAGCACAGATATACACATGGAGCCTTGGTACAGGGGGCCAGCAGCACAGATATAGATATGGAGCCTTGGTACAGGGGGCCAGCAGCACAGATATAGACATGGAGCCTTGGTACAGGGGGCCAGCAGCACCGATATAGACATGTAGCCTTGGTACAGGGGGCCAGCAGCACAGACATACACATGGAGCCTTGGTACAGGGGGCCAGCAGCACATATATAGACATGGAGCCTTGGTACAGGGGGCCAGCAGCACAGACATACACATGGAGCCTTGGTACAGGGGGCCAGCAGCACAGATATAGATATGGAGCCTTGGTTCAGGGGGCCAGCAGCACAGATATAGACATGTAGCCTTGGTACAGGGGGCCAGCAGCACAGATGTAGACATGTAGCCTTGGTACAGGGGGCCAGCAGCACAGATATAGACATGTAGCCTTGGTACAGGGGGCCAGCAGCACAGATATAGACATGTAGCCTTGGTACAGGGGGCCAGCAGCACAGATATAGACATGGAGCCTTGGTACAGGGGGCCATTAGCACAGATATAGACATGGAGCCTTGGTACAGGGGGCCAGCAGCACAGATATAGACACCCTTGGTACAGGGGGCCAGCAGCACAGATATAGACATGGAGCCTTGGTACAGGGGGCCAGCAGCACAGATATAGACATGGAGCCTTGGTACAGGGGGCCAGCAGCACAGATATAGATATGTAGCCTTGGTACAGGGGGCCAGCAGCACAGATATAGACATGGAGCCTTGGTACAGGGGGCCAGCAGCACAGACATACACATGGAGCCTTGGTACAGGGGGCCAGCAGCACAGATATAGACATGGAGCCTTGGTACAGGGGGCCAGCAGCACAGATATAGACACCCTTGGTACAGGGGGCCAGCAGCACAGATATAGACACCCTTGGTACAAGGGGCCAGCAGCACAGATATAGTCATGGAGCCCTGGTACAGGGGGCCAGCAGCACAGATATAGACACCCTTGGTACAGGGGGGCAGCAGCACAGATATAGACATGTAGCCTTGGTACAGGGGGCCAGCAGCACAGATATAGACACCCTTGGTACAGGGGGCCAGCAGCACAGATATAGTCATGGAGCCTTGGCACAGGGGGACAGCAGCACATATATAGACATCCTTGGTACAAGGGACCAGCAGCACAGATATAGTCAAGGAGCTTTGGCACAGGGGGACAGCAGCACAGATATTGTGTAAACAAAAAGGACATTAGGACTGCTTCCCGTGAAGGAGAATAGCTGACAGGTTATTAAAGCCATTATCCCTACAGATGAAACTCAACAACCACACAATGAATGCTTCCGGTCTGACTGGACTAAATTAATCTGGACCGTGAAACAGAGTCAAGCGTGACAGTCTTACGCTCTCTAAGATCAGCAGTCAGTCACACAGTTTTCTGAAGGAGAAATGAAAAACACGATGATGAAATGTGTGTCTATAACTTGTTGTTCTATCTCAACATTTGCGTATATTTGCTGGTTCTTTGTAGGGTTGCAAAGGGAGGGTATATTACTGGAAACGTTCAAAGTAAACTACCAGAATTTTGGCATCTTTCAAAGATTTTATGTAATCTATCACAAGACATCTAGTGGCCCTTTTGGGTACTTCAGATTATCAAAGGTCTCTGTAATGATCTCTGGCCCATTGTATGGCCTTATCACATGTAAAATATAAGAAATAATTGAATAAGATACATTTTATTTAAAAAAAAAATAATGACAAAGCTGTAAAACATTATCCTAAATACAAACCATCAACTTACTGAATACCATTGCTGTTAAATATGAGGGTTTCTGTAACGTCTGCTTCCAACTCACACCCTCAAACATGTAGCTCCCCTGAACGCAGCTCACTTTCCAGCCCACTTTCCAGCTCACTTTCCAGCCCACTTTCCAGCTCACATTACTGTTGCCCTTTTGGGCCCCCTGGGTATGACCTTCTGCCTGCCCCTGGACCCAGCTACCTGCCTCCTCCTGTGTATGACCTTCTGCCTGCCCCTGGACCCAGCTACCTGCCTCCTCCCGTGTATGACCTTCTGCCTGCCCCTGGACCCAGCTACCTGCCTCCTCCTGTGTATGACCTTCTGCCTGCCCCTGGACCCAGCTACCTGCCTCCTCCCGTGTATGACCTTCTGCCTGCCCCTGGACCCAGCTACCTGCCTCCTCCTGTGTATGACCTTCTGCCTGCCCCTGGACCCAGCTACCTGCCTCCTCCCGTGTATGACCTTCTGCCTGCCCCTGGACCCAGCTACCTGCCTCCTCCTGTGTATGACCTTCTGCCTGCCCCTGGACCCAGCTACCTGCCTCCTCCTGTGTATGACCTTCTGCCAGCCCCTGGACCCAGCTACCTGCCTCCTCCTGTGTATGACCTTCTGCCTGCCCCTGGACCCAGCTACCTGCCTCCTCCTGTGTATGACCTTCTGCCTGCCCCTGGACCCAGCTACCTGCCTCCTCCTGTGTATGACCTTCTGCCAGCCCCTGGACCCAGCTACCTGCCTCCTCCTGTGTATGACCTTCTGCCTGCCCCTGGACCCAGCTACCTGCCTCCTCCTGTGTATGACCTTCTGCCTGCCCCTGGACCCAGCTACCTGCCTCCTCCTGTGTATGACCTTCTGCCAGCCCCTGGACCCAGCTACCTGCCTCCTCCTGTGTATGACCTTCTGCCTGCCCCTGGACCCAGCTACCTGCCTCCTCCTGTGTATGACCTTCTGCCTGCCCCTGGACCCAGCTACCTGCCTCCACCTGTGGTCCTTCGCAATAAACACCTTCTGTTCCCTGCGCTTGAAACCAGTTCGCTCCCCTCGTGTTCATTACAGTTTCAGCATGAAATATCCTTTTATATATATTTTTTACAAACAAAGCATTTATTTTACTATGTCAATATGTACTGGTTGTCAATGTTTTGTGGTCAAACTGGTGGCAGTTGTGACAAAAGTCAGTTAATTGAACATAATGCCATTGTTGATTAGATGCTTTTTTCATGAATTAGGCTATTTTCTCTTGACCCGTATGGTCTATCTACTATACACCATTGAACAATATGGACACAGATATAATACATTAACACTATATATGAATAGAAAAATAGGTTATTCAAGTATAAATGACCAAAGTTACAATGGATTGGCATAGATTTTATTTGAATAACTTTGGTAAAATACCAGTAGCTTTGCAGCCCTAGTTCTTTGACAAGCTGTTAGTATCCAGAAAGAACTGCCTGGCTATTACTAATGATTCTTCCTATGCAGTGTCAAAAGATTACACTCTGCAGTGCAACCCTTCTCCTTAGATCAGAATGTTTGGGGGTGTACAAGTTTTCTGCCGGAGGCAGATGTTCAACTGAGCTAACTACAAGCTAGGAGGAAGAAGCAAACACTCAAGACCTCTGCTTTTCTCTCAGAGGAAAACAATTTATGCCTGAAGCCTCTCTGCAGCAAGCAAAAACACAGTATCACTACTTTTGTATACTATCTCATAAACAGCTTTGTGTACAACAAAGTAACCAACAGGTCTGTCTCAGCAGGCTTGCAAAGAAAAACCCAAGATACCATCTTACATCCACTTAATTTTTCCTACAACGTGTTGTAAGGTCCTATTCAGGGCCTTATCTATGTTTAACACCTTTCAACAAGGTCGGTCCTCCTTTGGGACAATGGATTTCTTTGACAATACAAAGGGATTATTCTATGTGCAAAGCGCAGATACACCGCTATGTAAAGGTCACAAGAACTGAAGACTGATAAGCCTGAATGGGTGAGGCTCACAGGACCAAATGTCATTGCATGTGTACCTGGAGGGAGACTTTTCCTTTGGAAAAGAACTCAAAGGCTCTTTAAGCCAAACAAATGACTCGGAATTCTTTAAGGGCAAGAAGCTGGGGTTTTGCTTATCAGGGCACACAGGTAATGCAATTTTGAGATAATATATATGTTACATTTGTATCACTACTATAATATTTGTTTATATTGCAGGTTTATGTATTTTGAAGCTAGAATCCTTAATTGAAAAAAATGCCAAAGCGGGGACCCTGCCTCTGTTTTGGTATAAGGCTGAGGGATGGGCCTGGAAAACACTCTTAAATTCATAGACAGGGATATGGATGCATGGAATTACCATCCATGATATAAAATGTATAGTTTTAACCAGGTTTTGAGAATATACAGTGTTCACATTTACATTGTTTACAAACATTGGAGTAAAACAAGTTTATATTTTGAGTTCTCATGGGGTACAACCATTGAACTAAGCAGTGAGGCAGTTGTACTGTAGTCTTCAAGAATCATAATTCATTTATGTCCAAAAATGGATGTAGCAACGTAAAATGCAATTTAAAAGCCAAAAATAATATTTCAAGGGCAAGAAGCAGGGTTTTTTGTTTATCATGTGTCATGACTGTCCACGAGAATTCAAATAGGTCAGATGAGGTTTGCAGTGAATAACTTCAATCAAGGGGGATGTAACGTGGTTCTTCTATCTCCTCCTCTGACGAAGAGGTGGAACAAGGATCGGACCAAAATGCAGCGTGGTTCGTTAGATACATCTTTTAATGATGAAGTAAACACGAACAATACAAAACAACAAACGTCGAAAACCGAAACAGCCCTGACTGGTGCAACAAACACAGAGACAGGAACAATCACCCACAAACACACAGTGAAACCCAGGCTACCTAAATATGGTTCCCAATCAGAGACAATGACTAACACCTGCCTCTGATTGAGAACCATATCAGGCCAGACATAGAAATAGACAAACAAGACATCCAACATAGAATGCCCACTCAGATCACACCATGACCAACCAAAACATAGGAACATACAAATAAACTATGGTCAGGGTGTGACAGTACCCCCCCCCCCCCCCCCAAGGTGCGGACTCCAGCCGCAAAACCTGAACCTATCGGGGAGGGTCTGGGTGGGCATCTGTCTGCGGTGGCGGCTCCGGTGCTGGACGTGGCCCCCCCTTCATCGTAGTCCTCCCCCCCCTTGTCCGCCTCCGTGACCTCCGAGCCACGGCAACCCTACTAAATAACATGGGACAGAGGGGCAGCTCGGGACAGAGGGGCAGCTCGGGACTGAGGGGCAGCTCGGGACTGAGGGGCAGCTCGGGACTGAGGAGCAGCTCGGGACAGAGGGGCAGCTCGGAACAGAGGGGCAGCTCGGAACAGGGGCAGCTCAGCACTGAGGGGCAGCTCAGCACTGAGGGGAAGCTCGGGGCTGAGAGGAAGCACAGCACTGAGAGGAAGCCCAGTACAGAGAGGAAGATCAGCCAGGCAGTTGAATCCAGCAGATCCCGTCTGGCTGGCAGTTCTGGCAGATCCTGGCTGACTGGCGGATCTGGAAGAGTCTGGTTGACTGGCAGATCTGGAAGAGTCTGGTTGACTGGCAGATCTGGAAGAGTCTGGTTGACTGGCAGATCTGGAAGAGTCTGGTTGACTGGCAGATCTGGAAGAGTCTGGCTGACTGGCGGATCCTGGCAGACTGACGGGTCTGGCTGCTCCACGCTGACTGACAGCTCTGACTGCTTCATGCTGACTGACAGCTCTGGCTGCTCCATGCTGACTGGCGGCTCTGGCTACTCCATGCAGATTGGCAGCTCTGGCGGCTTCTTGCAGACTGACAGCTCTGGCTGCTCCATGCAGACTAGCAGCTCTGGCAGCTCCTTGCAGACTGGCAGCTCCTTGCAGACTGGCAGCTCCTTGCAGACTGGCAGCTCCTTGCAGACTGGCAGCTCCATGCAGACTGGCAGATCCATGCAGACTGGCAGCTCCATGCAGACTGGCAGCTCCATGCAGACTGGCAGCTCCAGCTGCTCGATGCAGACTGACATCTCTGGCTGCACCATGCAGACTGGCAGCTCTGGCTGCACTCAACGGGCAGGAGACTCCGGCAACGCTGTAGAGGCGGAAGGCTCTGACAGCGCTAAACAGGCGGGAGACTCCAACAGCACAGGAGAGGAGGAAGGCTCTAGCAGCGCTGGAGAGGCGAGGCGCACAGTGGATCTGATGCGTGGTGCTGGCACTGGTGGTACTGGGCCGAGGACACGCACAGGAAGCCTGGTGCGGGGAGCTGCCACCGGAGGGCTGGGGTGTGGAGGTGGTACTGGGTAGACCGGACCGTGCAGGCACACTGGAGCTCTTGAGTTCCGAGCCTGCCCAACCTTACCTGGTTGAATACTCCCGGTCGCTCTGCCAGACATAGAAATAGACAAACAAGACATCCAACATAGAATGCCCACTCAGATCACACCCTGACCAACCAAAACATAGAAACATACAAATAAACTATGGTCAGGATGTGACAGGGGAGAACTAGGGGGATTAACAACTCACGTCTTGTTGTAAATCAAGGGGAGAAGATGTAGGTCTCTCTCTCCAAATCCACCAAAGGAATGTGCTTTGTCTCAACAGACCTTTTTCCCGCTGAAACTCTAACACGTTCAAAAGCAACTACTGGAACAATATTTATAACCTAAAACGTGGAAATGGTCAGAGGCCATCTATTGAACATTAGTGCCATTTTGTTTGTTATTTTGTGATGTCATTAACAATGTTATAAAGGAAATACTGTAACTTGGAAAGTGTACCCACTACATGTACAAAGTTTCCATACTATGTATGGTGCATGTAACATGAAAAATTATGAAAGTGTTTTTGTTAAGAGATGGATGTGATTTGAGAAACTGTAAGAGATAATTGTTTTACATTACTTTGTAACTGACAAGTCATGCCCCATGTCCGCCCCTTTCCTGCAAACTGTATAAATGATGGGTAAGAAACTAAAATAGCAGACCAGAGAGACATCAAGCTGCAGCTGCATGTTTAAAGTGGTCTGAACTTTTAATCTCAACATGAGGTAGAGACGATAAACTCACCTACCGGACAATCACTAGTACGGATGGTTAGCTGTCCTAAGTGAAGTATATTCGAAAGCGAATTTAAGTAGGACTATCCTACTCTGCTCAAGTCATTGCATTATGCTACTCTCATCACCCCACTGGGAACCATCGACCTGGCTGGCTTGCCTATCTTCAAAGAAGCATATTCAGGAGCAAAAGAAAAGAAAATGAACTCTGTTCAGGAATACATGACAAGTCACCGGATACCAGACAACTACAGAGAAGGACAACAGTATGAAAACTGTCAGAACCATTTTGGACAATCAGAACCTTACAAGCATACCGTGAAAAGGCCGAAATCCCTTTCCAAAGCGGCCCTGTCCACCTAGAGAGATCTGGTGAACCAAGACATTTTAACGTAAATACATTCATGATTTCTTACTCAAAGTGGGCGGTGGTTCATGTGCAAAGTACATGATTACTTTAAGTGAGAGAAGTTTCTAAATGTACCAATGTTAAGTGACTCTGTCCCGCTCTGTCCCCCCCCCCCTCTCTATCTCTTTTGTAACAAGCAGCTATGTTGTGTCATTCTGCTAGGGACCTGTTAATGATAGATGTGATAGGTAAAAACCTTACAGAGTTCAATTTGGGAGATGGTAACTCTTTAAAGAACCGCTCTCGTGGTGCCCCAGATCCTGATGAGTTAATTGTTACATGATTACTTTAATCGGGAAACAATTAAACATAGTTAGTTGATCAGATAAATAACAGTCATCAGATTAATGTTAAAGTCAAGTCATGACACATGGCAAACAGTTAATGCAATTTTGAGATAATACACGTTACATTTTTATCACTACTACAACTGTTTGTTAATATTGCAGGTTTTACAGCTTTTAATCTGCAGTATAATTATATTTCTCTGTGCTGGAATGTTTCTAATCAGGAATATGCACTTTTAAGCGAATTATAAACCAGCCAGACAGACATGGAGAAGTATATGCAACGTGTATGACAATGAGGTTAAATGTGTCAATGTCCTAACTGAGTAACATACTAAATGGAGTTTAAACAGTGCAGGTAAGATGACATTGTGGTTAGTGTGGACACAGTCTGCAGCATTGTGTATGTTGAGACTTTCGTTACTGTTTTGGCTGAAGTTATCCAGGCGTGATGAGATTACTGCATGAACTAATTCACATGGATGAATCTTGAATCTGTTGGTGAATAGCGGGATCTTGCTGTGATCAAACTGCATATAGGATGACAGTAAAACTCCACAGGTTTATTTAAGCAATAAGGCCAGATGGGGTGTGGTATATGACCTCTGTATATTGACCATATACCACAAACCCCCGAGGTGCCTTGTTGCTATTATAAAGTGGTTACCAGTAAAGTAGAACAGTAAAATACATGTTTTGTCATACCCGTGGTATACAGTCTGATATACCACAAACCCCCGAGGTGCCTTGTTGCTATTATAAAGTGGTTACCAGTAAAGTAGAACAATAAAATACATGTTTTGTCATACCCGTGGTATACAGTCTGATATACCACAAACCCCCGAGGTGCCTTGTTGCTATTATAAAGTGGTTACCAGTAAAGTAGAACAGTAAAATACATGTTTTGTCATACCCGTGGTATACAGTCTGATATACCACAACTTTCAGGCAATCAGCATTCAGGTGTCGAACCACGCAGTTTAAAGTACAATTTTGAATCAAGGAGGAAATAGAAATATATGTTGTTTGTCAGTTGTTTTACTGCATTTATCTACATTTGATGAATACATTATTTCATGCATATTATGTCATACTAGCTTTGACATACAAGGTGTGTGTGCTCTTCCAAACCAAAACCCTGTCTGGAGAAAACAACAAAGAATCAACCGTTTCGTGGAGAGCAGAGCACCTGAAAATCTATTCCAAGCCTAGGGGGTATTTGATGTGAATCAATTAAATCTCATTAAGACAGCGAAGGGAAATAAAAACAAACTAAATTCAAGCAATGGTAGAAATAAATAATCAGCATTCAAAATGTCAATTAAGCCCAGCGAGCTGTTGATTATCATGGCAAAGGTATGTGGTGTAGACAGAGCCCCGAGCATCTGTACGTGGTGACTGTTTGTTGCATTGCAGCATTAAAGCCGAAGCTTCATACTCCCATCTGGGCTGGAGAGAAAAGACAAATAAAAAGGACTTCACAAATGGGACGGATTGCCTCTCGGGGACCTGTAAAAAGACTGCACATGTCATGAGAAAGTTGGAGCGGCTTTATTAGTGGAAGGTGCAGCATCAGCAAAGAAGTCAAACAAGCCTGTTATGCCTGACGCAGCTTTGTAAAATGGGTGTATTTTTTCATCGTCTTCAGGGAGTGCTGTCCATATGCTTATAGATTTCAGTGAATCAATCAGGGGTAGCTAACGTGGTAATTCATTTCTCTCAAAGACCCAGACTGACGTCACTCGTAGAACAGAAAAGTGCTTCATTTGACGATTTTGGTCCGTTCACGCGCTGATGATTGACCGTCAAACACTGACATTATAATTGTTTCTCGCTGTTGTGCAGGAAGGTTGGGGAAAGAAATAACATACTATGTTAGCTCCAAAGGCTTTTGGTTGATCACGCTGTGTATCTGACAGCTTGGCCAATCATGTGGAAGGCCTCTGAAAACAATTGGTCTGATGGTGATGCAGTAAAGGTCAACACAACACAAGCCAAATCTCCCTTTCCACAGCTATTGATTGTTTTCAAAACATTCACAGTAATCTGAGAGGTGATAAAATATGAACAATCTCAAATTCCTCAGTACAGCATTTGTTGTTAGACAATTATTCAGCAGTAGATTATTTGTTGTTAGACAATTATTCAGCAGTAGATTATTTGTTGTTAGACAATTCTTCAGCAGTAGATTATTTGTTGTTAGACAACTCTTCAGCAGTAGATTATTTGTTGTTAGACAACTCTTCAGCAGTAGATTATTGGTTGTTAGACAACTCTTCAGTAGTACAGCAATTGTTGTTAGACAACTCTTCAGCAGTAGATTATTTGTTGTTAGACAACTCTTCTGCAGTAGATTATTTGTTGTTAGACAACTATTCAGCAGTACATTAATTGTTGTTAGACAACTCTTCAGCAGTACAGTAATTGTTGTTAGACAATTCTTCAGCAGTACAGTCATTGTTGTTAGACAACTCTTCTGCAGTAGATTATTTGTTGTTAGACAACTCTTCTGCAGTACAGTCATTGTTGTTAGGCAACTCTTCTGCAGTAGATTATTTGTTGTTAGACAACTCTTCTGCAGTACAGTCATTGTTGTTAGACAACTCTTCTGCAGTAGATTATTTGTTGTTAGACAACTCCTCAGCAGTACATGAATTGTTGTTAGACAACTCTTCAGCAGTACAGTAATTGTTGTTAGACAATTCTTCAGCAGTACAGTCATTGTTGTTAGACAACTCTTCTGCAGTATATTATTTGTTGTTAGACAACTCTTCTGCAGTATATTATTTGTTGTTCGACAACTCTTCTGCAGTACAGTCATTGTTGTTAGACAACTCTTCTGCAGTAGATTATTGGTTGTTAGACAACTCTTCTGCAGTAGATTATTTGTTGTTAGACAACTATTCAGCAGTGGATTATTGGTTGTTAGACAACTCTTCAGCAGTAGATTATTTGTTGTTCGACAACTCTTCTTCAGTAGATTATTTGTTGTTGGACAACTCTTCAGTAGTACAGCAATTGCTGTTAGACAACTCTTCAGCAGTATATTATTTGTTGTTAGACAACTCTTCTGCAGTAGATTATTTGTTGTTAGACAACTCTTCTGCAGTAGATTATTTGTTGTTCGACAACTCTTCTGCAGTACAGTCATTGTTGTTAGACAACTCTTCTGCAGTAGATTATTGGTTGTTAGACAACTCTTCTGCAGTAGATTATTTGTTGTTAGACAACTCTTCAGCAGTAGATTATTGGTTGTTAGACAACTCTTCAGCAGTAGATTATATGTCGTTAGACAACTCTTCAGCAGTAGATTATTTGTTGTTCGACAACTCTTCTGCAGTAGATTATTTGTCGTTGGACAACTCTTCAGTAGTACAGCAATTGTTGTTAGACAACTCTTCAGCAGTATATTATGTGTTGTTAGACAACTCTTCTGCAGTAGATTATTTATTGTTAGACAACTCTTCTGCAGAAGATTATTTGTTGTTAGACAACTCTTATGCAGTACAGTCATTGTTGTTAGACAACTCTTCTGCAGTAGATTATTTGTTGTTAAACAACTCTTCTGCAGTAGATTATTTGTTGTTAGACAACTCTTCTGCAGTCATTGTTGTTAGACAACTCTTCTGCAGTAGATTATTTGTTGTTAGACATCTCTTCTGCAGTAGATTATTTGTTGTTTGACAACTCTTCTGCAGTAGATTAGTTGTTGTTAGACAACTCTTCTGCAGTAGATTATTTGTTGTTAGATAACTCTTCTGCAGTAGATTATTTGTTGTTAGACAACTCTTCTGCAGTAGATTATTTGTTGTTAGACAACTCTTCTGCAGTACAGTCATTGTTGTTAGACAACTCTTCTGCAGTAGATTATTTGTTGTTAGACAACTCTTCAGCAGTAGATTATTTGTTGTTAGACAACTCTTCTGCAGTAGATTATTTGTTGTTAGACAACTCTTCTGCAGTACAGTCATTGTTGTTAGACAACGCTTCTGCAGTAGATTATTTGTTGTTAGACAACTCTTCTGCAGTAGATTATTTGTTGTTAGACAACTCTTCTGCAGTACAGTCATTGTTGTTAGACAACGCTTCTGCAGTAGATTATTTGTTGTTAGACAACTCTTCAGCAGTAGATTATTGGTTGTTAGACAACTCTACTGCAAATCTACTGCAGAGATTATTGGTTGTTAGACAACTGTTCAGCAGTAGTTTATTTGTTGTTAGACAACTCTTCTGCAGTAGATTATTTGTTGTTAGAAAACTCTTCAGCAGTAGATTATTTGTTGTTAGACAACTCTTCTGCAGTAGATTATTTGTTGTTAGACAACTCTTCTGCAGTAGATTATTTGTTGTTAGACAACTCTTCTGCAGTAGAGTATTTGTTGTTAGACAACCCTTCTGCAGTAGATTATTTGTTGTTAGACAACTCTTCTGCAGTACAGTCATTGTTGTTAGACAACTCTTCTGCAGTAGATTATTTGTTGTTAGACAACTCTTCTGCATTAGATTATTTGTTGTTAGACAACTCTTCTGCAGTACAGTCATTGTTGTTAGACAACTCTTCAGCAGTAGATTATTGGTTGTTAGACAACTCTTCAGCAGTAGATTATTTGTTGTTAGACAACTCTTAAGCAGTAGATTATTGGTTGTTAGACAACTCTTCAGTAGTACAGCAATTGTTGTTAGACAACTCTTCAGCAGTAGATTATTTGTTGTTAGACAACTCTTCTGCAGTAGATTATTTGTTGTTAGACAACTCTTCTGCAGTAGATTATTTGTTGTTAGACAACTATTCAGCAGTACATTAATTGTTGTTAGACAACTCTTCAGCAGTACAGTAATTGTTGTTAGACAATTCTTCAGCAGTACAGTCATTGTTGTTAGACAACTCTTCTGCAGTAGATTATTTGTTGTTAGACAACTCTTCTGCAGTACAGTCATTGTTGTTAGGCAACTCTTCTGCACTAGAGTATTTGTTGTTAGACAACTCTTCTGCAGTACAGTCATTGTTGTTAGACAACTCTTCTGCAGTAGATTATTTGTTGTTAGACAACTCTTCAGCAGTACATTAATTGTTGTTAGACAACTCTTCAGCAGTACAGTAATTGTTGTTAGACAATTCTTCAGCAGTACAGTCATTGTTGTTAGACAACTCTTCTGCAGTATATTATTTGTTGTTAGACAACTCTTCTGCAGTATATTATTTGTTGTTCGACAACTCTTCTGCAGTACAGTCATTGTTGTTAGACAACTCTTCTGCAGTAGATTATTGGTTGTTAGACAACTCTACTGCAAATCTACTGCAGAGATTATTGGTTGTTAGACAACTGTTCAGCAGTAGTTTATTTGTTGTTAGACAACTCTTCTGCAGTAGATTATTTGTTGTTAGAAAACTCTTCTGCAGTAGATTATTTGTTGTTAGACAACTCTTCTGCAGTAGATTATTTGTTGTTAGATAACTCTTCTGCAGTAGATTATTTGTTGTTAGACAACTCTTCTGCAGTAGATTATTTGTTGTTAGACAACTCTTCTGCAGTAGATTATTTGTTGTTAGATAACTCTTCTGCAGTAGATTATTTGTTGTTAGACAACTGTTCAGCAGTAGTTTATTTGTTGTTAGACAACTCTTCTGCAGTAGATTATTTGTTGTTAGAAAACTCTTCTGCAGTAGATTATTTGTTGTTAGACAACTCTTCTGCAGTAGATTATTTGTTGTTAGACAACTCTTCAGCAGTAGATTATTTGTTGTTAGACAACTCTTCTGCAGTAGATTATTTGTTGTTAGACAACTCAGTAGATTTTTGTTGTTAGACAACTCTTCTGCAGTAGATTATTTGTTGTTAGACAACTCTTCTGCAGTACAGTCATTGTTGTTAGACAACGCTTCTGCAGTAGATTATTTGTTGTTAGACAACTCTTCAGCAGTAGATTATTTGTTGTTCGACAACTCTTCTGCAGTACAGTCATTATTTGTTGTTAGACAACTCTTCAGCAGTAGATTATTTGTTGTTAGACAACTCTTCTGCAGTAGATTATTTGTTGTTTGACAACTCTTCTGCAGTAGATTATTTGTTGTTAGACAACTCTTCTGCAGTAGAGTATTTGTTGTTAGACAACCCTTCTGCAGTAGATTATTTGTTGTTAGACAACTCTTCTGCAGTACAGTCATTGTTGTTAGACAACTCTTCTGCAGTAGATTATTTGTTGTTAGACAACTCTTCTGCATTAGATTATTTGTTGTTAGACAACTCTTCTGCAGTACAGTCATTGTTGTTAGACAACTCTTCAGCAGTAGATTATTGGTTGTTAGACAACTCTTCTGCAGTAGATTTTTTGTTGTTAGACAACTCTTCAGCAGTAGATTATTTGTTGTTCGACAACTCTTCTGCAGTAGAGTATTTGTTGTTAGACAACCCTTCTGCAGTAGATTATTTGTTGTTAGACAACTCTTCTGCAGTACAGTCATTGTTGTTAGACAACTCTTCTGCAGTAGATTATTTGTTGTTAGACAACTCTTCTGCAGTAGATTATTTGTTGTTAGACAACTCTTCTGCAGTACAGTCATTGTTGTTAGACAACTCTTCTGCAGTAGATTATTTGTTGTTAGACAACTCTTCTGCATTAGATTATTTGTTGTTAGACAACTCTTCTGCAGTACAGTCATTGTTGTTAGACAACGCTTCTGCAGTAGATTATTTGTTGTTAGACAACTCTACTGCAGTAGATTATTTGTTGTTAGACAACTCTTCTGCAGTAGATTATTTGTTGTTAGACAACTCTTCAGCAGTAGATTATTGGTTGTTAGACAACTCTTCTGCAGTAGATTTTTTGTTGTTAGACAACTCTTCAGCAGTAGATTATTTGTTGTTCGACAACTCTTCTGCAGTACAGTCATTATTTGTTGTTAGACATCTCTTCAGCAGTAGATTATTTGTTGTTAGACAACTCTTCTGCAGTAGATTATTTTGTTGTTAGACAACTCTTCTGCAGTAGATTATTTGTTGTTAGACAACTCTTCTGCAGTAGATTATTTGTTGTTAGACAACTCTTCTGCAGTAGATTATTTGTTGTTAGACAACTCTTCTGCAGTACAGTGATTGTTGTTAGACAACTCTTCTGCAGTAGATTATTTGTTGTTAGACAACTCTTCTGCAGTAGATTATTTGTTGTTAGACAACTCTTCTGCAGTAGATTATTTGTTGTTAGACAACTCTTCTGCAGTAGATTATTTGTTGTTAGACAACTCTTCTGCAGTAGATTATTTGTTGTTAGACAACTCTTCTGCAGTAGATATTTTGTTGTTAGACAACTCTTCTGCAGTAGATTATTTGTTGTTAGACAACTCCTCTGCAGTAGATTAATGGTTGTTAGACAACTCTTCTGCAGTACAGTCATTGTTGTTAGACAACTCTTCTGCAGTAGATTATTTGTTGTTAGACAACTCTTCAGCAGTAGATTATTAGTTGTTAGACAACTCTTCTGCAGTAGATTATTTGTTGTTAGACAACTCTTCTGCAGTACAGTGATTGTTGTTAGACAACTCTTCTGCAGTAGATTATTTGTTGTTAGACAACTCTTCAGCAGTAGATTATTTGTTGTTAGATAACTCTTCTGCAGTAGATTATTTGTTGTTAGACAACTCTTCTGCAGTAGATTATTTGTTGTTAGACAACTCTTCTGCAGTAGATTATTTGTTGTTAGACAACTCTTCTGCAGTAGATTATTTGTTGTTAGACAATTCTTCTGCAGTAGATTATTTGTTGTCAGACAACTCTTCTGCAGTACAGTCATTGTTGTTAGACAACTCTTCTGCAGTAGATTATTTGTTGTTAGACAACTCTTCTGCAGTAGATTATTTGTTGTTAGACAACTCTTCTGCAGTAGATTATTTGTTGTTAGACAACTCTTCTGCAGTAGATTATTTGTTGTTAGACAACTCTTCTGCAGTAGATTATTTGTTGATAGACAATTCTTCTGCAGTAGATTATTTGTTGTTAGACAACTATTCTGCAGTAAAGTCATTGTTGTTAGACAACTCTTCTGCAGTAGATTATTTGTTGTTAGACAACTCTTCTGCAGTAGATTATTTGTTGTTCGACAACTCTTCTGCAGTAGATTGTTTGTTGTTAGACAACTCTTCTGCAGTAGATTATTTGTTGTTAGACAACTCTTCTGCAGTAGATTATTTGTTGTTAGACAACTCTTCTGCAGTAGATTATTTGTTGTTAGACAACTCTTCAGCAGTAGATTATTGGTTGTTAGACAACTCTTCAGCAGTAGATTATTTGTCGTTAGACAACTTTTCAGCAGTAGATTATTTGTTGTTAGACAACTCTTCTGCAGTAGATTATTTGTTGTTAGACAACTCTTCTGCAGTAGATTATTTGTTGTTAGACAATTCTTCTGCAGTAGATTATTTGTTGTTAGACAACTCTTCTGCAGTACAGTCATTGTTGTTAGACAACTCTTCTGCAGTAGATTATTTGGTGTTAGACAACTCTTCTGCAGTAGATTATTTGTTGTTAGACAACTCTTCTGCAGTAGATCATTTGTTGTTAGACAACTCTTCTGCAGTAGATTATTTGTTGTTAGACAACTCTTCTGCAGTACAGTCATTGTTGTTAGACAACTCTTCTGCAGTAGATTATTGGTTGTTAGACAACTCTTCCGCAGTAGATTATTTGTTGTTAGACAACTCTTCAGCAGTAGATTATTTGTCGTTAGACAACTCTTCTGCAGTAGATTATTGGTTGTTAGATAACTCTTCTGCGGTAGATTATTGGTTTTTAGACAACTCTTCGGCAGTACAGTAATTGTTGTTAGATAACTCTTCTGCAGTAGATTATTTGTTGTTAGACAACTCTTCTGCAGTAGATTATTTGTTGTGAGACAACTCTTCAGCAGTAGATTATTTGTTGTTAGACAACTCTTCTGCAGTAGATTATTTGTTGTTAGACAACTCTTCTGCAGTAGATTATTGGTTTTTAGACAACTCTTCTGCGGTAGATTATTGGTTGTTAGACAACTCTTTGGCAGTACAGTAATTGTTGTTAGAAAACTTTTCTATCAAGTGATCAGTCCCCTTGTAATGCACAGTGCTCACTTACTATGCAGTGCCCCATAGAAACTGTAATTTATTCTGCTTGGCCTTAGATATAATTTGTATGGTATTTTCAATACATATATAACCTTCAGAAAGTATTCATACCCCTTGACTTATTCCACATTTTGTGTTACAGCCTGAATTCAAAATGGATTAAATCTTTTTTTTTCTTCTCACCCATCTAAACACAATACCCCGTAATGACAAGGTGAAAACATGTTTAAAAAATGTTTGCAAATTTATTGAAAATTAAATACAGAAATATCTCATTTCCATAAGTATTCACACTCCGGATTCAATACAGAATCACATTTGGCAGCGGTTACAGCTGTGAGTCTTTCTGGGTAAGTCCCTAAGAGCTTTACACACCTGGATGGTACAATATTTGTACATTATTCTTTTTAAAATTCTTCAAGCGCTGTCAAGTTCGATAATGATCATTGCTAGACAGCCATTTTCAAGTCTTGCCATAGGTTTTCAGGCCCTTTTAAGTCAAAACTGTAACTACGTCACTCCAGAACATTCAATGTTGTCTTGGTAAGCAACTCCAGTGTATTTTTGGCCTTGTGTTTTAGGTTATTGTCCTGCTGAGAGGTGCATTTGTCTCTCAGTGTCTGTTGGAATGCGGACTGAACCAGGTTTTCCTCTAGGATTTGGCCTGAGCTTAGCTCTAATTCCACTTCTTTTTATGCTAACAAACTCCCAAATCCTTGCCAACAACAAGCATACCCATAACATGATGCAGCCACCACCATGCTTGAAAATATGAAAAGTGGTATTCAGTGATTTGCTGTGTTGGATTTTCTCCAAACATAACACTTTCTATTCAGGACATAAATGTAATTTATTTTCCAATTTTTTGCAGTTTTACTTTAGTGCCTTATTGCAAACAAGATGCATGTTTTGGAATATTTGTATTCTGTACTGGCCTCCCTCTTTTCACTCTCATTTATGTTGGTATTGTGGAGTAACTACAAGGTTGTTGAGTTTTCTCCTATCACAGCCATTAAACTCTTTAACTCTTTTAAAGTCACCATTGGCCTCATGGTGAAATCCCTAAGCAGTTTCTCTCCAGCAACTGAGTTAGGAAGGACACTTGTATCATTGCAGTGACTGGCTGTATTGATTTACCAAGTGTAATCTACAAGTTCACCATGCTCAAAGGGATATTTAATGTCTGCTGTTTAATTTTTACCCATATACCAATAGGTCCCCTTTTTTGTGAGGTTTTGGAAAACCTCCTTGTTCTTTGTGGTTGAATCTGTATTTGAAATTCACTGCTCAACTGAGGGATGTTACAGATAATTGTATGTGTGGAGTACAGAGATGAGGTAGTCATTCAAAAATCATGTTAAACACTATTACTGTACACAGAGTGAGTCCATGCAACTTATTATGTGACCAGTTAAGCACATTTTTACTCATGAACATATTCAGGCTTTCCATAACAAAGGGGTTGAACACTTTTTGAATCAAGACATTTCAGCTTTTCATCTTTAATTAATCAGTAAACATGTCTAAGAATATAATTCCACTTTGACATTATAGGGTATTGTTTGCAGGCCAGTGACACAAAATCTCAATTCAGCCTCTGTAACAAAAGGAAATGTGTAACAAGTCATTTCTGTGAATCATTTCTGAAGGCACTGTATGTTACTGTATCCTTCAGGTATGTATTCTAACACGAACAGAATAAGTAATGGGGAATGTTTGAACAATTCTTTCAACACGACATAGCTGATGAAACTATGGCTGCGTTTAGACAGGCTGCCCAATTCTGATATTTTTTTCACAAAATGTTCTTTTTACCTATCAGATCAGTGAAAATATCTGATGTGATTGTTCAAAAGACCAATTAGTTGAAAAAATATCAGAATTGGGCTGCATCTCTACATGCAGCCATTGTGATAGATGGCACCCAGTTATCTTTGATGCCACCCCTACTGCCAAAGATGACATGTTCTAAAATCTCTCTCAAATTCCATCTGTGGTGGGGTCTTGCAGTATCATAATAATCTTTATAAATTCAAATAGTCCAGATGTTATAGCACTCGATCACTCGACCAATCAAGGCACAGATAACAGTATGGCAATTAGTTCATAAGATGTTATTCCCCATAATCAATTCAATTCAATGGGCTTTATTGGCATGGGAAACATATGTTTACATTGCCAAAGCAAGTGAAATAGATCATTATCTCCCACACAGACAATCTGATGACTGACTGTGACAAAGGAGATTCATTTTCCTGGATTGAGATAACCACAATACAATAAAATCAATTTGGGTAAAATACTGAGATATTCAAGAACTTCTCTAGTGATTGATAGATTTTCCCCCATGCCCCTTACACATTCTTAAATCTCCAACCGTAATATGAATGTTTTCAATTAAACCCTATCTCTTGAAATGACTAGATAGTTGTTTGTGTGCCCCATTCATTTCTCAGCCCCAGTTTCAGTTTAAGGGAAAGCATATATCTCTGCTCTAAGGGAAATCTTTCACCTTGACTTATATCTCTGCTTGAAGGCCTCTGAGGCCTTAGGAGCCTGTGTCAGCAGGGACCATCTCTTCCAGTGGTAGCCAGTAGAGTCTGGTAGTGGCATACCAAAAATTCTTAGAATTCTTCTTGGGGATTCTTAGAAAAATAGACTGCTGTAAAAGACATTCAATAGCAGCCTTACACTAGCTGCTGCTAAAGAGGGATGTTCACAAAGAAGGCACATCTCATCTTGTAATGTGGTTGGTGAATGGGAGGCAGTAATTTGATATTGTGCTACTGTATAGTATTGAGTGGCTTTTCGTATTCCTCCTTTGGGCTTCTGTTCAGATTACTTTAGAGTGAGGGAAGGACAGGCAGTTCATTCTGTATTATCTCATTCTGAGTGTAAATCCGCTGCAGGATTGGCCATTGGCCAAGATTATTGGAATACTTGTAATTCTCAAAAGGATTTCCTTTTCTACTGTAACTCGAGACAGTATGGTATTTAGTGAACAGCTCATCAATGTCTTGCCTATTTGACCCCACCTTATTTTCCAGAGATTCCAATGTACAGGTGTCGGATCTGAATTTGATCGCTCTTTTATTGCAGGAAATGCGTATGAGCTTTGTGATTTACATGAATTCACTGAAAACCAACACTAACACACTGTTAAATGAACAGTATTGCACTTTTCATGTAGTCTACTTTTGGCAATGTAATAGCCTAATAACCGATCGAGCAAGATTATGGACTAAATCTGTTGCTGCAGGATAATGTTTCTTTGACAATGTAGGTCAAATTAAGATCCTACATCTGTACAGCTACAGTATTATATGGCTTGTGATGAGTATTAAGTTAAAGCTGTGTTTTTCACCTTTATGTAATATAATATGAATGAAAGGACAAAACTAAAGAGCTGACTTGTTTTACTTTAATTAGTCAAGATGTCTCAGTGGAAACAGCTGTCCAGAAATACAGTACTGTGTGGGGGAGCTGATCAGTTTGGCACATCTCAGATGGGGTCCCAAACAGGAACAGCCTGCACTACTTTATGCAAATGCACAAATTAAAATCAACCTACTTTAATGAGGACATCAAAGGAAGTGGCTCCATGCAACTGGAGCTCTGCCTGAGTCCCCGACTGCAGAACCAGAGAGAGCCTGCTCCAGAGCCAGCTCTATTTTACACTTCCTGAGAGACAGGGCAGCTTGGCTCCCGCTCTTAGAGATTTGAGACTCGTTTAAATACAGAGAGGAGATCCTGAGCAAGCCAAAATGTACTTTCTCACAGATGGTCAACCCGAAGATGAGAAACACTGCATCTATACTACGCCATGACTTTATCTTGGCCAGGTCGCAGTTGTAAATGAGAACTTGTTCTCAACTAGCCTACCTGGTTAAATAAAGGTGAAATATTTTTTTTTTTAAATGACTGTGTTACTGTAAGGTTTCACAACAAGCAAATCAACCCATGGTGTAAAAGGCCATTCATATGTTGTATACATTGACCAATTACATTCTAAGTAACTTTGAAAAGGCCCCTTAACATCTACTATATACTCATTATGTTTAAATAGATCACCAATAATGCTCTTTAATAACAGTATTTGCAGTCAAGCCTCTCCTTAAAGCGTTCCAAGGAATACTCAAGCACTATCACAAAGATGGAAGCAAGAAGGGACCATATTAACCAGCAGCTGTTGAGTGGGTCAAAACTTGACACTTACGATGCAGCAAAAATACACCTTAGCGTGTGTGTGTATGCGTGCCTGCATGTGTGTGTGTTCTTGCATGCTTGCATGTGTGCATGTGTGCGTGTCTGTGTGTGTGTTTGATGGTCACTTGGCTGTCTCTGGGTCTCGCCCTCCCCCTCTTCACCTCATCACCTGTCTGTCTCGCGGCACCAATTATTTAGAAGAGGGCATGACCCCAGCAGCAGCACTGAGCCAGGTTAGTCCTACAGTGTTACCTCTTCTCTGCAGGAACCATCCTGTCAAGATAGTACACAGCTCTCCTAGTGAGCTGCCCTGTGAAGATAGTACACAGCTCTCCTAGTGAGCTGCCCTGTGAAGATAGTACACAGCTCTCCTAGTGAGCTGCCCTGTGAAGATAGTACACAGCTCTCCTAGTGAGCTGCCCTGTGAAGATAGTACAGAGCTCTCCTAGTGAGCTGCCCTGTGAAGATAGTACACAGCTCTCCTAGTGAGCTGCCCTGTGAAGATAGTACACAGCTCTCCTGGTGAGCTGCCCTGTGAAGATAGTACACAGCTCTCCTAGTGAGCTGCCCTGTGAAGATAGTACACAGCTCTCCTAATGAGCTGCCCTGTGAAGATAGTACACAGCTCTCCTAGTGAGCTGCCCTGTGAAGATAGTACACAGCTCTCCTAGTGAGCTGCCCTGTGAAGATAGTACACAGCTCTCCTAGTGAGCTGCCCTGTAAAGATAGTACACAGCTCTCCTGGTGAGCTGCCCTGTGAAGATAGTACACAGCTCTCCTAGTGAGCTGCCCTGTCAACTCCACAGATCTGATTGAACAGATTCATTTGGACCCTGCATGTTTTCAAGTTATTCAGAACCTAAACCAAACATTTCAATATATTTCAACACCAGTTTTAATTGTCAAGACTATCAACAGCCCCTCTTTTCCTCCAGTAAGTGTTTTATTACTGCATGATATTCACATTCTTTAGACTGATAAATGTTTCCCCTATAAGAGAGGTGAACTGTGTGGTAATTGAATAGCTGGTCCAGTGATTTGGATAGCAGGACACCGTGTCTAATACAGATGAGCCAGATGCTAACACTACTACTGTCTATCCCAGACAGGCCCAGCAAGTGTTACAATATTAAATGAGATACACTATGTGGTTTTGACATTATTGAGGCACTGGTTTTGGAATATCATTTTTGGCTCCAGTTAGTCAGTATAATTTAACATAAATCACCTGGGCCTAGTTTTTCAAAAGTTATCTTTACGGATTTTGCCTATCGTACAGGATTAAATGCATAGAAATAGAATGACTAGAACAGGAGTCCCAATTCAAGTCAATGATTTGTCCGTACTATTGATGCTATTTCCATCAGTGGAGGACCAGTGGAGGACCATCCTCCTCAGTGAATTTCATTAAAAGAAAATTGTAAAATATTTAAAGTTATCCTTTTTTTAGATAAAACTATACTAAATGTAATCACATTTTAACAAATAATTGATTAAACACACTATTTTGCAATGACGGTCTACAGTAGCCTCAACAGCACTCTGTAGGGTAGCACTATGGTGTAGCTGGAGGACAGCTAACTTCCGTCTCCCTCTAAGGAACACTGACTTCAATACAAAACCTAGGACGCCCATGCTTCTCACCCCCTTCAATAGACTTAAAAAGAAATAATGACAAGTTCCGTAGGATGTCCTCCAACCTAACAGAGCTCTTGCAACATCAGCTACAGCTAGCGAGCACTGCAGTGCATAACATGGGGTGAGTAGCTGACTCAAAGAGAGAGGAAGACAACAGTTTTGAACAAAATAAAATGACGGCGAAGCAAGAGAGAAATAGAGAGAAAGAGAGATTTCGTAATGTTTTTCACATTCAGTTTCACTTACATAGCTAGCAAATGCAGCTAGCTAGTTTAGCCTACTCAAACGTCCTGCTCAAACAGAGGGATGCTATATTAGCTAGCTGGCTATGACTATCCAACACAACACTGGAACTCTTCCAAGTCAAGGTAAGATTTTGTTTTTATTAATTTATTGCCGCCGTGGCCTACGTGTGTAAGTACTAGTGTTAGTGTTAGTGTTAGTTCATTACCTATGTTGACTATGACGTTACTTTAGCTAATATGGTGACAACAATATGGGCTGTGTGTAGCAGTATTGATATGATTTGGCTTGGAAGGTTTTTTCACCTTGTCACATACAGCTGACGTGTTGTACATTGAAGTCCACAAACAAAGGGAAAAGGTTTTTGTATTTATTATGGATCGCCATTAATGATACCAAGGCAGCAGCTACTCTTCCTGGGGTCCTTCAAAATTATTCCAGTTATACCATTTTTAAAACATTACAATACATTCACAGAGTTCACAACACACTGTGTGCCCTCAGGCCCCTACTCCACCATTACCACATATCTACAATACAAAATCCATTTATATGTGTGTGTATAGTGCATATGTTATCGTGTGTGTGTGTGCATATGTCTGTGCCAATGTTTGTGTTGCTTCACAGTCCCCGCTGTTCCATAGGGTGTATTTTTATCCTTTAAAAAAATATATATATTTTACTGCTTGCATCAGTTACTCGATGTGGAATAGAGTTCCATGTAGTCATGGCTCTATGTAGTACTGTGTGCCTCCCATAGTCTGTTCTAGACTTGGGGACTGTGAAGAGGCCTCTGGTGGCATGTCTTGTGGGGTATGCATGGGTGTGTGGCAGTAGTTCAAACAGACAGCTCGGTGCATTCAAAATGTCAATACCTCTCACAAATACAAGTAGTGATGAAGTCAATCTCTGCTCCACTTTGAGCCAGGAGAGATCAAATCAAATCAAAATGTATTTGTCACGTGCACCGAATACAAAAGGTGTAGACCTTACAGTGAAATGCTGACTTACAGGCTCTAACCAATAGTGCAAAAAAGGTATTAGGTGAACAGGTAAGTAAAGAAATAAAACAACAGTAAAAAGAAAGTGAAAAACAGTAGCGAGGCTCTATACAGTAGCGAGGCTATATACAGAAGCGAGGCTATAAACAGTAGCGAGGCTCTATACAGTAGCGAGGCTCTATACAGTAGCGAGGCTCTATACAGTAGCGAGGCTATAAACAGTAGCGAGGCTCTATACAGTAGCGAGGCTATATACAGTAGCGAGGCTCTATACAGTAGCGAGGCTATATACAGTAGTGAAGCTATAAAAGTAGCGAGGCTACATACAGTAGCGAGGCTATAAAAGTAGTGAGGCTATAAAGGTAGCGAGGCTATATACTGTAGCGAGGATTTAAAGGTAGCGAGGCTATATACAGTAGTGAGGCTATAAAGGTAGTGAGGCTATATACTGTAGCGAGGCTATAAAAGTAGTGAGGCTGTAAAGGTAGTGAGGCTATATACTGTAGCGAGGCTATATACAGTAGTGAGGCTATAAAGGTAGTGAGGCTATATACAGTAGCGAGGCTATAAAAGTAGTGAGGCTATAAAGGTAGTGAGGCTATATACAGTAGCGAGGCTATATACAGTAGTGAAGCTATAAAAGTAGCGAGGCTACATATAGTAGCGAGGCTATAAAAGTAGAGAGGCTATAAAAGTAGCGAGGCTATATACAGTAGTGAAGCTATAAAAGTAGCGAGGCTACATACAGTAGCGAGGCTATAAAAGTAGCGAGGCTATAAAAGTAGCGAGGCTACATACAGTAGCGAGGCTATAAAAGTAGTGAGGCTATAAAGGTAGTGAGGCTATATACTGTAGCGAGGCTTTAAAGGTAGCGAGGCTACATACGGACACCAGTTAGTCAGGCTGATTGAGGTAGTATGTACATGTAGATATGATTAAAGTGACTATGCATATATGATGAACAGAGAGTAGCAGTAGCGTAAGAGAGGGGTTGGCAGGTGGTGGGACACAATGCAGATAGCCCAGTTAGCCAATGTGTGGGAGCACTGGTTGGTCAGGCCAATTGAGGTAGTATGTACATATGTACATCAATGTATAGTTACAGCGACTGTACATATATGATAAACAGAGAGTAGCAGCAGCGTAAAAGAGGGGTTGGGGGGGCACACAATGCAAATAGCCCGGGTAGCCATTTGACGTGCATATTATTAATGTAAGCTCTCTGTGAACATTCAAGGGCCAGCTGTGCTGCCCTGTTCTGAGCCAATTGCAATTTTCCCTTTTTGTGGCACCTGACCACAAGACTGAACAGTAGTCCAGGTGCGACAAAACTAGGACCTGTAGGACCTGCCTCGTTGGAGAGGCTTCCATTAAAGAACACCCTCTGTATTCTGTGAGGCAGGTAATTCTCTATCCACAATAAAGCAGGGGGTGTAAAGTCAAAACACATATGTTTTTCCAGCAGCAGACTATGATCGATAATGTCAAAAGCCGCAGTGAAGTCTAACAAAATGCTTGCTGAAAGTCTGTTGTCAATTTGTTTACTGTAAAATAGCATTGTATCTGGTCAAACACCATTTTTTTTCAAAAGTTTACTAAGGGTTGGTAACAGGCTGATTGGTCAGCTATTTGAGCCAGTAAAGGGGGCTTTACTATTCTTAGGTAGCGGAATGACTTTTGCTTCTCTCCAGGCCTGAGGGCACACACTTTCTAGTAGGCTTCAATTGAAAATATGGCAAATAGGAGTGGCAATATCGTCCTCTATTATCTTCATGAATTTTCCATCCAAGTTGTCAGACCCTGGTGGCTTGTCATTGTTGATAAACAACAATAATTTTTTCACCTCTTCCACACTCACTTTAAAGAATTCAAAATTATAATGCTTGTAAGACAAGGAGAGTGCATAGATGCGAGAAGGAATACAACGTGGCTGCTATGAAATTAACTGTGTTGACGCGTGATCAGGGGTTTATTCATTCTGCCGATTCTGTTGAAAAAAAATGTCTTAAACGGAAGTAAACGGAACATGAACATAGCTGAATTTTTCCAATAGAAACTTCCGTTTGCATCTGTTGGACTAATGATCAAAATCAAATCAAATCAACATTGACTTGTCACATGCGCCGAATACAATTCTTACTTACAAGCCCTTAACCCTGGGATGCATATGCTGGTCAAATGACCCTAGTATTCCAGGAATAACTTAAATGATGTGTCTTTCATGTTCTAACATCCTAGTTTTGTTTTTAAATGTCTTATTATTGTAAGTAAAAATAGTTTTTGCATCACTACCCCAAGTTTGATATGTGGGTCAAATATGACCCGTATGTACTTCCTATGGAATACACTGCACTGGTCAAACAGACCTATTTTTTGCTACAGCAATAAAATCAAAGTAATGAATAACATGTTTATTAAATATCTTGTTTTTTTAAGTTCAATAATCACCGTTTTCATTTGTCCTTTTTAACTCATTGAGTAAAAGGAGTTCCATAAGGATGCTCATAAGAATGACGCCAGATATATAACCAACATGGTTTTACAGATTTAAAAAATAAATAATTACCTTTATTTAACTAGGCAAGAACAAATTCTTATTTTCAATGATGGCCTAGGAACAGTGGGTTAACTGTCTGTTCAGGGGCAGAATGACAGATTTGTACCTTGTCAGCTCAGGGATTTGAACTTGCAACCTTGCGGTTACTAGTCCAATACTCTAACCACTAGGCTACCCTGCCAAGTGGATGAGCAGCTTTTCTCCAGACGTGACGCTTGGCATTCCGTCCAAAGAGTTCAATCTTGGTTTCAGCAGATCAGAGAATATTGTTTCTTGTGGTCTGAGAGTCATTTAAGTGCCTTTTGGCAAACTCCAAGCGGGCTGTTGTGCCTTTTACTGAGGAGTGGCTTTCGTCTGGCCACTCTACCATCATGGCCTGATTGTTAGAGTGCGGCAGAGATGGTTTTCCTTCTGGAAGATTCTCCCATCTCCACAGAAGAACTGAGACAATGGAAAGATGTGGGGTGATGCAAGAGAGCCATGCCACCACCACTCAGAGCAGCCAGGGCCTGAAGAGGAAGAGGTGCCAGCTCTGCCCAAGTGCAAAGGATAGAAACGTCAGCTGGTGGTGCAACACACCCATCTGCAAAGAGCACAGTCACATGCTTGTGGTTTGAAACAAATGCATGGACTAAGACAGCATCACACACATGCACACTTTGTGCCTTTCAGTTTACATTTTTTGTAAATTCACAATGGTTAGTGTTGTCGTTTATATTGATGATGATCTTTGGATTTTCAAATGAATGTTTTGAAATATTATAAAACATGTTAATGTGATTAAAACATTTTCTTCACACTCAAAGGTTGAATGTGAAACTTTGATTGAAAGATTTATTGTAAGATAATATTTTCAATAGCTATTAAATTTCATAATATGTTATCACTGAAATGTGTATCAAACTGTTGAATAGTGACTAAAAACTTTCAAACTATAGAATAATTATTGAAAGGTCCAAATCATCATGCAAAATAATTATGTTCAAATCAAATCAAGTCAAATCAAATTTTATTTGTCACATTACACATGGTTAGCAGATGTTAATGCGAGTGTAGCGAAATGCTTGTGCTTCTAGTTCCGACAATGCAGTAATAACCAACAAGTAATCTAACTAACAATTCCAAAATGACTGTCTTATACACACAAGTGTAAGGGGATAAAGAATATGTACATAAAGATATATGAATGAGTGATGGCACAGAGCAGCATAGGCAAGATACAGTAGATGGTATCGAGTACAGTATATACATATGAGATGAAATGTCGACAAGGAGGTCCCACATATACCAGAAGGCTTCCAGGTGACCTGTTCTACAAAATGGATAATATTTTATAAATATAACACAGATAGTACATTATCGGAACAATGTAGTTCAAGAAATAGAGTTAAGAAAATATTGACTAAATAAACAAAAAAATTAAATAAAAAGTTACATAATAAATTAACTATATACAGGGGGCACCGGTAATGAGTCAATGTGCAGGAGTACAGGTTAGGCAAGGTTAGTCAGGTTAGTTAGGGGGTAGATCCTGTTAAGGAGCCTTTTGGACCTATATTTGGTGCTCTGGTACCGCTTGCCATCCAGTAGCAGAGAGAACAGACTTGTGTGACTGGAGTCTTTGACCATTTCTTAGGCCTTTCTCTGACACCGATTCCTATATAGGTCTTTGGTGGCAGGAAGCTTGGCCGCAGTGATGTGTTGGGCCATACGCACTACCCTCTGTAGCGTCTTATGGTCGGAAGCCAAACAGTTACCATACCAGGTGGTGATGCAACCGGCCAGGATGCTCTCGATGGTGCAGCTGTAGAACTTTTTGAGGATCTGGGGACCCATGCCAAATCTTTTCAGTCTCCTGAGGGCGAATAGACATTGTCGTGCCCTCTTCACAAATGGCTTAGTGTGTTTGGACCATAATAGTTTGTTGGTGATGTGGACACCAGGGAACTTTTGACCCGCTGAACTACAGCACCGTCGATGTGAATGGGGGCGTGTTCGGCCCTCCTTTTCCTGTAGTCCGTGATCAGCTCCTTTGTCTATCTCACGTTGAGGGAGAGGTTGTTGTCCTGGCACCACACTGCCAGGTCTCTGACCTCCCTATAGGCTGTCTCATCGTTGTCGCTGATCAGCTAGATGCAGGAAAGAGTGTGTAAGGTGGTATTGAATGTGTCACTGTTTGTCCATGTGTCACTGTCTGTCACCTCAAATGTTTCTCTTGACCTTGTACACCTATGTTGTAACCTTCAACTGCTAGGCTAGGTTGTAGCAACCTCATGATGGGTATAGGGAACATTTGAGTATCATGAAGCCTAAACCTCTGACTGTTTCATTGAACTGGGTGAATGGAATAAGAATGACAGTCATCCAATATGCTGCAATAGAAATAGAAATAAGGCCATGCTCATGAAAACCAAAAATTGTCCACCCTCATCTAAACGGCTCTGACCGCCACTGATTTCTATGCATTTAACCCTATCCGATAGGCGAAATCCAGATGAATAACTTTTGAAAAACTGGGCCTTGGTGCATAAGGGACAACAGATCTCTCAATGACTTGTGGTAACAATGGGTTGATATACAATTTAGCTTTTTTTTGTTATCATTTGATAAATACAACATGATAAAGGACAAGATGTCCTTTATTCCTCCTTAATCACCATGCAGACTTTGTTCAATTTAGGGAAAAGTCTTGCAAACATCAATCATTGACTAGTATTAAAGGTTCAATTTAAAATTCTCAGTACAGTTAACTTCAAGACAAGCAATCGAATGATAACCCACAATGCAAACTCTCAATCTCATTTCAGTCGGTTAAGATCTTGGTTGCCAGCAGCTACAGTAGTTCCCAGAAGTTGGTAGAATGAGGGCCCCTTAGTCACAAGTCACAGGTGGCAGACAAAAGTATGAAAGGAAAGGTGTTTGGTCTTGGTGTCCTTCAAAGATATGGTCAAAATGTTTCATAGCGTCAATTATATTTCCAATCTGTGACCATTGATCACCTCTTCCTTCATTCTATATTGACAGAGTAGCATAAAAGCATGTATCAAGGTCAGTAAACTGCTTAACTATAATACTTACTATTTTCAACTGTAAAATATATACTGCTTTATATCTGTAGAGAGTGCATTGATGTAAGCGGATGTACGCTGTTGTAAGGGCTCCTGAGATTCACAGTAGTCTAAGGCACTGCATCTCAGTTCTTGAGGTGTCACTATAGACACCCTGGTTCAAATCCGGGTTGTATTACAAACGGCTGTGATTGGGTGTCCCGTAGGGCGGTGCACAATTGGCTCAGCATTGTCCAGGTTTGGCTGGTGTAGACCATCATGGAATTTGTTCTTAACTGACTTGTGTAGTTAAACAAAGGACAAATAAAAAAGCTAGAATATTAATATTGTGCAACATGTACAGTTGCCATTATACAAATCTATGAATTTCACAAAATAATACACATGTAAGATCTTAATTTGGGACAATTTTTAAATAATCCTGCAGCAACATGAAATGTAAATTATTATATCATAATAATTAGGGCAAATCAAGTCTGACATTAAAAAGTGAAAATGACAAACTTTAGAAGCCTTTTTAAAACTCAAATACACTACAAGTCAGCACAAAAGAGTGAACAAATTAAGATCCTACATCTGTATGGCCTTATTTCAGAAAATTCCGGTGAGCTGATTGTGATGGGATTGTAATGTTTTAAACATCATGGCGCTTTGTAACTACACTGATATCTCTTTGTCAGAGACTCAAAGTGGCACATCAGAACAAAGATTTTATTTTTAAATAGTTGGTTTATCCTCTACCAAACAAAAACAAAACACAAAAACAAAATCCAAATTTACTTCAGACTGCCATCACAATTTTCATGGTTTGACTTTCCTTCTACTTTGTTTCCCAATCAACACTAAGGGTTGAGTGTTTCTAAAAGACCATAGCACAGACATTCCCAATATACAGCTGAATACACAATAAATGCATGTCAAGGGCTTTTAACCATAACTCTAATCAGTGCATAAGCCCATAAGCGACATAAGCGGTCAGAAAACGTGCTTTAAAATTGCAACATTTTCCCACACCAAGCATGGCAAAAAGGTGTAGAATTGTAGGAAAGGTACTTTAAAACATGCATTTTCAGTCAAAAGGGGTCCACGCATGTATTTTGCCTGCTTGGTGTGGGGGCCCCACAGCCAAATTTCGCTTAGGGCTCCCAAAAGGCTAGAGCCGGCCCTGACTCAGATACATCAATTCTCAACATTATCTCTGAAGAGATGCCTTTCAGCGGCATACTAATGATGACTGTGGGTGAGCACACAATAAGCGACAAACAAACATGATGATGACTCATGAATGAATAGCCTCAGCATGTCTCCCAGTCAGTGAGCTCTATTTTCTAGCACAGAGACAGCGAGGAGGGAAGCAGGCAGGACCCACCCTGATCCCATATGAGTCAGCTGCAATCATATGCTCCTCTCGCTGTGCCTAACACACCCACCATCTGCGGCTAGACACGGTGGATCAGACCCTGGTGCTTTCCCCACACTGCCCCACTCCTCCTGACAGAAGACTGCAATGTGATCATCAACACACACACACACACACACACACACACACACACACACACACACACAGACTGGCCAGTCAATCCCACAGCACAGCCAGATGCACAGATGTAGGGACCACAACAAGGCATCAGTAATTATTTATTCTTAGCCCTCAAGATGGCCAATATGGTCCCAATTCCATCTGTCTTTCCACTGCCAAGACCCCATGTTGACGTTGTATAGAGTTTCTAACAAATATGCATTTGGTGTTTCTTTAAAGCATTGGTATTCCTTCTTTGTTGGCTGTTTTAATTTGATGAATAAATAAACAGATCAAACAAAACAGTGCAGGTGTGGTTGTCTTACCTTTGGGTACTGTTGAACTGGGATGAGTACTCTCTCCGAGAGCTTGATGTTTTTGTTACTGATGACATCAAGGTATTTCTTGACGTCACCGTCTTTTCTCAACTCATCCCCCTCATACTTTTCAATTTCTGTAGGAAAAGGTATTCAAGAATAAATGATTAGATATGCAAACAGAACTTCCACAGAAATGTTCCTCAACATTCTTGTCATTGACAGAGAAGATCCGGTTTCATATGCTATCTTATTTGTTTTCTTATTGTACAGTTTAATTGGTCCTACACTCTTAGAAACAATTGTTTTTCATCTCTCCCAATAGGAGAACCCTTTTGGGTTCCATGTAGAACCCTCTGTGGAAATGATTCTACATGTAAACCAAATGGGTTCTACCTGGAACCAAAAAGGGTTCTTCTAAGGGTTTTAGATAGCACCTTTAGTGTGCCAGGCAAGCTCAATAGTGTTCCAGGTAAGTAGTGTGCCAGGCAGGCTTAATCTAGTGCAGTTAATGTATTTGTAAAAAGATATGAACCCAGGTCTGTTACAGCGTAACCAGGATAATTCAGTCCCTAAGCATAACTTGCTCATCATCAAAGTTATTTATAGTGACCGGAGTAGTTGACATGAGCTGTCAGGTTAAGCATACGAAACAGTCATGAGTTGGAGAACCATTGTGCCGAACAATGATATTTGTTGATTGATACATTTTATAGCACTTGGGAGAGTTGACTGAAAGGCATACAGCCAGGAAACATTAAGGAGCTGGAAATGAAGCTGTCACCTGTCCTCTCTGGGGATCCCCCTCTGTCACTGGCAAATGAATGCTCTGCAGAATTAAGAATGATGAACCTGCGCCACTCTTGTAGAACAATACTAGAGAGACCTGGGCATGGTAGAGATGGGAAGACAGGCAGCAGGGGGTGGAGGTGATCTCTCACTTGGAGAGCCCCCTCCCCCTCCTTTCCTCCTCAACAGTTCTGATTTAGAGCAATTCAGCTCCATCTATTTATACACCATTATGACAAACAAAGCTGTGAGTAAGACGAGGGTAAAGTGCATTCTGTTGGCAGAGCTTCACAGCAGGAGGCTGTTGGCTGGTTGCATATGTGTTGCTGCTTTTGTCTCAGTTACAAACAAACCTGAAAGGCTTTGTTCCTTTTCAATGAACTCCAGGAATTCTTCAACAGAAAGCTGCTCCCATTCTACATTCCATTCAGGCCTTAAGCCTCTGTGTAGGATGATAGTTATGATATCCATGTAAGAATGAATAGTGAAAGCAATATAAAATAGCCTATTGCTTAGTCATTTAGCAGACTCTTATCCAGAGTGACTTACAGGAGCAATTAGGCTTAAGTGCCTTGTTAAAGGGCACAGTGGCAGATTTCTTTCAACTAGTCAGCTCTGGGATTCAAACCAGCAACTTTTTGATTACTTGTCTAGTGCTCTTAACCACTAGGCTACCAGCTTGTAAGGGTACAACAATGTTCATCAGAGGAATAAATCAAATCAAATCAAATCAAATGTATTTATATAGCCCTTCGTAAATCAGCTGTTATCTCAAAGTGCTGTACAGAAACCCAGCCTAAAACCCCAAACATACTGGTGCACGTACTGCATGACCATGTGGGGTGAATTCAGTCAATGCCTCTCTCATGCTATGCCGTACCAATGTTCACAATCTACCTGTGCCCACAGCACACACACAAAGTAGAAGTACCTGTGTCTAGTTGTGTTCTCAAACTGTAATTATGTTTGACCATGGGGCACAGCACTGCATACATGTTGCAAAACAAGTTTGATTGAATTGCGCCTCTTGTGGCCCTAACTGTTAGCGAGTGTAACAGTATTTTGGGGAAAGTTGTACATTGTGTCTCCATAGAGACATCCAAGTTAAGCTTACAAAGTCTGGCATGTTGGCGCTAGTTCAGGCTATGCAGTTCCCTGTGTGAAGAAGGAACCACATGGAGTTTCAAGAGTCTGGCTATAAAGTAATCAACTCATTATGGTTTCCAGCTACTGGTCCCAAGGAAGTTGGGTTTCCTTGATGTCTTTCCTGCATATTAAACATCTTGGCTTAATGATCCTTACATTTTGCCTCAGTCCTTGATCCTTTACAGTCATCAATGCCCTCTGAAAAATACTGATGTTGCTTTCCATCTAGATACCAAGGGCTGGATTCAGGGTGGATTTAAAGTAGGTAATACTTAGAATTTAGTTGAACGCATTTATCCGACATTGCAGATAGTGAGTTTCCCAGACTGACAGAAAAGTCCCAGTAACTTGGTTGATTCAGGGAGGTTTTCAGCAGATTGAACTGCATAGTTCTTTCAAACATGACAGAATCCCTTTGAGATTCTCTGGATTGGAACACACTGCCGGTGCTGTCTTGTTCCCATAATCTCATTCCTTTCAACTGAGTCTCACATAAAGGAGCTAAACTGAACTCAAAATGAGACACTTCCAGTGAGTGGCGCTTTGAAAACGCCACTTAATAATGATGTTGTGAATTTGATTCAGTGAAGCTACTGTCAAGTTGAAGGAGTGTTGAGGCTCCAGCAAACACCACAATTATAAACTGCCTTTGGGTATCAAACTGAATAGGGTTTAGAGATCTTTCCTACTTTGGAGTGAGACTTGTCCATAGCATTCTTTCTAAACACAGTGAAAGTTTTATTGTGCCAGGGACTCACATAGGATCCTTTCCACAAAAATGAAATTGTGCTCAGGTATCCAGATTTCTTAAATGTTTTTTAAAAATCCCCTCCTCTCCACTTGCACACACGTACAGAGGCCAAGTTGAAAAGCCTTGAACAGGGAGAATAGTGATTTGAATGTAGCAACCCACTGCTAAGTGAAATCAGAACGCTTACTCATACACCTGCCACTCTGTACCCCTCAGACTCCTTACTGACACCCCAGGTGAACTGATCCAAGACCTCTCTAGTCCCTTTAATCCCTAACATCTGCTGACTGCGTATGCTGTGGCTGGCTCGGTGACACCTGCCTTCTCCGGAGAATGCTGTAAAGTGGCCAGTTGACCCCAGCCCGCTAGCAGGAAGGTCTCACACAGAAATCAAACTATTGAAATCTTTGAAAAAGCATGCTTAGACGGTAAGAGGTCGGGGACGATCTATATACCCTGCTGCACCCCTTTGTGAATACAGAAGTTGGAACGGTTTGAGTAGTTATTCTCTTGCTGGTTGGGATGGGAAGGTATGTGGGGTGGGAAGCATGATTTCCAGGTGGAGAGGGAGGATATGTACCTGTAATCCCTTCTGAAAAATAAAAATTACAAATCTAAATAAAAAGTTAGTCGCCAAAATAAAGACAGCTTTTAACTGCCTATGAGCCATTGAATTGAACAACCATTGAATATGAGCCATTGAATTGAACAACCATTGAATATGAGCAATTGAATTGAACAACCATTGAATATGAGCCATTGAATTGAACAACCATTGAATATGAGCAATTGAATTGAACAACCATTGAATATGAGCCATTGAATTTAACATCCATTGAATATGAGCCATTGAATTGAACAACCATTGAATTTGAGCCATTGAATTGAACAACCATTGAATATGAGCATATGAATTGAACAACCATTGAATACGAGCCATTGAATTGAACAACCATTGAATATGAGCATATGAATTGAACAACCATTGAATATGAGCCATTGAATTTAACAAACATTGAATATAAGCCATTGAATTGAACAACAATTGAATATGAGCCATTGTATAGAAAATGACTTTACCAACAACCATTGCGATATCAATCATAATATATTGTGCAACCCTAACATGGATTAGTTCTGAATGTACAGTATTGTAGCCTATCTATTCCGTTTTTAAAGCACAATGTGAAAGCAACAAACAAATAAGCCTTGCACGGATATTTTTGTAAAACAAGGTCATATTCTGCATTAACATGACAATCTTTGTTGATAATAAGACCAATCACCAAACCAGACAAAAGGCCAGATAGTTACTCAATTTCCAATCTACCATTTTCCTCTTAACCATTAGAACTGAGAACTGAGGACATAGTAGTGAGAGGTGCATTAGACAACAGTGCTTGACAGTTGGACACACTCATCTGTAACCAGTCAGAAGGGATACACGTAGTGTGTTTGACAGTTCTTCTCACTCGAAGCGTCCTTAACTATGTTCACTGGGAAAACTGTGACTCATTTGGCATGTGTGTGAGTGTCTGACTAAGCGTCTCTTTCCCCAATCATGAATATGTATAACCTGATATCTATTTCAGACGACAGGGTTCACCTTACTGTTCCACTGCGCTGCATAATAAAATGTTCTTTCTTCTGATGCCTCCTACCTATTGGAGGTCATTTTTTATTATGGTGCTACGTCTTTTTGCATGTTACTGAATCGATGTAGTTGACCCCAAGGGAATGGTATCCGACCAGTCTCAATGCATCAAACACAGCCAGAACGAGTCAAAGAGCAGTCACCCAATTTGACGCATACGTTTTTATTATCTCACAAAAGAATCCACACTAAAACACATAACCAAACCAAAAATGAAGCAATTCATGGTCAAAATGAATATGCCAAGGTAAACAGTAAATGATAATCTCAGTGACCCCAATAAGGTGACTTGCGTGAATTACTGTACCTGTGCATGCAATAGTTATGTACAACATTAACAGGCTACTGCATAATTAATTTGACATTATTGTGGGTGGAAAATGTGTCTTATGTGAGTTACCCCACTCTCCCTTCCTCCCTCAATCCCTCTCTCCCTTCCTCCCTTCCTCCCTCTCTCCCTTCCTGCCTTCCTCCCTCTCTCCCTCAATCCCTCTCTCCCTTCCTCCCTCAATCCCTCTCTCCCTTCCTCCCTTCCTCCCTCTCTCCCTCAATCCCTCTCTCCCTTCCTCCCTCAATCCCTCTCTCCCTTCCTCCCTTCCCCCCTCTCTCCCTTCCTGCCTTCCTCCCTCTCTCCCTCAATCCCTCTCTCCCTTCCTCCCTCAATCCCTCTCTCCCTTCCTCCCTTCCTCCCTCTCTCCCTTCCTCCCTCCATCCCTCCCTGATATGTTCATTGTCTGACAAAGATCATTATCATTCAATAGGACATGTTATTTACCTTGTAGGTAGAGGTATGCAGATTTATAAGCATAGATTATATACCATTTAAAATAAGTGCCAATATTGGATCGGATTTAATTGTTAATTACCTTCTTTGATATGAATACATCACACCACTTTAATAAATATAAATATAGCCTAACGGTTAGAGCGTTGGGCCAGTAACCGAAGTGTTGCTGGATCAAATCCCTGAGCTGACAAGGTAAAAATCTGTCATTCTGCCACTGAACAGGGCAGTTAACCCACTGTTCTCTGGTAGGTTGTCATTGCAAGTAAGAATTTGTTCTTAACTGACTTGACTAGTTAAATGTATTTATGTAAAATAAGTATGACAAAGAACAGCATTCATAAAATATCATATACCACTTTAAGCATTGCATTGTACACTCTCCTACAAGAGCTAATTATTTTCTTTATCTTAAATCAGTTCCTTCATTGAACCTTTGCCTTGGGAGAGCAATGAGAGAGCAATGAGAGAGCAATGAGAGAGCAATGAGAGAGCAATGAGAGAGCAATGAGAGAGCAATGGGAGAGCAATGGGAGAGCAATGGGAGAGCAATGGGAGAGCAATGAGAGAGCAATGAGAGAGCAATGAGAGAGCAATGAGAGAGCAATGAGAGAGCAATGAGAGAGCAATGAGAGAGCAATGAGAGAGCAATGAGAGAGCAATGAGAGAGCAATGGGAGAGCAATGGGAGAGCAATGGGAGAGCAATGGGAGAGCAATGAGAGAGCAATGAGAGAGCAATGAGAGAGCAATGAGAGAGCAATGAGAGAGCAATGAGAGAGCAATGAGAGAGCAATGAGAGAGCAATGAGAGAGCAATGAGAGAGCAATGGGAGAGCAATGGGAGAGCAATGGGAGAGCAATGGGAGAGCAATGAGAGAGCAATGAGAGAGCAATGAGAGAGCAATGAGAGAGCAATGAGAGAGCAATGAGAGAGCAATGGGAGAGCAATGAGAGAGCAATGAGAGAGCAATGAGAGAGCAATGAGAGAGCAATGAGAGAGCAATGAGAGAGCAATGAGAGAGCAATGAGAGAGCAATGAGAGGGAGACATGGAGCTGTCATACTCCTGGAGGTTAATGACCATGCTAAGGGATTTAAGCTTACAACCTGATGTGTTGCACAGCAGACATCTCTACTGTGGGCTCTGTGTTACTGAGCCTTATGTTATACCTAGAAATAGCCTGCAGCCCAGCACCATCCCAGGTGGTGCCCCTACCAGATGTGAGGTTACAGCCACACTTTCATTTCCTGGTTTCCCAACTCCACCAGTAGCTAAATGAACCACGGTGAGCTTTCTGCAACACCAGTTAAACATTAAACAAAACAGAACTGACATTTCATCCAAACCATGTATTCACATTTATGACAGATAAATTAAATAGACTGAAGTTAGAAATCAAACATTGATATATGTCTACTGGACTCTTTTGATCTACAGGCAATGTAAAATATATGATATTTAATAACAATCTTTCAAAATTAGAATTCAATAACATTAAAATGTAAGGAAAAAGGGTCTTCCAGCATTACTTATTTTTGTCAATCAGATATAGGTGCTAAGCTTTTGGGTGGGGTAGATATGCGGCACCATTAGGATACCATTATTTACAGGTATGATCCCACTCTGTGCGTATGAAACAGCCTTGCGTAAATTTGGCAAAGGGCACCGTTGTTGACCAATGATGGTCCTTTGTGGTCCTTTATGGCTCAGTTGGTAGAGAATGGCACATGCAATACCAGGACGGTGGGTTTGATTCCAAGGGCCACCCATGTGAAAAGCATTATGCACTTATAATGAGCCGCTTTGGATAAAAACGTCTGTTATATCAAAATAAATCGGAACTGACTTTCTGAATTGCAATTAGGAATATTCTGGGGTATTATTAACACATTACTCAGGTGTTTCATGAACCCAATTTGCCACAATTATGTTAGTCAGTCAGATTTACGTGCTAAGTTATGGTGTGGGATAGATGCAGTACCATTAGGACAACATTGTCTATGGGTCGTTATTGAATTGCGGTGGCATTTGGGCATGGCATTTTGGAAAAAAGGTATTCATTATTCCATTTTTTTAAGTGTATTTGGGTACATCTAAATATGTCCGCTTAATGACTTTTAATTGTTTTTACCGTTATGATAACATTGTGCCACCAGTAGTAGTAACACCAATGATGGTAACACCAATGACACATTTTTAGGTAATTTAGGATTTTCTTAAATGGAGGTCACAGATGCTCAAATCTAATGTCATTAACCCTTTAAAAATCTATTATTTAAGTGATATGATTAATAATTTTGTTCACTATGAATTTCCCTTCATTTAAATTGAGTATCACCAATGACACTTCGAATTTAGACGCGACAAATTATCAAGGGAATCCTCAAATCTATGACATACTAAAAGGGTGTGAATAGCTAATAATTGTGTTCAATAAAGACCCCTCCCCCATAACAGTTTGCCACTGGAGGAAATGTTCAAGTTTGTAACATATACGCTAAGAGTTGGGAAGCAGGTACGGGGAGTGAATGTAATAATAAATAAACTAACATGGAACAAAGCAAACACAAGTAGCGTACAGACATGAAACCTAGAAACAGAAACAATAACACCTGAGGAAAGAACCAAAGGGAGCGACAGATATAGGGGAGGTAATCAGGAAGGTGATGGAGTCCAGGTGAGTCTCATGAGGCGCAGGTACGTGTCACGATGGTGACAGGTGTGCATAATAATGAGTAAACTGGCGACAATGAGCTCCAGAGAGGAGGAGCGGGAGTAGACAAAGATTCTTGTATCTTTTTGTACTTCCTGATTTTCAAGGTGGTAATACCAATGACATAAAACTGAGGGACAGACATTATACTAGTGAAAACAAAATAGTCTTCTTTGTTTTATAAATTTATACAACATATGAAATACTTTTGTTTACTTTCTAGCTTTCAAAATAATAGATATCTCTAAATCCCCAAAACATCACTACAACTCTTCTGGCTCACTACTGGGACAAGCCCATTGGCTTTCCCTAGGTACTGTAGCCCTTTAAACTCACATGCATACTACACACCCGTTTAGCCAAAATGTGCACTTCACATTTCCATATTATAAAACTAATGTAATTCACAGAATCAATGTTCATGATAACTATGTTTTATGCACATTTACAATGATCATACACATGATTGTTCCGGATTGTTCTGAACAGAATGAGCTTACAGTATGTTTACTGGTAGACCACTCACTCAAGCCCTTGTAATTGTTTTGTCTGCCCCAAATTTTGGATGAATATTCTTGTAATGTTACTGAATATATCCAGAGTATTTACAGATTTCATTATCAACAAATGGCTGCAGAAATGACAGTAAAATGCACATAAGATCAACAGTGTAATGTTTAAATCCGGTCATGTTTCAGGTGAACTGTTGCGTCCTCACCTTTGTTCTGAGAATTTCCCCATAATCTTCTAATTGTTCCCTTTCAATTGCTACCGTGGTTATGCATATGCTCCTCATATTTTTCCTATTGGAAACATCTAATTGTGAACCTGTCCTTTGTGGTCTCCCGTTTATTAGCTTTCCAGAGGATAAAGAATCTCTCAAAATTAATAATTATCTTAATTGTGTAGTCTGCACACTCAGTCACTGCTTTCAGCAAACACTATTGTTAACCTCAAATCCACATACTTAGGCTTTTCAGTTTCTGTGAATTGACTAAAGCAACTTCACATATCGACGTTAAAATGTTCTACACTCTTCGGAAAAAAAGGTGCTATCTAGAATCTTAAAGGGTTCCAGGTAGAACCCCTTTGGGTCCCATGTATGACCATTTCCACAGAGGGTTCTACATGGAACCCAAAAGGGTTCTACGTGGAACCAATAACGGTTTTCCCTGGAATCAAAAAGGGTTCCCCTATGGGGACAGCCGAAGAACCCTTTTGCAAACCTTTTTTTCTACATCTACTGTGTGATGGCATGATACAGATTGCCTTTGAGAGGCATAATCAATGTATTGAATCATTTCAGGCAGTATGCTTTGCTTGGGGATCTTGGTCTAAACATAACTTTTCTGAACAATTGGAGAGGTAGAGGTAGTATTGTCTCATTCACCTCCCATTCATTCATATCATATCATACAGTACACGTATTTCATAACAAAAAAGACAGTGACTCGATCATGAAGTGTTTTACTTTCTGTAGGACGGACATCCAGTTAGTTTGTCATCACCATTGATCAGATTTCCTGTGTGATTTCAGTGTGCCTGCTTCTATCATTACGGCTGTATAATTTATTTAACAGCGCAGGAACACATCCCTCTTCCTGGCCTGATGAATATCTGGTACGACCATTATCATGTAGCAGAGAAGAAAACAACAGAAACACTTATGACCTCCAATATTTAGATCTGGACAAAAAAAAGTCTATACACGTCATAAGGCTATACACGTCATAAGGCTATACACGTCATAAGGCTATACACGTCATAAGGCTATACACGTCATAAGGCTATACACGTCATAAGACTATACACGTCATAAGACTATACACGTCATAAGGCTATACACGTCATAAGACTATACACGTCATAAGGCTATACACGTCATAAGGCTATACACGTCATAAGACTATACACGTCATAAGGCTATACACGTCATAAGGCTATACAGGTCATAAGACTATACACTTCATAAGACTATACACGTCATAAGACTATACACGTCATAAGACTATACACGTCATAAGGCTATACACGTCATAAGACTATACACGTCATAAGACTATACACGTCATAAGGCTATACACGCCATAAGGCTATACACGTCATAAGACTATACACGTCATAAGGCTATACACGTCATAAGGCTATACACGTCATAAGACTATAAACGTCATAAGACTATACACGTCATAAGGCTATACACGTCATAAGGCTATACACGCCTTGCTATACACGTCATAAGGCTATACACGTCATAAGACTATACACGTCATAAGGCTATACACGCCATAAGGCTATACACGTCATAAGACTATAAACGTCAACAGGTGCAACACTATGTGTAACATGAGACATGCTTCAATGGACACAATCCAATATCTACTATAGTATATTTTTAGGTAAGGAAGTGTAGCGGAGGTGGTTCGATGAACTACACCTGTGTGATGAGTAGCGCTGTGGCAGTCACGTAATTTCGTCAGCCGGTGATTGTCAAGTAATCATTATTTATTTTAGGTCTAAAGAAACATGACATGAAGAAAATGTAGTCTATTTCAGAATAACAGAATAGCATACTCTGAGTTGTAGGCTCCACTTGTTCATTTCGCAGACAAGATTTGGTTAGAATTCCGTGGCATTTTATACATTATTTTATAGTTTGATGAATACAAAGCTGAATAAAATAGATAGGATATTTTCTCCAAACGAGTTGAGGGAGTGTGCACATGCGGCTATTCTTTGTTGAGCGGTTAACAAATAAATAGGTACTCCTATATGCTTAATTTAGAGTTATTAATCAAACTTTTGTTGTTCTACAAACGTTGGCCTATATGTTTTGATTTTTAATACATTCAAAGGCTGAATGATGCAACTCTCATGATGATTTGAAAAAGGGCAGGCTGTACACACTTCATCAGTCTCCCATTCACAATTTGACAAGCACTTGATAATGCCTCGAATTTCCTGGTGGCATCCCCTTTGTGTGGCTGTAATGCCCCCCAGAAAAATCCATGCCGTTTGCGGTCAGTGGCCATTGTTCCCTTCTCCCTGAGTGCTGCGTGCTGCGTGCCCTGAAGCACCTCTCACTCATATGGCTCTCCATCACGTGATTGTGTCTTTCTCACAGGCTACAAGTGAAGATAGACACTTCAGGGACGCAACTGCGCGCATCATTTTAATCAGCCAACAAGATGAGTAGGCCTAACAAACAGCAAAAGTGCTAGTCTACTATCAATCTACTATCCCCCATAGTACAAATTCTATTCTGTGCAAGAAACAAATGTTACAAATTAATACAACCGCTACCATTAAAAAAACGTTTAAAAAACGTAATGAGGCTAACAAACTGATCACAAAGTTGAGCTTAAAATTTGATAAACTATGATGCTATTTCTTCACATTATAAGCACAGAGATGTGCACATGGCAGTGTTCCATTAGCGGGAAAACACCATTATCAAAAGTGACAGCAAATGCAATTATGCATATAATGCTTTTATTATTAAGGTGCATTTTTATGGTGAAAATTATCTCCCCCAAACTTGAAACTCATGCGCTGCTTATGTATGCCAGTTAGGCTTTACACCCCTTTTTAAGAAGTTATTTGACCACTTTAGTTACAAACCTTATCAAAACATATAGTCCTATAGTCAAGGCTACGTGAGATGTGCAACTATGATTAAAAAAAGTCACAAAAAATACATTGTTTCTTGCCTTATGCTGGGCATCATTCACAAGGGATAAATATACAGTATAATTCACAAGTGATAGGCTAATACTGACACCCATCACACTATTCTTGATTTAATCTTGTCTTTACATATACTAAATAATATATATGTGTGAAATTTGTTTTGATTTAGAATGAACCACTATCATGCACCTGTCTCGAAGCAGGAGCAGGGGGGAAAATACATGTCATCTATGCACTTATATAGCAAATGGAGGATGTTTTCCTGTGGTTCATTTTCATGCCAGCTAGGTAGTCTATACTCCTGTTGTAAAGTGAAGCAATGTGATTAATATTAAGAAATTTGAGAAATAATATATAGTAGGCCTAGCCTATAGAAAACTCATGGGATCCTCCTATTTTTAATAGAGGGGGATCTCTGTTCACTCTGTTTTCTCTCGGAATTGCATAGCCTATAGAAATATTGGGCAACATGGGCTCATGGGCTCTCAGTGTTTGATTCAATTTTCGATTACTTTTGTATTGATGTCAGAGTGATTCGAGGGTTTGCAAGTTTGGTAGGCTACTAACGACCATCAGCAGCATCAGAGCTTGGAGAAGTTTAATTACCGTGACTTAACGGTCACATGGAATTTGACTGCCTTCATGACTCGTGACCGCCAGTGTGGCGGTAATAAGGTCACCGCAACAGTCCTAGTGAAAAGTAACCTTCAGGGTTTTTTCTGCACAGAAAGGTTTTGGGCTGGCCACCTAAGTGTTTTTTCGGGCCACCTATTGTCCAAACAGATTGTTTTTTTTAAAGACTAATACATAAAGTATGTCGAAAGGATAATGGATCTATATATTTTTTAAATAAGATCATCTATGATCAAAAAATCACCAAAATAAAAGGTAGACGGTCATGGAGAATCTAAGGACAGCTTTTGTCATGGCCTTGGTCCCCCATTGATTTTGTTTTAATGTTTGAGTAAGTCAGACAACATAAGCCATGGCAAAATGTGTAGAATTGCAGGAAATATGCTTTAAAACGGCACATTTTTATCAATTTTATCTTAGCAAAATGGCTAAATGTATTGAATTGCAGGAAATGAGCTTTACAAAAAGCAACATTTTGTCACTCTCGGCCAACAGGAGGGCCTCTAAAATGTTTGGTCGGCAATCACATCATTAGCCACTACCCCCCATGCTCACCACCTAAGCCACATTTTGATCCAGAAAAAAATCCCTGACCTTATCTAAGACCTGAAATCTTATGCTCCCAGTGGGATAACAGTAAGATAATGTGGTTTTGAGTGAATGACCTGGGATCGTGGACTTCAGGAAACAGCAGAGGGAGCAGCTCCCTATCTACATTGACGGGACAGTAGTGGAGAGGGTGGAGAGTTTTAAGCCTCTGCGTACACATCACGGACAAACTGAAATGGTCCACCCACACAGACAGTGTGGTGAAGAAGGTGCAGCAGCACCTCATCAACCTCAGGAGGCAGAAGAAATTTGGCTTATCACCAAAAACACTCACAAACTTTTACAGATGCACAATCGAGAGCATCCTGTCGGGCTGTATCACCGCCTGGTACGGCATCTGCACCGCCCATAACCCAGAAGGCTCTCCAGAGGGTAGTGCGGTCTGCACAAAACATCATCGGGTGCAAACTACCTGCCCTCCAGGACACCTACACCACCCGATGTCACAGTAAGGTCAAAAAGATCATCAAGGACAACAACCACCCGAGCCACTGCCAGTTCACCCCGCTTTCATCCAGAAGGCGAGGTCAGTACAGGTGCATCAAAGCAGGGACCGAGAGACTGAAAAACAGCTTCTATCTCAAGGGCATCAGACTGTTAAACAGCAACCACTAACATTGAGTGGCTGCTACCAACAGACTCATCTCCAGCCACTTTAATAATGGAAAAATTGATGTCACCAATTTATCACTAGCCACTTTATATTATATAATGTTTACATACCCTACATTACTCATCTCATATGTATATACTGTACGCTATACCATCTACTGCATCTTGCCATCTTGATGTAATGTATCACTAGCCACTTTAAACAATGCCACTTCATAGATGCAGAAAGTAAACATCACAGTGGGTAAATTTCCACAAAAACTAAGAGCGTTGAATCACAAGGCTCAACTTCTCCTCTATTTTAGTGCCCTGGCAACCATGCTGAAATAGTGTGACGCGAATTCGTTGCACATGCGCAGGTACCGTGTGGGACTGTGGGAGAACAAAGTCTTGCCTCTCGCTCATCTCAATATCTGTGGTGCTGCTTGTGGAAATGTATTTTCGATGAGTCTCCTTGAAGCCCTTTCTTGCAGTCAAATTACCAAATCTCCCTCTAGTGGACACTTGGGTAGAACGTTACTAACATTTTTCATAATTCATAATCAATAAACATTATTTCCAAAAACCTCCTGAAAATCCTGTGTTTCAATGTTAAACGGTTAAATATAAAGTGTAATATTGGGATGCAAACTCAAAATGTAATACATTTTAACTCGGTATCTGATGTGTCTTCTTTTTTTAAGCCCATAACCATGTGTGTGAGGTGTTTACTTCTGTTTCAAAGTGGATTTGTTTAAGACCACCAAGAAACACTGTTTGACCTTGACTTAGCCCACTGCAGTAAGAGGTTAAGACATATTTGTGAAGACATCTTGAGAAACATCTTCAAGTCCTCATGTCTCAAAACGTCTAAAGATGTCTCACATGTATGTCTCAAGACATCTTGGCTGGGTCTGTCCGGGGTGTTTCTGTTGTTGCTTTTAGAGAGGCAGGTGTTGTGATTCCCCTACATTATTTTGTGGTTGTTCAAAGGTGAATCAACTACTGAGGATTCTTATACATCTCATTTTCATCTAGCCCATAGTTGCAAATGACACTCATTAACCATTTCTATTGGCAACATGATGCTGTTGTGTCTCACAGCTCACATACAGGGGGGGTTGTGATTGTAATTGTGCCACTGACTCATTCTATACAATCATGGACCTGAAAATGAATTTGGCACAAAACATGATCATTATTCTTCATGGTTTGCTAAAATATGCTGCATTATGAAATTTCTGGATTGTATCACTGGACATAATGATTAATCTTCACTGCACATACAAACTAAATTAAACAAAATATAGAATATTTAACAGACTATCATAACTCCTTGTCACCCGTTGAATCCATAATATATTGTCGACCAAATGGAGCAGCAGCATCTGTCTCCAGGTACAGTATGCTTACAGTAGCAGTTAACTACAGATCAGAGGACATGAATATGCGCAATACAACTTCTCATACTACAGTGATTACTGCGCATACAGCTCAGATAGAAGTAGACTATGACTTGAAACATTAGCATACTAAAGTCATGACACGAACATGAGTCTATGTTCAAAACGAATAATGACAATTTCAATGTTTTTTTTATTTTTATGTAAAGATGATGTGTGCTCTTTAACATTAGAGGTGTATCTTACAATATTTTCATTGTCTATCACTTTCAATTGACTGGTGATAATAGTACAGCGAATTATTCAGCTAATACCTCAACTGATACAAATGTTGTCGAATAATTATTGGCTAATGGTAAGCTGCACCTTCATGTTCCCTGAAACAAAATAGTCACCCAGAAATGCAGAATACTAACACTCAGATGACAGGATGCCAATGATTTTTGGTTAAAATGCCTAATCCTGAGAAATGCACATCCAAAATGAGCAACAATATCCATCACTTTCAGACGCTTCTCCACTTTTCTGAAGGTGCGGTTCTCTATTTCTCTCTGCCGTTACGTGCCTTGATACCATGAGTCAGATGGAACATCAAAGTGTTTGTAATGACATATTTCACAATGATCCTGACTCATTTCCTGTATGGTAGTTACTATAAAGGTCTTTGGAAAGTATTCAGACCCCTTCCCTTTTTCCACATATTGTTACGTTACAGCCTTACATTTGTCCTAGTCAATCTACACACAATACCCCATGACAAAGCGAAAATGAGACTCGAAATTGAGATCAGGTGCATTCTGTTTCCATTGATCTTCATTGAGATGTTTCTACAACTTAATTGGAGTGCACCTGTGGTCAATTCTATTGATTGGACATGATTTGGAAAGGCACACACCTGTCTGTATAAGGTCCCACAGTTGACAGTGCATGTCAGACCAAAAACCAAGCCATGAGGTCAAAGGAATTGTCCGTAGAGCTCTGAGACAGGATTGTATGGAGGCACTGATCTGGAAGGGTACCAAAGAAATGTCTGCAGCATTGAAGGTGCCCAAGAACACAGTGGCCTCCATCATTCTTAAATGGAAAAAGTTTGGAACCACCAAGACACTTCCTAGAGCAGGCCGCTTGGCCAAACTGAGAATTCGGGGGAGAAGGGCCTTGGTCAGGGAGGTGACCAATAACCAGCTGGTCACTCTGTCAGAGCTCTAGAGTTTATCTGTAGAGATGGGAGAACCTTCCAGAAGGACAACCATCTCTGCAGCACTCCACCAATCAGGGCCTTTATGGTACAGTGAGCAGACGGAAGCAACTCCTCAGTAAAAGGCACATGACAACCCACTTGGAGTTTGCCAAAAGGCACCCAAAGGACTCTCATACCATGACAAACAAGATTCTCTAGTCTGATGAAACCCAGATTGAACTCTTTGGTCTGAATGCCAAGGGTCACGTCTGGAGGAAACCTGGCACCATCCCTACTGTGAACCATGTTTGTGGCAGCATCATGCTGTGGGGGATGTTTTTCAATGCCAGGGACTGGGAGACTAGTCAGGATCGAGGCAATAACAGAGCAAAGTACAGAGAGGTCCTTGATGAAAATCTCCTCCAAAGCACTCAGGACCTCAGATTGTGGCCAAGGTTCACCTTCCAACAGGACATTGATCCTAAGCACATAGGCAAGACATTCCAGGAGTGGCTTCAGGACAAGTTTCTGAATGTCCTTGAGTGGCCCAGCCAGAGCCCGGACTTGAACCCAATCGAACATCTCTGGAGAGACCTGAAAATAACTGTGTAGCGACACTTCCCATCCAACCTGACAGAGTTTGAGAGTATCTGCAGAGAAGAATGGGAGAAACTCCCCAAATACAAGCTTGTAGCATCATACCCAAGAAGATTCAAGGCTGTAATCGCTGCCAAAGGTGCTTCAACAAAGTACTGAGTAAAGGGTCTTAATATTTATGTATGTTCCTTCATTTTTTATACATTTGCAAAAATGTATAAAAACCTGTTTTTGTTTAGTCATTATGGGGTATTGTGTGTCGATTGCTGACCATTTTTTATTCCCCCCCCCAGTTTTTGAAAAAGTCTGTAACATAACAAAATGTGGAAAAAGTCAAGGGGTCTGAATACTTTCCGAATGCACTGTATGTACTTTAACTTGCTGTTCTGTGTGGCTCCGTTGGTAGAGCATGGCACTTTCAATGCCAGGGTTTTGGGTTCGATTCCCATGGGGACCAATATGGGGGGAAGTACAAAAAGGTATGCACTCACTACTAAGTCGCTCTGGATGGGAGTGTCTGCTAAATTACTGAAATGTAAGAATTCCATGATACCTTTTCCCACACTTCTTTGAAACATTGACCATCAAACTAGAGGGAATGGCATCTCCTGGCATGATGCATATAACTGTAAACATGTATAATAGTGTAGAGCTACACACAGTACATTCTAATATGCAGTAATTAATACTAACTTGGTATTATTAAGTCACAGAAATGCCAGTAGTGTGTCGTGAACCATAGCAAGATCCCCTTTTGACCTCTACAGTGTTAGTCATATCATTACTTTTATCACCCTATATGTAAGCATTAAGGCCCGAGGAGATATGGTATATGGCCAATATCCCACGGCTCAGGACCGTTCTTAAGCATGACACAACGAGGAATGACTGGACTCAGCCCTTTGCTGTGGTAAACTGGCTCAACCCACCCAGTTTATAATACACCTTAATTAAGTAATTGAGGTTCACTATGTTTGTCATCATCTATAGGGGCACAAAGGGTTGAATGCCAGGCCAGCCAACCACTGTAAATGCACCAAGGCTTCCGAGTGTTTGATACCCCTCCATTCACTCCATTGCAGATATTATTAAGAGCCCTCCTCCCCTCACCAGCCTCCTGTGAATTCAATACATTATAACTCGCCACACTATCCCCAGGTCCTTTGCTAAGAACATAGAAACCCATACTGCTTCAGTGAGAGGTAGGCGACCTCTTGCCTGAGACTGTGAAATTGACAATGCACACTGGCTCTCTCAATGTGAGTGCTTATTTTCTCCAAAGCTCTGGCCGTTACCGATACACTACAAGCATACCACACAAGATCAATGACTATACTGAAGAATACTGGTGAGCATTGATATAAACTAGTCCAGGTGAAAAGACGTCCTGACAGATAACCAACAGCATTCTCATCGGTAGGACACTAGTATCTACCACCACCTGACACGCACAACAAAACCAACCCAGTGCTCTATGCAACAACTCCACCAGCAAATAGCCCTAAATGTCAACATCCCTTTGAGTAAAACTTTTAAAGCATTATGATGAGATATACTCTTATCACATGCACCTTAAGACAAATGTCAATTGCCAATTTAATTAATTTCACTGGTGCCTCCATGAAAATTACTGATTAGAACCCTTGTGGAAATCCTTCAATTACTTCAATTTGGGAAGAGATATCATCTCAATCTACCATGTAGATTATCACCGGCTAATTATTTCTACCAGTTAATGGGAAGGAGGAATTTGCACACACATATGGACTATTTTCTTCCCTTCAGACATAAGATATAGCTAGTCTAATATACAAATGACCATAGATTATTCCAACTAGGCATGCATCCTCATAATGCATACACTACACACATGTCACATTGGTATGAATGATCTGGAGGCAGGCGCAGGAATGCGTAATAGTTTTTTTTATTGCACCCAAATTACGGCGTGTCGTGTAAAGACATGGGGACGAAGATCAAATAAACACTATACACAACACAGGGTTGAACCCCTAACAACAGAGGGAGGAGTACCTCGAATAAATAACACATGCGCATAATGATTAACACACGGGACAAGACCTGTAATCATCTGCGCAATCCACAAGGACACGAAAGCTCAAAATACACAGCACAGGTACTCACACCACCAACAGACATTGTAACAATAATCGACAGCCCAAATGAAACCAAAGGGCACATATATATAAGTACTAATCAGTGGGAATAGGGGACAGGTGTGCGTAATGAAAGTTCTGGAGGGATCTGTGACAGTATAGGTTATATCATTGGTATAATTTCAATCGTAATGGCAGCTGTGGTTACGGTGTGGTACAGTTATAGCAGCGGCAGCTTGCTGGTACAGTGGTAGCAGTGGAGGTAATAGCACATTTGTACCATTGGTTAACTGAGGCATAACCTTTTTTAAAGCCAGTAATGACACATGGCTTAGAGGTCTTCTGAATTACATCAACTTTTTTTGTCTGATTAAATCTGCAATATGTAACTTTTTGGGGTGACCTGACACATTCACATATAAATGCCAGTTGTAGATCTGTCATTCTCAATGAAAGCAAGTATACAAAGTGGAAGATCTGTTCTATGTGCGCTATTTCTATGCTTCCGTTCTTAAGTTTTGTTTTTGTGTCTTTTTCTTTTGGTTTTGTACTCCAGCTTCAAACAGCTGAAAATACAATTTGTTTGGTTATGGAAAATATACACTACCATTCAAAAGTTTGGGGTCACTTAAAAATTAAGACCAGCATCCCGGAGTTGCCTATTTACTGTTGACATTGAGAATGGTGTTTTGCGAGTACTATTTAATGAAGCTGCCAGTTGATGACTTTTGAGGCGTCTGTTTCTCAAACTAGACACTCCAATGTACTTGTCCTCTTGCTCAGTTGTGCACCTGGGCCTCCCACTCCTCTTTCTATTCTGGTTAGAGCCAGTTTGCACTGTTCTGTGAAGGGAGTAGTACACAGCGTTGTATGACATCTTCAGTTTCTTGGCAATTTCTTGCATGGAATAGCCTTAATTTCTCAGAACAATAATAAACTGACGAGTTTCAGAAGAAAGTTTCTGGTCTGTTTCTGGTCATTTTGAGCCTGTAATCGAAACCACAAATGCTGATACTCCAGATACTCAACTAGTCTAAAGAAGGCCAGTTTTATTATTATTATTATTATTATATCTCTGTAAAAATACAGTCCTGAAGCTCTCCGGTATATTATCTCTGTAAAAATACAGTCCTGAAGCTCTCCGGTATATTTTTGTAGAGGTTCTTTGATTCCATTTAGTTTAAAACAGATCATTTGTGCTCCCATAGTTCACAGTCATCACCACTGAACCATAAAAGCTTGGCTTCCAGGGTTTGGGGGCAATATTTAGGCTGTTTCAGGTCTCAGGGATGGGAATGCAGGATGGCGAAGCCCCACTATAAAGGAATCACCAAGGTCATATTTGCTTTTTGTAGGAACACAAACCCACGCCCCTTTCAAGGTGTAAGAACACCCTGACCTGCTATTCACACAGTCAAAACTCTAAATATTGGTGTGTGTGTGTGTGTGTGTGTGTGTGTGTGTGTGTGTGTGTGTGTGTGTGTGTGTGTGTGTGTGTGTGTGTGTGTGTGTGTGTGTGTGTGCGCACCATTGCCTGTCTTATCTTCATCTGAGGGTCGCTGATGATAGTCTGACATGAAGTGACAAGCATGGCAATTTTGTGGGAAACATTTGTAGCCTACTATTTAGTAAAATGGAGTTGAGGTCCAGGCTGAATTTTATTGGGGAAAGTTTCTCCGACTATCTGTCTCTCTTACAAATCCAGTAACACAAGCTATGATTAAAGTGTCTTGTATTTTCTCTTGGATGGCACTAACAACACCAACAAGGAATCTTTGAATAGATAAGTTATATAGCTGGTTTTAATGTATTTTAACACACCTTTGGTTCAATTTAACCAGTAAGTCTCGTGTATAATAAATACAACGTAGCTAATCAGTACAGGTATCCACCCCTTCATCTCCCAACATCCTGTATGTAATGCCTATGGACACAATGGACTGGTAGACAAAACCAATAAAATAATCTACAACACATTGATAATTGTAGCGATAAAGACCGGCCAAAACAATGACACGTTACCTTCGGCAAGCAGACGCATTGCATGAACAAATGAGGAGTCCAGCGTATCTTTCTCGGCCATCAGCTCCGGTAAGCATTTCTCCTGATCCATGATAAGGTACCTCTCCTGTTCACCGCTTGTGCAGGTGAGACGACAAAAGTGATGAGAGGGTCGGAATGCGCGTCTCTCTTCTACTTGGTAATTCTCTTTATAGGTAGGCTACCGCAAGAAAATCCGCAAGGAATCTCTTCAATTACACGTGATGCTTGACTGAGAACTGAACGACATTCAGAGCTATAAACACATCTCTCCACATCCCACTCCCTCCTGGAGAATCAACCACCTTAGCTACAGAGAGACTGCGTGGCGCTTCCCGCCCCTCTGAAACACGATTGGTCATATGAGACAGACTATTCGCAAACAACAAATCTCAACACTGTTATGATAATGCGCTGTTGTAGTAGGCTGCAGCGAATATTTTCCTTCAGCCGCTGTCCTTGGTGCTGAAAGTTTCTCACGTGTGGAACAAGCAGACACATTTTAGTCAATTAGCAGACACCCTTTTCCAGGGTAACTTACAGTAATGAGTGCATACGTTTTCATATTTATTCGTACTGGTCTCCCTTGGAAATCAACCCACAACCCTAGCGTTGCGAGTGCCATGCTCTACCAACTGATCTACAAGGGACTTAAATACGGTGAAGTTAGATAGGCAACACAATAAACCTGTTAGTATGAATGAAATGCAAGGTCTTAGGCGACAGTACATTAATGTCCATGTATTGCCACTACTTTATTCCTTTTACTGGACAAAAAGTATTTTGACAATATATCTGTGGCAGGTGAGAAATGCATGGCCAAAATGCAATTAGGTTGAATTTCTTTAAGACAACAGCTGTCTTACACAAATTGGTCTGCAATGGAAATAAATTAAATCAAACATCTCAAGGCAATCCTAAAATTAATTTACACAATATAAATGAGCAATTACAGTTGATTGTCACAATTTAAATTTGACTTTTGTTTTGTTCCAACACAATGAAACATTAAGTGAGAAGAGGTGTTTGTTTTTATCTTCATTTTATATGTGAAAATATCATAAATACTCGGGACATGCTGGCCAAAGACTGCACACACATCGGTGAAAAGGTTTTGTCAATCCGTACACTCTTAGATAAAAGGGTTCCTAAAGGGTTCCACTGGTGTCCCTATAGGAGAACCCTTTTTTAGTTCTACATGGAACCCAAAGTGTTATACTACCTGGAACCAAAAGGGTTCTTCAAAGGGTTATCATATGGGGACAGCTGAAGAACCCATTTGGGTTCTAGATAGTACCTTCTTTTCTAAGAGTGTAGGAAGGACATGTGAAAAATAATGTTGCATGTAATGTTCCCTCAAGCCTGCCTTGTGGTTTGAGTGAGCTTATTTTGCTATGCCTATGAATACTAATCAATGGATTTGTTGCGAGCTTCTACTTGCCAAGTTGGATTAGAATGTGGTGACAACAAACCTACAGAAGGGTCACACGCATGCAGGTGTGCACACACACATGCGCACACACACACACACACACACGCACACACGCACACGCACACGCACGCACACGCACGCACACACACACACACACACACACACTCACACACACACACACACACACACACACACACACACACACACACACACACATACACACACACACACACACACACACACACACACACACACACACACACACACACACACACACACACACACACACACACACACACACACACACACACACACACTATACAACTGTATAAAACCAGCTTGTTTCATTAATGATTGAATGGATTATAGACCTGCGTGTCATGAACGGAACTGAGCATAATCACCGATCATATAATTTCAACCCTTCTAGTATGAAACATTCTACATACTGCTACAGCCTCTTAGCGGAGACACTTATAGACATTCTAAATGGTAGAAGCATTAGTCTTTTAACAGCTATCCTTGTCCTCCTCAAGGCCACATATACAGCAGCTTATACCAATGTCCATTACAAGATGGGCTCAGTCGTATTGGATTTGGTTTCTTGACGTGATGTGCTCTCTCTGGGAGGCTGAGAGGAAGAGAGAATGTTCCAGAACCCAAGGACAAAGACATCCTCACTAAAACACAAAGGTTGTGTGATCTCATAGCTTAGGCAGAGCTTACTACAAAGCGTATGGCTACACGGAGCGACCATTTACACATAGAGCAGATTCTGACATTTTGTATTTATTAAGGATCTTCATATGCTACTGCCTACGCATGAGCTACTCTTCCTGGGGTCCAGCAACATTAAGGCAGTTATATTCAATAAAACATATGACATGACATTACATTTCAAAACACTTTTCACAACACATTAAGTGTGTGCCCTCAGGCTGCTACTCTACTTCCACACATCTACAATACAAAATCCATGTGTACGTGTGAGTGTTATCGTGTGTAATTGCACGACAAGACCAAGTCGATTTGTTGTGTAGTTTGCATGCTCCTGGGTATAACAAATACTGTAGCAACCTGCATTGTTATTATAATGACAACAGTATTTCAATGCAATGACAAAATGGTGATTGTTTTTTCCCAACTGATTCTTTTCCGGTATAAACTGTAAGCTGTATGCTTTCTGACATTGGTTGATGTTCTATGGTTGGTGGATAGGATAATCAAAGGAGGGAGACAAATTGCCAATTTGGTGATTTCTAAGAATTATCCACAGGTGGGATTGAGTGAATTAATATTCTCAGAAAGTTAGTAATAATGGTCAGCATCTTTCAAAAAGGAATATTTTGTGAGATGACTGCTGAGATTGTACTGGTTAGAGCTGGGCGATAAGGACAGAAATCCATATCACAATAAATTGCCTGAATTGATGTGATAACAATAAATATAATGATAAGTTTATAACATTAATGTGGGACACCATATTTTTGTATTAGCCTTTAAAATACTACTACTAGTTTGATGGTTGTAGCCATCTATTGTTCCATGAACAATCACCCATATTAGCAATAGTATTACATTTCAAACCTCACTGTTCTCTAGTATAGGCTACTTATCGTAATGAATGATATCAGCAAAATACCTGCGATATCTTTTCTCGGATTGGTTCCCCTGTGTAATATCTGCTTGGTTGTATAGTCCAAAGACAGACTGGTACGAGATATGTTAGGAGGGATGTAATGTTCCATTTGAAAACATGAATGACCAAATGAATAACAGAACCAACATTTGTTAGAAGGTGCAATGCAGCTGTTTCTGGGTAACAATTAAGTACCTTACTGTGATTGTTTTCAATTCAAATGGTCGAAAAAGAAACAAAAACACTCTATCTTCTTAGCAAAGAACAATTTCTCAAGTAAGAATTTTGCTAGGACTGTCTGTGAGTTGTTTGAGTGGGGAGGGATAACTGAAGATGATCTGTTGTTGGCAGAGAGGTTTGAACCCTCTGTCTTATTTGTCTATTAACTCATTTACTGCCAGGCCAAAACTCCATCCCAGCAAAACTGACGGAACATTTAGGAGGTCCTTCCGAACAGCTCTTACTTACACTAAAAAGGCATTATCATCATTTTCACAATTTCACAGTATTATTCCAACCTCATCGTGTGGAAGTATATATAAACCACAGGAAATGGGCCATTAAGAATGCACAGACTAGAGGAAAAGGTCAAGTATAGCAAAAGGGACTATAACAACCATCTTTGAGAAGGAAAAACACCCATTAATGAAGAGTTTATTTGAACTTTGATCTGACAGTACCTTGAGTGCACCTTTATCAAAGCACAATACTTGAAAGGATGTGCTACTGTGTAACTTTTGCAAGGTGTAAAAATGATCTCACAATTCCAGCAGTGTGCTCAAAGGCAGGTCAGCCAAGTTAGGCAGGCAGACATATTGCAAATACTTTACTAAAGTTAACATTTATCTTTAAAAACACTTTTTAATGGATGTTATTCCAAGAATAAGATCATGAAAGTATGTGAAAAATCACTTACACTGCCACAGTCTAAAATGCATTCATGTACTGTTTTAGTTTGCCACAGCTGCATAGTGATCTGAAATGGATGGATTCTTGCAGCTCTCTGGTGGCCGAAACATAAAACTGCATATTCAGAGTCCTAACATGACAGACAGTCCACATTGATTGATGATTTGCATTTATATTGTCCATAAGATTCAGAAACAGGCAGTTTATGCATTTGTGGCTTGCAATTACAGCACTAACAGCTCTGAACCATGTCAGCAGCGATTTTTTAAAATCGCAAACCAAATGACTTTCTTTTTACTATAAGCTGAACATTATTGTCACGACCTTAGAGATCCTTTTTATGTCATTATTTTGGTTTGGTCAGGGCGTGAGTTGGGGTGGGCATTCTATGTTTTGTGTTCTATGTTTTCTATTTCTGTGTGTTTGGCCAGAAGTGGTTCTCAATCAGAGGCAGCTGTCTATCATTGTCTCTGATTGAGAACCATACTTAGGTAGCCTTTTCCCACCTGTGTTTTGTGGGTAGTTGTTTTCTGTTTTTGTGTCTGCACCAGACAGAACTGTTTCGGTTCGTTCTCGTTGTTATTTCAATAAAGGTATGAACATGTACCACGCTGCATCTTGGTCCTCTCCTTCCAACAGCCATTACAATTATAAACTGATTTAACACTTCTTGCATTTTCATTATATTGTATAAAAGACACCTCAAATTAAAGTCCACTGTTATTGCAATTAAAAAATGGCACACTTTTAAAAATGTCAAAGAAAATTTAAAATGATTACAAGCATTACAAAATGACATCTTATAATGAGATCTGGCGGTGTAATTTTAACCTCTGTAAAGTCATAATGCTCTCACTAGGAAGGTGCAACCTGGCGCAACCTTATATATGTGTCAAAAACCCAGTGTGAATGGAACAGAAAAGGAGATGATGAATTTGTTATTTTAGCAGGGACCCAGAATGTGGAAATCCAATATCCCTGTGTATGAATTATTAACTAGAATTGGACAGTGAAGGGAAGGTAATATTAAGGTTTGGTCAATTTGGGACCAAATGGCTCTCCTACACTCTTAGAAAAAAAAGGTGCTATCTAGAACCTAAGAGTTCTTCAGCTGTCCCCATAGGAGAACCTTTTGAATAACCCTTTTTCGTTCTAGGTGGAACCCGTTTGGTTCCACGTAGAACCCTTTTGGGTTCCATGTAGGACCCTTTCCACAGAGAGTTCTACATGGAACCCAAAACGGTTCTATCTAGAACCAAAAAGGTTCTATTATGGAATTCAAAAAGAGTTCTCCTATAGATGCAGTAAAGAGGTCAATGGAGCGCAGACAGTGGGGGATAAAAGAAGGACGCCGGATTTGCACCCATTCAACAAATCTGATCTAACAAAGTGGATATTCGTCAACTCCATCATGACTGATGTATTGTAACAGATCCACAATGTGGTTACTAAGTTCTATTTGGATATATTTAGCTGTTTTCATAACATTTAGAAGTTGTTCCTTTTCAGGTCTAGAAAAAGTGACTGCTAAATGCTGACTACCGTTTGTCCAGTATAAGCTAGTAGTATAACTAGCATACAGGAATCAGTGGTGGTAGGGTAATCAAAGTCCTTTTTAACTGCAATACCGTTGATTAGTGACGATGACAAGAACATGTATTGGGATTGACATCCATTTTTACCCGAAAATAGTGTGAAATAAACATATAAACAATCATCTAAATGTAAGCTCATTTTGCTGGGGGATTCGTCAACTTTCCCCCATGCATTTCTATTGTCTGGGTCGAGTTCCATTGACCTCTGCACCGCATCTATGGGGATGAACGTTTTCGGGACCCTTTTTTCTAGAACTTCTCACTTTCTACAACTGTCCTACAATCACTTTAAATTTATTTGTTACTGTATGGTTTCTCTTTTTTTCAAACATATTTTTTTCAAAAGTGCACCCAGGCTATCCGGAAAGTCAAAGTTAGTTACTTTAAGGAGCAGTTCTCTCTCTGTGGGTCTAACCCCAAGAAGTTCTGGAAAATGGTTAAAGACCTGGAGAATAAACCCTCCTCCTCACAGCTGCCCATGTCCCTTAGTATTAATGATGTGGTTGTTACTGAGAAGGAGCACATGGCTGAGGTCTTTATTCACCACTTCATTAAGTCAGGATTCCTATTTGTCTCAGCCATGCCTCCTTGCCCGTCCAACATTTCCTCATCTCCCACCCCTTCCAATGCGACTATCCCCGATGCTTCTCCCTCTTTTCACCCTGCCCCAATACAAAGTTTCTTCTTGCAGGCAGTCACTGAGTCCGAGATGTTAAAGGAGCTCCTGAAACTTGACCCCCCAAAAACTATCTTGTCAAATGGTTTAGACCCTTTCTTCTTTAAGGTTGCTGCCTTTATCATCGCCAAGCCAATCTCCAACCTTATTAACCTGTAACCTTCTGGGGAGGTTTCCATTGCTTGGAAGGCAGCCACGGTTCGTCCTTTATTTAAAGGGGGATATCAAGCTGATCCTAAATGTTATAGGCATATTTCTATTTTGCCCTGTTTATCAAAAGTGTTGGAAAAACTTGTCAATAATCAACTGACTGGCATTCTTGATGTCTATAGTATTCTCTCTAGTATGCAATCTGCTTTCCGCTCATGTTATGGATGTGTCACTGCAACCTTAAAGGTCCTCAATGATGTCACCATTGCCCTTAATTCTAAGCAAGGTTGTGCTGTAATGTTTATTGACTTGGCCAAAGCTTTTGATACGGTAGACCATTTCATTCTTATGGACCGGCTAAGGATTATTGGTGTCTCTAAAGGGTCTTTGGCCTGGTTTGCTAACAACCTCTCTCAAAGAGTGCAGTGTATAAAGTCAGAAAATCTGCTGTCTCATCCACTGCCTGTCACCAAGGGAGTACCCCAAGGCACAATCCTAGGCCCCAAGCTCTTCTCAATTTACATCAACAACATAGCTCAGGCAGTAGGAAGCTCTCTCATCCATTTATATGCAAATGATACAGTCATAAACTCAGCTGACCCCTCCCCGGATTTTGTGTTAAATGCTCTAAAACAAAGCTTGCTTCGTGTCCAACATGCTTTCTCTACCCTTAACCTTGTTCTGAACACCTCCAAAAAAAGGTAATGTGTTTTGTAAGAAGAACGCACCTCTCCCCATAGGTGTGATCACTACCTCTGAGGGTTTAGAGCTTGAGGTAGTCACCTCACACAAGTACTTCGGAGTATGGCTAGATGGTACACTGTCCTTGTCTCAGCACATATCAAAGCTGCATATCAAATCTAGTCTTGGTTTCCTCTATTGTAATCGCTCCTATTTCACCCCAGCTGCCAAACTAACCCTGATTCAGATGAAAATCCTACCCATGCTAGATTACAGAGACATCATTTAAAGATCAGCAGGTAAGGGTGCACTCAAGCGACGAGATGTTCTTTACCATTCGGCCATCAGATTTGCCACCAATGCTCCTTATAGGACGCATCACTGCACTCTATACTCCTCTGTAAACTGGTGATCTCTGTATACCTGTCGCAAGACCCACTGGTTTATGCTTATTTATAAAACCCTCTTAGGCCTCACTCCCCCCTATCTGAGATATCTACTGCAGCCCTCATCCTCCACATACAACACCCGTTCAACCAGTCACATTCTGTTATAGGTCCCCAAAGCACACACATCCCTGGGTCGCTCGTCTTTTCAGTTCACTGCAGCTAGCGACTGGAACGAGCCGCAACAAACACTCAAACTGGACAGTTTTATCTCAATCTCTTCATTCAAAGACTCAATCATGGAAACTCTTACTGACAGTTGTGGCTGCTTTGCGTGATGTATTGTTGTCTTTACCTTCTTTCCCTTTGTGCTGTTGTCTGTGCCCAATAATGTTTGTGCCATGTTTTGTGCTGCTACCATGTTGTGTTGCTACCATGTTGTTGTCATGTTGTGTTGCTACCATGCTGTGTTGTCATGTGTTGCTGCCTTGCTATGTTGTTGTCTTAGGGTTCTCTTTATGTAGTTTTGTGTTGTCTCTCTTGTCGTGATGTGTTTTTTGTATATTTATATTTAATTTATTTAATTTATTTTTATTCCCAGCCCCCGTCCCCGCAGGAGGCCTTTTGGTAGGTCATCATTGTAAATACAAATGTGTTCTTAACTGACTTGCCTAGTTAAATAAATGTTAAAAACATTTGTTTTATATAATTGAAAAACACTTGCAAGAGAAATGCACTTAATCTTTTGATTCATCACATACACTAATATTTATTATCTATCCTATTGCCTAGTCACTTTATCCCTACCAATTTGTACATGTCTAGCTCAATTACCTTGTACCCCTGCATATAGACTCTGTACTGGTACCCCATGTATATAGCCAAACTATCATTGACTCTGTACTGGTACCTTGTGTATATAGCCAAGTTATCATTGACTCTGTACTGGTACCCCGCGTATAGCCAAGTTATCATTGACTCTGTACTGGTACCTTGTGTATATAGCCAAGTTATTATTGACTCTGTACTGGTACCTTGTGTGTATAGCCAAGTTATTATTGACTCTGTACTGGTACCTTGTGTGTATAGCCAAGTTATCATTGACTCTGTACTGGTACCCTGTGTGTATAGACAAGTTATCATTGACTCTGTACTGGTACCCTGTGTATAGCCAAGTTATCATTGACTCTGTACTGGTACCCTGTGTATAGCCAAGTTATCATTGACTCTGTACTGGTACCCTTTGTGTATAGCCAAGTTATCATTGACTCTGTACTGGTACCCTGTGTGTATAGACAAGTTATCATTGACTCTGTACTGGTACCCTGTGTATAGCCAAGTTATCATTGACTCTGTACTGGTACCCTGTGTATAGCCAAGTTATCATTGACTCTGTACTGGTACCCTTTGTGTATAGTCAAGTTATCATTGACTCTGTACTGGTACCCTGTGTATAGCCAAGTTATCATTGACTCTGTACTGGTACACTGTGTATAGCCAAGTTATCATTGACTCTGTACTGGTACCCTGTGTATAGCCAAGTTATCATTGACTCTGTACTGGTACCCTGTGTATAGCCAAGTTATCATTGACTCTGTACTGGTACCCTGTGTATAGCCAAGTTATCATTGACTCTGTACTGGTACCCTTTGTGTATAGACAAGTTATCATTGACTCTGTACTGGTACCCTGTGTATAGCCAAGTTATCATTGACTCTGTACTGGTACCCTGTGTATAGCCAAGTTATCATTGACTCTGTACTGGTACCCTGTGTATAGCCAAGTTATCATTGACTCTGTACTGGTACCCTTTGTGTATAGCCAAGTTATCATTGACTCTGTACTGGTACCCTGTGTGTATAGACAAGTTATCATTGACTCTGTACTGGTACCCTGTGTATAGCCAAGTTATCATTGACTCTGTACTGGTACCCTGTGTATAGCCAAGTTATCATTGACTCTGTACTGGTACCCTGTGTATAGCCAAGTTATCATTGACTCTGTACTGGTACCCTGTGTATAGCCAAGTTATCATTGACTCTGTACTGGTACACTGTGTATAGCCAAGTTATCATTGACTCTGTACTGGTACCCTGTGTATAGCCAAGTTATCATTGACTCTGTACTGGTACCCTGTGTATAGCCAAGTTATCATTGACTCTGTACTGGTACCCTGTGTATAGCCAAGTTATCATTGACTCTGTACTGGTACCCTTTGTGTATAGCCAAGTTATCATTGACTCTGTACTGGTACCCTGTGTATAGCCAAGTTATCATTGACTCTGTACTGGTACCCTGTGTATAGCCAAGTTATCATTGACTCTGTACTGGTACCCTGTGTATAGCCAAGTTATCATTGACTCTGTACTGGTACCCTTTGTGTATAGCCAAGTTATCATTGACTCTGTACTGGTACCCTGTGTGTATAGACAAGTTATCATTGACTCTGTACTGGTACCCTGTGTATAGCCAAGTTATCATTGACTCTGTACTGGTACCCTGTGTATAGCCAAGTTATCATTGACTCTGTACTGGTACCCTGTGTATAGCCAAGTTATCATTGACTCTGTACTGGTACCCTGTGTATAGCCAAGTTATCATTGACTCTGTACTGGTACCCTGTGTATAGCCAAGTTATCATTGACTCTGTACTGGTACCCTTTGTGTATAGACAAGTTATCATTGACTCTGTACTGGTACCCTGTGTATAGCCAAGTTATCATTGACTCTGTACTGGTACCCTGTGTATAGCCAAGTTATCATTGACTCTGTACTGGTACCCTGTGTATAGCCAAGTTATCATTGACTCTGTACTGGTACCCTTTGTGTATAGCCAAGTTATCATTGACTCTGTACTGGTACCCTGTGTGTATAGACAAGTTATCATTGACTCTGTACTGGTACCCTGTGTATAGCCAAGTTATCATTGACTCTGTACTGGTACCCTGTGTATAGCCAAGTTATCATTGACTCTGTACTGGTACCCTTTGTGTATAGACAAGTTATCATTGACTCTGTACTGGTACCCTGTGTATAGCCAAGTTATCATTGACTCTGTACTGGTACCCTGTGTATAGCCAAGTTATCATTGACTCTGTACTGGTACCCTTTGTGTATAGCCAAGTTATCATTGACTCTGTACTGGTACCGTTTGTGTATAGCCAAGTTATCATTGACTCTGTACTGGTACCCTGTGTATAGCCAAGTTATCATTGACTCTGTACTGGTACCCTGTGTATAGACAAGTTATCATTGACTCTGTACTGGTACCCTGTGTATAGCCAAGTTATCATTGACTCTGTACTGGTACCCTGTGTATAGCCAAGTTATCATTGACTCTGTACTGGTACCCTTTGTGTATAGCCAAGTTATCATTGACTCTGTACTGGTAGCCTGTGGTTAGCCAAGTTATCATTACTCATGGTGTATTTATTCCTTGTTATTATTGTTCTATTATTTCTATTTTCCTCTCTGCATTGTTGGGAGGAGCCGTAAGCATTTCACTGTTAGTCTTCACCTGTTGTTTACAAAGCATGTGACTAATGTTATTTGATTTGACTAAATCACTGAGATGGTTTCTGGAGTGATCTAAGGTGTTGTATCAACAGCATTGTACAATAAGTGTCCAGAGTAAGCTACCAATGGCTAATGTTTTGGAACACAGTCATTGCATTGAAATAAATGTATTTGCTACACCGTGATATGAAATGTAACAGACTTCGGTATACGGATCAAGCTCCGCACTGTCTCTGCTGGTGTTTTTATGGAAGTAGCCTACATTGTATAGTGCTGTGAATCACAGCAACATGGTCAAGATTCAGGGCTATACCTCTGAATCTAGGCTGGTTCAGAGTACAGGCTTGAGCTAATAATCCCTGCTATTGCTGTTGGCTAAATGTGGCAACCCCACCAGCTCTCCTTGGAGTGCAGCCTTGCAGGATTCAGACAAGCCAATGCCCTTTGTGACCTGCAATTATTTTCAGTGCTAGCTACCTGGTAAAAGTGAATTTAATAATTGCCTCCGGTAAGACAGAAAATGTGAAAATAATAAGGTATTAGACCTCACAGAGGTAATTGTAAAAAAAAAAAATTGTACTTCAGAGCGCTACATTGCATATCAGCAATTACAATGGACCATGGTCCATAAATGGCAAAAAATTTCAGGGGAAATAACCATTTCTCATATTCTATTTCCTTGTTCAAAAGCTGTGTATTTTGTTTTGTGTTAAATTGTTTTCTCCTTTGAAGCAACGAAAAGAATAAACAGCTATGAGAATGAAAGCTAACACCTTGCCCTGGAATTTGATAAGGCATTTTTTCCTAAAGCATAATTGTTTTTCACATTTTCTATGTGCAAACCAGTCGGTTACTGATATACAAACACTCTGTTTAAAGCCCAGCCCATATGTTGTCTAATATAACTGACAGATTAGTGCTAGATGGAATGAGCTCAGTGCGTTACCCAGTTTATTGTTGGATAAAGCCTCAGAGAATGAAAAATAAAATCAAGATGTATTTTTTGTCAGTAAAAGTTAAACTGTGCCTCCATTTGGGAGAAGTATACTACATGACCATAAATATGTGGACACTAGTTGAACACGAGTTGAACATCTCATTCCAAAATCCTGGGATCATTAATATGGAGTTGGTCCCCCCTTGCTGCTATAATAGCCTCCACTCTTCTGGGAAGGCTTTACACTAAATGTTGGAACATTGCTGTGGGGATTTGCTTCCATTCAGTCACAAGAGCATTAGTGAAGTCAGGCACTGATGTTGGGCGACTAGGCCTGGCTTGTAGTCGGCGTTACAATTCATCCCAAAGGTGTTTGATGGGGTTGGGCTTTGTGCAGGCCAGTCAAGTTCTTCCACACTGACCTCCACAAACCATTTCTGTATGGACCTTGCTTTGTGCATGAGAACTGTCATGCTGAAACAGGAAAGGGCCTTCGTCAAATTGTTGCCACAAACTTGGATGCACAGAATCCTCTAGAATGTAATTGTAAGCTGTAGCAATAAGATTTCCCTTCACTGGAACTAAGGGGCCTAACCCGAACCATGAAAAACAGGCTTAGACCGTTATTACTCCTCTACCAAACTTTACAGTTGGCTCTATGCATTGGGGCGGGTAGCGAGCTTTGCACCACTCCAGCCGACTCTTGGCATTGTGCATGGTGATCTTAGGCTTGTGTGCGGCTGCTCGACCATGGAAACCCATTTCAAGAAGCTCTCCACTAACAGTTCTTGTGCTGACGCTGCTTCTAGTTGCTTCCAGTGCTTCCAGTTTGGAACTTAGTAGTTAGTGTTGCAACCGAGGACAGGTGATTTTGACACGCTACACGCTTCAGCACTCGCCAGTCCCGTTCTGTGAGCTTGTGTGGCCTACCACTTCGAGGCTGAGCCCTTATTACCCTGAGACGTTTTCACTTAACAATAACAGCACTTTCAGTTGACGGGGAAGCTCTAGCAGGGCAAAAATATGACAAACTGACTTGTTGGAAAGGTAACATTCTGTGACTGTGCCACGTTGAAAGTCACTGAGCTCTTCAGTAAGGCCATTCTAATGTCAACGTTTGTCTTTGGAGATTGTATGGCTGCGTGCTAAATTTTTTTACACCTGTCAGCAACCCAGTCATTTGATGGGGTGTCCACATACTTTTGTATATATTGTGTATTTTTTTGTTTTTTTTTATTAACTAGGCAAGTCAGTTAAGAACAAATTCTTATCTTCAATGACGGCCTAGGAACGGTGGGTTAACTGCCTGTTCAGGGGCAGAACGACAGATTTGTACCTTGTCAGCTCGGGGGTTTGAACTTGCAACCTTCCGGTTACTAGTCCAACGCTCTAACCATATGAATGCAGCTGTTCGAATGTGATGTGTGACACTTTAAATCAAATTTAAAGCATATAACTCAATCATGTGTTGTTAGTGCTGCCATGAAATCAGGTATGACAGGTTGTTTCAAGGCTGTTCTGTTTATAAAGGTTAAGGGATATACAGTTTAGCCCTGGATTGAGAAGTACAACGACTGTATCTGACCACTTGGTTCCCTGAAATGTATGATCTTCGCTGACTTCTACAGCGTAAACAGTCATAGTTTATCCACCATCTGTCCTTCTAGGGTAAGAAGGCCGAACATCTCAGCTCTTCTCCACATGAAACATACGTGTTTAGAAAAAGGTTCAAAAAGCACTCCAATGAACAATTCCAGGGAATTAAAAGCAATGGAAGCATTGAAACATGGTGGTATGGCCCTTTCAAGAAGTTGTTATCCTTTCAAGAAATTGTTATCCTTTCAAGAAGTTGTTATCCTTTCAAGAAGTTGTTATCCTTTCAAGAAGTTGTTACCCTTTCAAGAAGTTGTTATCCTTTCAAGAAGTTGTTATCCTTTCAAGAAGTTGTTATCCTTTCAAGAAGTTGTTATCCTTTCAAGAAGCAGTGTGTTTGCGATGACTCTGAAGAAGAGCTGAGGAACAGGTTAGTGTGATGTTCATTTATCATTTTGATCATCAAACAAAGTGTGGAGTATACAGTATAACAACATAGAAGCAAGGGACAGTATCCAAGAGGTGAACACTATCTAATCTCTACTTCACATGTTCCATAATGTCCTGGGTACAGATCTTGTGCATTGAAGGTTCAACATTTTCACATAATGACTGTGCTGTATCTCTCACTTGCAGTTTCTTTGTAATCTTCATCTTGACACAATGATTCATGATTCTCTTCAGTTTCTTACACAATGAATTCAATGAAATTACATAGTGGACTTGAGCTACTACACTCTTACAAAACATGTGCTATCTAGATCCTAAAAGGGTTCTTCGGCTGTCCCCATAGGATAACCCTTTGAAGAACCCTTATTGGTTCCAGGTAGAATCCTTTTGGTTCCAGGTACTGTAGAACCCTTATGGGTGCCATCTTTTCCACAGAGGATTCTAAGTGGAACCTAACAGGGTTCTACCTGGAACCAAAAAGTGGTTCTCCTATGGGGAGAGCTGAAGAACCCCCTTTGGAATCCTTTTTTCTAAGAGTGTACAACCTCCTTGCTCGTGCATGATGAAAAGTGGAAAACTAAGGGATGGAAAGATGGCCTGTTCAATATCATGACATTAACAACATCAACACAGCATAGATCAATAGTATCAGAAAATCCCATTTGCTGTTGTAGTTAACTATTTGTCTTATTACTCCTAAAAAAATGCAATAGAATGAATTGCATGCAGGTACTATGAGTGGTTCTGTTGAGAAAATGTGCAAATGATTCTGAGATACAAATGGTTTTGAAGTGCAAATGAGTTGGAAGGAGCAGCTAGAGCCATGTATCAGAGGGCTACTCATACATCACATTGTATTTGGATACAATAACAAATACTCACTGGGAGAAATTTGCTGCTAGGTCTAAAGTATATTTCGACCTAGACTTGCTGTAGGAAATTAGTCTACTGTCACTCTGTGAACAACACCAGATTGTGTTACTCAACACATTAGTGAGAAGAACCACATCTAAGTAAGGAATCCATATCTTAAGTGTTTGATCCCCCAGAAGGCATCTTAAATGCAGAACGGTTTAGATCAATAACTAAGGTCTACCAGAAGAAATATGAAGCCTTTATTCATCATATCCCACTGAGATGGTTCTACCGCACACATAGGACACTTGACTCTTTAAAATGTCTATGCTTGCACTTCTCTTACTCTCACAGTCCCAGGGATGCTCTCAGAACTGAAAACTCAAAGAGACATTAAAGGCACTATTTCAAAAGGAGAGAAAGCTGTTGTAAATTCTGTATAGACTTTTCAATTGGGGTATTTTAAATGTCATAATTTTTAAACAAACATTTGGGAGAAGCCTTTGTATTCCTTTGTACAGCTGTAATTATTGAAAAAGCTAGAAATATTTGATGTAATCTTGATTTGTTTTATAACCAACTAAATTATCTGCGAGAACAGGCCGATCTGTCAACCTAAAGTCACATTTGATTTAGTGAAGCTGAAGTGCCCTGCAAACTAAATGAAACCCACCCACTGTATTTTTTTTCACGTAAACCTTCAATTTCAACGATTTTGTTCCGGAGCCATTAAGTGAGTACATTGCACCAAACACCCTAGTTTCAGACTCCTAATTATCCTTAACCATCTACAGACTCTAGCCACTTCCATGCCTGTCTGAAGAACTTTATCTCTGAACACTCAAACGCTTGTTTCTCCACCATGGGAGCTATGGGGAGGTAAATCTTGACTGCCAATGTCTCCAGCCAAATATCCTGATACTCACACCTCAACATTGTTACAGCCCCTCCCCACCGTGCATTTATTTGTAAAAAATAAAGTGTTCAAAATTAAAATTATAAAATATAACGCTAATCAATTTTCTTTTTTAGAAGTGTACAATATAAGACTTCAAAAAATCTCAAACACCTTCCAAAAACAAGTGATACATACATAAACAATTTTAAATCACATTTATTTAACCAGGTCGGCCAGTTGAGAAGACCTTTATTTAACCAGGGCGGCCAGTTGAGAACACCTTTATTTAACCAGGTCGGCCAGTTGAGAACACCTTTATAAAACCTGGTCGGCCAGTTGAGAACACCTTTATTTAACCAGGTCGGCCAGTTGAGAACACCTTTATTTAACCAGGTCGGCCAGTTGAGAAGACCTTTATATAACCAGGTCGGCCAGTTGAGAACACCTTTATTTAACCAGGTCGGCCAGTTGAGAACACCTTTATTTAACCAGGTTGGCCAGTTGAGAAGACCTTTATATAACCAGGTCGGCCAGTTGAGAAGCCCTTTATATAACCAGGTCGGCCAGTTGAGAACACCTTTATTTAACCAGGTCGGCCAGTTGAGAACACCTTTATATAACCAGGTCGGCCAGTTGAGAACACCTTTATTTAACCAGGTCGGCCAGTTGAGAACAAGTTCTCATTTACAATTGCGACCTGGCCAAGATAAAGCAAAGCAGTGCGACAAAAACAACAACACAGAGTTACACATGGGATAAACCAAGTACAGTCAATAACACAAATATTAGGTTAAATACCACCCAAAACATAAAAAAAACAAGTGTTCAAAAGTCAAACAAATGATAAAATACAACATCTGTAATCAATTAAAGAATGATAAAAAGAGTCCAACATAAGACTATATTGGCTGTAGTACAAGGCTATTTCCCAAGGTTTTCACGATTCTACGTGCAACAATTGATAAACGACGTCGTAGTGTATAGAAAATAACAACAAGTAGGCAACTGAGAAAAGTTTCAGAACTTTGAACACCTTTCATGCAGTACATTGGATTGAGATAGTATTCTGTAGCGCGGGTTGTTGTGTTAGCAAGGCTAGGCTATCCTACCTGATCACGTTTGCCCACTTGAGGTAAAAAAAATATATATAAATGGGATAGCCTACTGTATATAATAGGCATATTGGTCTCTTTTGATAGTGAACCTAGAGCTACAAATAGTTATATGCACTAATTTGTTGATGGGTGCCTGCAAACAGATGAAATGTGAGTGTGATAGTTTCATTGTGAAGACAGTAGACAATAACAATATGCCATACCAGCGCATTCTGATGATAATCTTACAGGTGCAGGTTAGACCTACAGGATGTGCACCTGAAAATAGCCATATGTACAGTAGGCTACATACAGTGGGGAGAACAAGTATTTGATACACTGCCGAATTTGCAGGTTTCCCTACTTACAAAGCATGTAGAGGTCTGTAATTTTTATCATAGGTACACTTCAACTGTGAGAGACGGAATCTAAAACAAAAATCCAGACAATCACATTGTATGATTTTTAAGTAATTCATTTGCGTTTTATTGCATGACATAGGTATTTGATCACCTACCAACCAGTAAGAATTCCGGCTCTCACAGACCTGTTAGTTTTTCTTCAAGAAGCCCTCCTGTTCTCCACTCATTAACTGTATTAACTGCACGTTGAACTCGTTACCTGTATAAAAGACACCTGTCCACACACTCAATCAAACAGACTCCAACCTCTCCACAATGGCCAAGACCAGAGAGCTGTGTAAGGACATCAGGGATAAAATTGTAGACCTGCACAAGGCTGGGATGGCCTACAGGACAATAGACAAGCAGCTTGGTGAGAAGGCAACAACTGTTGGCGCAATTATTAGAAAATGGAAGAAGTTCAAGATGACGGTCAATCACCCTCAGTCTGGGGCTCCATGCAAGATCTCACCTCGTGGGGCATCAATGATCATGAGGAAGGTGAGGGATCAGCCCAGAGATACACAGCAGGACCTGGTCAATGACCTGAAGAGAGCTGGGACCACAATTTCAAAGAACACACAACGCCGTCATGGATTAAAATCTTGCAGCGCACGCAAGGTCCCCCTGCTCAAGCCAGCGCATGTCCAGGCCCGTCTGACATTTGCCAATGACCATCTGGATGATCCAGAGGAGGAATGGGAGAAGGTCATGTGGTCTGATGAGACAAAATAGAGCTTTTTGGTTTAAACTCCACTCGCCGTGTTTGGAGGAAGAAGAAGGATGAGTACAACCCCAAGAACACCATCCCAACCGTGAAGCTTGGAGGTGGAAACATCATTCTTTGGGGATGCTTTTCTGCAAAGGGGACAGGACGACTGCACCGTATTGAGGGGAGGATGGATGGGGCCATGTATCGCGAGATCTTGGCCAACAACCTCCTTCCCTTAGTAAGACCATTGAAGATGGGTCGTGGCTGGGTCTTCCAGCATGACAACGACCCAAATCACACAGCCAGGGCAACTAAGGAGTGGCTCCGTAAGAAGCATCTCAAGGTCCTGGAGTGGCCTTGCAAGTCTCCAGACCTGAACTCAATAGAAAATCTTTGGAGGGAGCTGAAAGTCCATATTGCCCAGCGACAGCTCCGAAACCTGAAGGATCTGGAGAAGGTCTGTATGGAGGAGTGGGCCAATTCCCTGCTGCAGGGAAACCTGCAAACCTGGTCAAGAACTACAGGAAATGTATGATCTCTGTAATTGCAAACAAAGGTTTCTGTACCAAATATTAAGTTCTGCTTTTCTGATGTATCAAATTAATTACTTAAACATCATACAATATGATTTTCTGGATTGTTGTTTTCGATTCCATCTCTCACAGTTGAAGTGTACCTATGATAAAAATTACAGACCTCTACATGCTTTGTAAGTAGGGAAAACCTGCAAAATCGGCAGTGTATCAAATACTTGTTCTCCCCACTGTAGATAAAACTAGTAATGTACCATTTATTATTCAGAACATAGACAAGCACGTCTTGAGCAGAAATATGTAATACTATAGTAGCCTATACTGTATGTGAAAATATATACATTTATTAGGCCTAATCAATTTAATTTGTTTTTGTTGGCTTTGTCAGACTTGAAGATGAAGCCAGAAGTAGTCTCAGCCCTAATGAGATTGCTAAAGCATCTGTGGATAGGGTCTGCAGCTTCTGCAGGCTTTCTAGCTACCCTTTACTTAGTACTTTGTTGAAACACCTTTGGCAGCGATTACAGCCTTGAATCTTCTTGGGTCTAGCACACCTGTATTTGGGGAGTTTCTCCCATTCTTCTCTGCAGATCCTCTCATGCTCTGTCAGGTTGGATGGGGAGTGTCGCTGCACAGCTATTTTCAGGTCTCTCCAGAGATGTTCGATTGGGTTCCTGTCTGGGCTCTGGCTGGGCCACTCAAGGACATTCAGAGACGTGTCCCAAAGCCACTACTGCATTGTCTTGGCTGTGTGCTTAGGGTCGTTGTCCTGTTGGAAGGTGAACCTTCGCCCCAGTCTGAGGTCATGAGCGCTTTGGAGTGGATTGTCATTAAGAATCTCTGTACTTTCCTCCATTCATCTTTCCCTCGACCCTGACTAGTCTCCCAGTCCCTGCCGCTGACAAACATCCCCACAGCATGATGCTGCCACCACCATGCTTCACCACAGGGATGGTGCTAGGTTTCCTCCAGACGTGACGCTTGGCATTCAGGCCAAATAGTTCAATCTTGGTTTCATCAGACCAGAAAATCTTGTATCGCGTGGTCTGAGAGTCCTTTAGGTGCCTATGTATACTACATTTCTAATATTTACTGTATATCAGTGAATGCTCTTTAGATGAGGAAGGGGAGTGCCATCCTCCTCAGTGAATTTCATGAAACTAAAAATAGTGAAACATTAAAAAAGTTTGACTTTTTAGATAAAACAATACAAAATATATTTCGGTCACTAAATCTTTTATTAAAACACACTGTTTTGCAATGAAGGTCGACAGTAGCCTCAATATCACTCTGTAGGGTAGCACCATGGTTTAGCCGGAGGACAGCTAGTTTCCATTCTCCTCTGAGTACATTGACTTGAATTCAAAACCTAGGAGGATTTGGTTCTCACCCCCTTCCATAGACATACACAGTAATTCAAAACCTAGGAGGATTGTGGTTCTCACCCCCTTCCACAGACATACACAGCAATTATGACAACTTCTGGAGGATATATTGGATGGCAATGGCTATCCAATACTGGAACTTTTCCAAGTCAAGGTGAGCTTTTGGTTTTACTAATACATCCTGATGCTGTAGCACAAAAAAGGGCTTTGATGACACCTCCTTTACTGGATCCGCCCACACCTTCACCACTGACTCCGCCTCTTAAGTGGGATCCAAATAACAGGTTCGATGAGATACCTTACGTTCAAGTACCGCCCCCAGATGAGGAAGAAGGCGAGTCATCGACAAAATAGGAAAAAGCTAAACCAACAGTATAATGTGACTGGGTTAACCTGATGCAAGATTTGGGCTTAGAGGATACATAGACACTGTCACTGGTGATAGTTTCACAGTGGCATTTCACAGTGACATTTTCACAGTGACATTTTCACAGTGACAGCTTGCCGCATCTAAAAGTGTGTCGGTGTGAGGGTGTCGGTGTTAGGGTGTCGGTGTTAGGGTGTCGGTGTGAGGGTGTCTGTGTGAGGGTGTCTGTGTGAGGGTGTCGGTGTGAGGGTGTCTGTGTGAGGGTGTCTGTGTGAGGGTGTCGGTGTGAGGGTGTCTGTGTGAGGGTGTCGGTGTGAGGGTGTCGGTGTGAGGGCGTCTGTGTGAGGGTGTCGGTGTGAGGGTGTCGGTGTGAGGGTGTCGGTGTGAGGGTGTCTGTGTGAGGGTGTCGGTGTGAGGGTGTCGGTGTGAGGGTGTCTGTGTGAGGGTGTCTGTGTGAGGGTGTCGGTGTGAGGGTGTCGGTGTGAGGCTGTCAGTGTGAGGGTGTCGGTGAGAGGGTGTGAGGGTGTCGGTGTGAGGGTATCTGTGTGAGGGTGTCGGTGTGAGGGTGTCGGTGTGAGGGTGTCGGTGAGAGGGTGTCAGTGTGAGGGTGTCGGTGTGAGGTTGTCGGTGAGAGGGTGTCGGTGAGAGGGTGTGAGGGTGTCGGTGTGAGGGTGTCTGTGTGAGGGTGTCGGTGTGAGGGCGTCGGTGTGAGGGTGTCGGTGTGAGGGTGTCGGTGTGAGGTTGTCAGTGTGAGGGTGTCGGTGTGAGGGTGTCTGTGTGAGGGTGTCGGTGTGAGGGTGTCGGTGTGAGGGTGTCTGTGTGAGGGTGTCTGTGTGAGGGTGTCGGTGTGAGGGTGTCTGTGTGAGGTTGTCAGTGTGAGGGTGTCGGTGAGAGGGTGTAAGGGTATCTGTGTGAGGGTGTCGGTGTGAGGGTGTCGGTGAGAGGGTGTGAGGGTGTCGGTGTGAGGGTGTCGGTGTGAGGGTGTCTGTGTGAGGGTGTCTGTGTGAGGGTGTCGGTGTGAGGGTGTCGGTGTGAGGTTGTCAGTGTGAGGGTGTCGGTGTGAGGGTGTCGGTGTGATGTGTCAGTTTGACATGTCACACTGACCCTTTACAGGAACAGCTAGCTGCAAGATTAGAATGTGCCTCAGAGCTATAAGGCTGACTTGGTCCTGAAGAGAGAGTATACAAGAAGCATGCTTTCAATGGAAAGGCATGATAGTGCTACTTGACTTATCACTGACAGACAGCTTGTGATACTTCAACTATCATCAACCTAAAAGGTAATATCTAACTGTCATACTCTAAAACAATTGTAATTTTTGATTTCTGGATTTTGTAGAGAGACGAACAGAGACAACTACCCTGTACACTCCTATTGCCTACATAATCCACTCCGTAACTGGAGTAGATACACAGCATCAGTGGAGATACGAAGGGTCTTGATCTTGACACAGCCTTTTAACAAGATTCAGCGAATCATAGTACAACTTCTAGTAGGAGAAGCAGATACATTCATACTCTAGAACAATTGTATCTCTTGACTTCTGATTTCTGAACAAGACATACTGAGACAACTACCCAATACCCTCCTCGTGCTGAATACATCCTCCCCCTAACGGAGTAGATAAATAGCAACACTGGTGTTCCAAAGGGACAGTTCTCTTCACAAATCAGTAAATCATAGTACAAACTTCTAGTAGGAGAAACAGACACTGAGTGATTGGATAAACCTCTAGAGAAATTGTGAGTGGAAGAACATACTCTTTGGGAACCAACCAGGTCAGCCTACGCCAAGGTAATTAACCACTTGTTGTAATACATATATAAGCTAATTAGCCACTTGTTGTAGTACATATATAAGGCATTAATAGTAGTAAGTGTTTTGATGATTGTTGATTTTATAGATTAAGGACCAAAAAGAAACTGTAATAATGTGTACAACTGTGTGAATTGCAAACATTGTATAAAAAGTAGAAACTAGACCCAAAACCCTAGAGGGGAGAGAACAGCTCTGACACTCCCAATCTAGGGAAACACGTCTAGTTTCTACACTAACGACAATATAACGGTTTGGACAGAATAATCATTGTATTTTAACAGATATCCTCTATATTAATACTCAAGTCGTATTAGTCGACGGACATAGACTGTAATTCGTAACCAAGGTAAAGCGTGAGTCTAGATAGAAGAGCATACAAAGGGAAAGTGAAAGTAAAACAAGACGTACTCTAAGTCTGATTGATATTATCTAAGATCCCGAAAACAAGCCTAATGGCATCACACCAGGCTAATCTCCAAATAAAAGGGCAGGATACATAACCAGGTCAGTCCGGCGGGCCTGTGAGTCACACCTGTTGGCCGGGTGACATAAGAACTTGAGTGAGACGACTTGTCTCATCTTGTCTCAACTTGTCTTAAGGTACCCTCTCGATGGGGGTACCTTAACGGTCCTATAGCAAAATCCCCTAGTGCGACAATCCACCAGTGTAACTGCTAAACTGCTTGCCAAATATACACTGTACTGCATGATTGTAGCGGGTTCAGGCAAAGCCCTGGATTGGGCCAATGCCGTATGGAGTGAGGGAGACGCTGTGTTGGACCATTACGCAGAGTTCACCCGCCGCTTTCGGGCAGTTTTTGATCACCCGTCTGAGGGTCGAGCGGAGGGTGAACGTTTGTTCCACCTGAGGCAGGGGGCGCGCAGGATTTCGCTTTGGACTTCCGGTCCCTGGCCCCCAGCGCGTGATGGATCGACAGGGCCCTGATAGGATCACTACCGGTGCAGTCTGCACAAGGCCGTCCATTGGGAGTTGGCCTGCCGAGACACCACCATCATTTTGGACCAGCTGGTGGACCTGTCCATCCGGCTGGACAACCTGCTGGCTACGCGCGGACGTCCAGATCGGGGCCTGTCATTTCCATCCCCCAGCCACTCCGCTCCGACGCCCATGGAGCTGGGAGATGGTGTGATTAGGGCGACCGGAGGAGGTCCATTCCCTGCACATTCTGTAGCCACAGACGGCACACTGCTGGTCGGTGCTGGGGGGTTCCTCAGGGAGTCGAGGCAGCAGGCCGGGCACTATTGTGTCACCCCAGGCGAGTCGGCACCAGGCTCACCCAGAGCCCCCTGTTGCTCACATGTATGTGTTTATTAAATGTCCTGAGTTTTCCCCGCATTCCCAGCATAAGGCGCTAATAGATTCAGGCGCAGCTGGGAATTTTATTGACCGTTCATTTGCCCATAGTTTAGGGATCCCCCTTGATCCTGTGGATATGCCCTTCCCTGTGCCTGCCCTAGATAGTCGACCATTAGGGTCTGGGCTGATTAAGGAGGCCACCGCTCCACTAAGCATGGTTATGCAGGAGGGTCACAAGGAGAGAATCAGTCACTTCCTTATTGATTCTCCTGCGGTTCCCATGGTGCTGGGCCTACCCTGGTTGGCCTGTCATGACCCCACTATTTCGTGGCATCAGAGGGCTCTCAAGAGGTGGTCACGAAAGTGCTCAGGGAGGTGTGTAGGGGTTTCCATCAGTACCACTACGGTGGAAAGTCCAGACCAGGGCTGCACCGTGCGCATCCCCTCAGAATATACTGATTTGTCTCTCGCCTTCTGTAAGAAGAGGGCAAATAAATTACCACCCCATCAACGGGGGGGTTGTGCGATAAATCTCCTGGTAGACGCAACACTTCCCAGGAGTCATGTGTATCCTCTGTCACAGGAGGAGATGGCGACTATAGAAACATATGTCTCCGAATCCCTGGGGCAGGGATACATTCGGCCATCCACTTCACCCGCCTCCTCGAGATTATTTTTTGTGAAGAAGAAGGACGGAGGTCTGTGCCCGTGTATTGACAATCGGGGTAACAATCAGATCACTATGAGGTACAGCTACCCACTGCCTCTCATCGCCAGTGCGTTCGAGTCAATGCACGGGGCTCGCTTCTTCACAAAATTGGATCTCAGGACCTGGTGTGTATCCGGGTGGGGATGAGTGGAAGACGGCATTTAGTACCACCTCAGGGCACTATGAGTACCTCGTCATGCCGTACGGGTTGATGAATGCTCCATCAGTCTTCCAGGCCTTTGTTGATGAGATTTTCCAGGAACTGCACAGGCAGGGTGTAGTGGTGTATATCGACGACATTCTGATATACTCCGCTACACGCGCCGAGCATGTGTCCCTGGTGCGCAGGGTACTTATTCGACTGTTGGAGTATGACCTGTACGTCAAGGCTGAGAAATGTCTGTTCTTCCAACAGTCCGTCTCCTTCCTAGGGTACCGCACTTCCACGTCAGGGGTGGAGATGGAGAGTTACCACATTTCAGCCGTACGTAATTGGCCGACTCCCACCACGGTAAAGGAAGTGCAGCAGTTCCTCGGGTTTGCCAACTACTACCGGAGGTTTATCCAGGACTTTGGTCAGGTAGTGGCTCCCATTAACTCACTGCTGAAGGGGGACCAGTGCGACTGCAGCGGTCGGCTGAGGGGGACAGGGCTTTTGGTCACCTTAGGGCTCTGTTTACCCATTTTGTGTTCACCCTTTCTTACAGACCAGGTTCCCAGAACACTAAGGCAGACGCACTGTCCCGGATGTATGACACAGAGGAGCAGTCCAGGGATCACACTCCCATACTCCCAGCCTCTTGCCTGGTGGCACCGGTAGTGTGGAAGCTGGGTGCGGACATCGAGCGGGCGTTACGTATAGAGCCCACTACTCTCCAGTGTCCAGCTGGGCGTCTGTATGTTCTATTGGGCCCACACGTCACCCTCCTCTGGTCATCCTGGCATCGGTCGGACAGTGCGCTTTATAAGTGGGAAGTACTGGTGGTCCACCTTGGCCAAGGACGCAAGGCTCCCAGCCATCTGCCTAGAGGGAAATTAAAACCCCTACCCGTTCCACAACGGCCATTGTCGCACCTGTCGGTGGATTTCCTGACGGATCTTCCTCCCTCACAGGGCAACACCACGATCCGGTTTTCTAAGTCCTGCCGTCTCCTCCCTCTGCCCGGTCTCCCTACGGCCCTACAGACTGCGGAGGCCCTGTTCACTCACGTCTTCCATCACTACGGGGTGCTTTCTGATCGGGTTCCCCAGTTCACGTCTAGGGTCTGGAGGGCGTTCATGGAACGCCTGGGGGTCTCGGTCAGCCTCGCCTCAGGTTTTCACCCCGAGAGTAACGGGCAGGTGGAGAGAGTAAACCAGGATGTGGCTAGGTTTCTACGGTCATATTGCCAGGACCGGCCGGGGGAGTGTGCGGCGTTCATCCCCTGGGCAGAGATGACCCAAAACTCATTCCTCCACTCCTCCACTAACCTCTCCCCCTTCCAGTGCGTACTGGGGTATCAGCCGCTTCTGGCACCTTGGCATCAGAGCCAGATCGAGGCACCTGCGGTGGACGAATGGTTTAAGTGCTCGGAGGAGACCTGGGACGACGCCCATGTGCACCTGCAATGGGCCGTGAGGCGGCAGAATCGCCGACCGCCACCGCAGTGAGGCCCCGGTGTTCACACCGAGGGACCGGGTCTGGCTCTCAACCCGAAACCTGCCTGCCCTGCCGGAAGCTGGGCCCGCGGTTTGTGGGGCCATTCAAAGTCCTGAGGAGACTGAACGAGGTATGCGACAGGTTACAGCTTCCCCCAGATTACCGTATTAATCCCTTGTTACATGTGTCTCTCCTCAGGCCAGGGGTGGCTGGTCCACTCCAGGAGTTTGAGGTGCGGGAGGTTCCACGGCCCCCTTTGGACATCGAGGAGGCCCCTGCGTATGCTGTTCGAGCCATCCTGGACTCTAGGTGTCGGGCGAGGGGACTTCAGTACCTCGTGGAGTGGGAGGGATACGGTCCGGAGGAGATATGCTGGGTGCCAGTGGAGGACGTCTTGGATCCTTTGTTGCTGCGGGGGTTCCACCGTCTCCATACTTGTTAATTATTTAACCCTCTGTTCCCCCATGTTTGTTTGTGAGTAATTGTTTATTGTATTGCGGTTCGTTGACGTGTATTATTGTTGAGTAAAATTGCATACATTACTCATATCTGCTGTCCTGCGCCTGACTCATCTACACCAGCTACACACAGACGCATTACACTATTAATGTTACATTGAGCTGGGGGAATAGAATATGAATGACAGTCATCCAACAAGCTGTAATATACTAAATAAGGCCATGCTCGTAAAAAACAAAATTTGTTCTCCCTCATCTTAAACGGCACCGCCCACCACTGCGGCATATATGCATTTTAATTGTGTTTTTTTATGCTTCCTGGGCCCCCATGGGCCTGGGCCCAGGGTCTTCAGCCCCGGTAAGCACCTGCATTAAGCTGGCCCTGGGCAGTACATTGGATGCTGTTGAGCTGGCAGTTAGGGCTTTAGAAGATGACCCAGCATTTGATGCTGGTAAGCTTTGCACAATCACTGCTCTGTCTCTGCTCAGACTCAGAGCTAACCCAGTTATTCTCCAAGTACATCTCTCTGCGCTGCTAGTGTGGCGACTTATTTGGCCCTGTGTCTTGGGAATTGAATTGTATCTCCAATGATCATAGTTCTATTTTCAAACTTACAGTAGCTAGTTAATTTTTCCAGAGATCAAATGTGTTACAATTTTGTCTGGTACATTGGTTTAAAATAAACTTTAACATTAATTAGGCTTCAATTATAAATATATAGCTTGCAAACTCCATTAGGGATAGTGAATTCTCTCGATTTTATATTGAGATGCATTTTAGTTAGGGAGCTGCTCTGAACCGATTAGAGATTTTTTTTTAATCAATAATTCAAGTTCCGCCTCTCTTGGATTTCAGCAAGTGCCATTTACCCACTTTACCCACTAACCCGTTAACTTTGAATCTTAAGCATTTTTTTACAGAGGGTCTGAACATTGTCCCATGTCATTTAATGATATAGTTTCCAGTGGTAGAATATGGTAGTATTCATATTAGAAGGACATCATGACATTTGACAAGTGGTACTGTATGTAAAATACGTCCTCTACTCTTTCAAGTTCCACTGTATTTCCATTTGTACTTCTAAGGAGTTGACTTAACAATCAGATGGCATTGAAAGGTTTGGAGCAATCATTGGGTTACACCGAACCATCGGGAGCACAACAAGACACTTCATTAACACACTCAGCTTGTCAGGACCCATCTCGTTTGTGATGGCTAACTGCCACATCGGGTGAAATGCCAGATCCTCTTTAAGGCATTGGAGCAAAATCATCACTTCATCAAACGATAATTGTATACACTGAAGCAGTCGGCACTCAGGAGCAAATTCTAATCAATAGACTCCTAATGCAATCTCACTTTGGGAGGAAAGACTGCAGGGTTGAATGACCTCTGGGTTTTGTGAAGAGAACTGATATTGTGATATTACACAGCCATGGGCAGCTCATTGTAACTTTTTTATCAATACACTGTTAAGAAAAATAAAGTGTTTCAAAATATGCAACTTCGCTTCCACAAATATCAATATATTTGCACCCTGGCTGAAGTAAGGAATGGCAAACACAAAAACTATTTATGTTGGGGTTGCATGACAAACTCAAACTCTTTCCTTTGGTCATGGGTCTGAGAGAGCCTGACCCCTGATGAACGTGACCAATCATTTTCATTTTACGTCGTGGAGTGGTATTGAACCCTAATGGCAAGAGGTGGAGCTGGACCCTGGTTCACAGGCCCGCGCCATGACGGAAAAGGTTCTCTTCCTCTTATTTCCTCTTTCTCGTTCCTCTTTCTCTTTCCTCTTTCTCTCAGCTGAACAATGCATGTCAGTTAAGTCTCCTAGAAGAGTCGGAACGCTAGGTACAGTATTGATCTGGCTGGAGCCTTGGTTCCTTTGGAAGAGCACTAAGAAATGGTGGATTTTGTTCCCTCTTTGTCCTGATGCCAGGTTAATTAACCGTCTTTAGAAACATTCCACCTTTGTTTATGGCACACTTTTAACACCTTTTGTGCTGCTTTTCCACTCAGTAACAAATTGATTTTATTCTGCTAACCAAATATAGCACTACACTCCTCTGAGCTGCTGAAAGTGCAAAGTGCCAGGTCAGAACATTTCCTGGAAGAGGTATAATGCCATGATTATGATTTTCTGAAAACGTTTGCAAAGCTGTGTAGATAAATCACGTTGATCAGGCATACTGATTGACCAGAGTGAGACCTTGTGATTTATTGATATATCACATGATTGAAAGGTGAAAAGTCATTACATATTTATGAATTTGGATAGAACTGATATGGTTGTCAATGACACCATTTTCAGTGTGAATACCATTTTCTGGTAGCTCTCCTGTTTTACGGTTGCAGTTCAATAACGTACTTTGCTATAAAAGTAAAGTACATTAAAGATGGAATCCGCATTATAGGGGAAACAGCGCCACTGTCCGCCCCACCACTGTTGTTATTGTTTTGTTTTGTTGACGAGCAGAGGAGAGGTGCATCACGCAATGTGGTATGGAAAAATTGATTTTGCTGTTCGATCGCGCGTGCAATGATGTCAGAGGGAAAACACTGTTTGTTGTTTGCAATAACTTTGTTGTTGAAATATCGCCAATAGACGTGGAAGTTTCACCATTATGGATTACATCTTTAAAATTATAACTTAAAGGCCAGTTACGTGTGAATGGATTTGGTATGAACGCAATGAATAAAATATGGCTACAGGATCTACTTTCTACGGAAAGCAGTTTTTATCTCAGCTCTTGGCTAAAAGTGGAAACCTACAAACATTTAATTGTATTGACTTCAATACTACCATGTGACTTCTCTGCACAATATTATTGCCATCCTTGAACATTTCATTTTAGCTGGAATCAAAGGAAAATCAATGGAGGCTGGTTTATATTGATTTTAATCTCCATCCTTTCAAGTGAAGAGAATGAACGTTTGATTATATTATTTCCTCAGGCACAGTAAGGACTTGCTCCTTGAAGAATGTAGATCTATTATTTGATGAAGCACTGAAGGTGATGAAAAGTGGCCACATTATAGTGTTCGTTTCTGATTTCAGAAACGGGAGGATTTGGTCTAACAGCTAGGAGGTTATTACCAGGTAGAATGTGTTGGGAGACATCTTTGTACTCACTTGGCTGCTGGGTCATCTTGTAATGCTGCCTAATACCTCACTCAATAAGATGGAGTAATAAAATAGATGCACAACACAACAGAGATGGCGGCCTCATCCGGAGCATTTGAAAATTGTGGAAGAAAATGTAGATGTCTAGAGAGACTAATGAAGGCCTGGTATAAAAGACTGACAGAGCATCGTGTTAAAATAATATATACAGATCTTAAAGGACATGCAAATTTGTCATGTTCAGGGTTTAAAAAGGCTTCTAAAGTTTGTAATTTCCACTTAAACATTTCTCAACTTTGTTAGCCCTAACAAAAAATGTATCAACCCTTACAAAAATGTCCATTAATTATAATCCACATTATAGTTCACATTTCCTGTTCTTTCAGGATTATCTTCCTGCTGTGAGAAACTGATCAAATGAAGATCCTACATCTGTACCATGTACTTCCTTCAAAATACGACTGGCTTCATAATTAACTGTTTGGTATACAGATTCTTCTCAATTCCTCTGGTGAAGTCTGCTCAGCTGCTGCGAGATACACATATGATTATTTTATCTCATTAGTCCACTCTGTGAAAATTACTCTTCGAAACATAACCATACATGTCTTCTGAATAGCCACTGTAAAGAATCTAATCTTCTGAGTCCCTGAAGTTAGGCAAACCCAGACAAAAATAAACGTTTTTTTGTCTTCTGTTTCTAACTTAACATTGAATTAATACCTTGCCTGACAATTCACCCAGCAAGAACTGCGTGTTTATAACAATGAGATTCCAACCATCCTAGTTTACCCCTTTTTTCAGCATGGATTTATATTCTCAGTGTGCTTGTTTTGCCTTGCATAGAGCCCCACAGTGGAGGTGTCATAATAACCAACAAACCTAGCGGTCAAACAGGGAAATGGTTCCAATCGTTTTTCCACCATTCATTTTTCAAGTTGGTGGTTTTTGAAGCACTTAAAATATGTTTCGTGTAGGCTTACCCTGGTGGGACGAAAATGCTCGATTAGCATTCGAAAATGCTAATTAGTATTAAAAACTCCCTGCAAGCTCCTGCACATCATCTCACAGCTGACACCTTTACTATCAGGTATTGTGTCAATTTGAAACTTGCACAAGACAGTTCACAGAATTGTAGCCAATGTATTAATTGCTAAATGTAGCTAACATTAGATAGTTAATCCAGAGATTCTTACCTTAGCCTCGATTAGGCAGTCTCGTCCAGATTGTCATGGCATGTATAGTAATTTATGTTAGCCACATTAGCAGATAATTAGTATTTCATTTTTGGGGGGTAAATACAGGCAAATATATTGATAAAAGTCACCTTGTCCTCGAGAGATTTACAGTGTAAGCCTACACTAAGTCCAGCCTTTGTTTTAAGTGTTTCAAAAATTCCCTAATGGGAAAAATTCATGGTGTAAAGATTATTGGAACCATTTCCTTGTTTGACCGCTAGGTTTTATGGGTATTATGACTCATATTGTAGTACTCTGTTACCCTGACAAGTAAAGATAAGATACGGACAAATATTTTATGAAACCTAAAAAACAAGTTGAAGCTTCAAAAGACACAGTGGCCAAATGTCTAAGATGATCTTGGACACCTGTCACCACCCTGAAAGACCTTGGTCCTGCTCTGCTCTGCACTCACTGGCAGATCTATTTAACAGCTTGGAATTAAACATTTATCAGGGCATGATCAATGCAGCGATCAAGCTTCAGTGACCCTGTGTTCTTTCCTGTTATCTAGAGTGCACCCGGCCTGACAGAGAAAAATTACATGAATAACCATTTTAATATTTAATATTCTCAATAGGGCTAATGATGTTCTCCCGTCTCCCATTACATTACACATGGGACAAAACAGAGCATTAAGACCGTTGCTATGTTGAGAACCGTTGAGAATGTACAGTATGCATCAGCTTAGTAAAACTACTGGAATTTTAGTCTCTCTCTAGAGTGTGAGATTCACATTCCCTCCATTGCCGGAAATGAAAACAGTGTCAGCAAGAGAAAACGAGAGATGTAGGAGAGCAATAAAAAAAAGCACAGCTTTGGCCTCATTGGTTACAAGTGTGGCTCTAGAAACATGCACTTCTGTTCATAGTTTCAATACAATATAAAGATAGATGTTGCTAAATTGGTAGGTGGAGCAAGTGGCTAAACACTGAAGAAATATAATCCCAATTTCCTGGATAATGATGAAAATAGACATCACGATTTCAATCAATTCCATCCCCCATAAAAGTTTAGCAACATCCTCCTCCGCATTATCATAAAGAAATGGGCTGTTCTGCTTTCCTCCTTGTCGTCCATAGAAATGTCATGTCAGCTATATCAGTGGAAATACCCAGAGAAAGGCTGATAAATATTAGATTGAAAGAGATGGAATTGCACTTTGGATGAATGACGGCCTTTGGCGGTTTTGTATCAGGGGAAGGTGTCAGACTCATGGCATTCACACAGCAGGTATGGATTTAAGCTCAGATGTGGCTCAGATGTTATGGATAGTGTTACTGCACATAACAGGCAGGTCAAGGTTACCTGCCAGTCTTGTGAGCCAGGCTTGCTGGTATGCTTAAATGGGCTGTGATGCCTCAGATGCTGTATCTTTATTTGACCAAGTTTCTCACAGCAGGAAAAAAATTCCTGTAGAAACAGGAAATGTGAATTATTATGTGGATTATAATTTATGGACATTTGGTACATTTCTCAATATAGGGCAAATTAAGTCTGGCATTTTAAAGTGGAAATTACAAACTTCAGAAGCCTTTTAAAACCTTGAATACACTACAAGCTTGCATTTCCTGCTGTGCAGGAAAATTCCTGCAACAACAGGATGATCAAATTAAGACACAGTATCGGTACATAACCAGGGTATGTCTGAGGGAAATGTTGACCTAATATAATGGATGACAGCAAGGTGTGAATTACGGGGGAGGGGGGGGGGGCTCAACTCCCCTGAATGAGATGTTAGCTCCCTTAAATGTAACAAAAGTCTAACTTTGGGGGGGTTCTAACTAATGCTAATTGAAGCATTCTCCTATTTGTTTAAATTGTAGTGGTAAATATGTTTTACAGTGGTAAATATGAAAATAGAAGCTTCCAAATGAAACCAACACCCCCACCGCTCCGTCATGGTATAAACAATTTATTTATTTGTGGTGGAGCTGTCCACTCAGGAATGCTGATTTTTGGCCTCAGCTGAGCTCTTTTAAAGGTGCACTATGCAGAAATCCCTCCTCCGTTTCATGGTTGCTAAAATTCTAATAGTTTGCATAATTTCAGTTTATGTGGCAAAACAAGCGAGCATAGTGTAGAGAATCATTGTATTATCTAAACTGCTGTGAAATATGTTTTCCATAACCAAAAATATTGTATTTTCAGCTGTTTAAAGCTCATGTACAACATGGAAAGTAAAAGACGCAAAAAACTAAACTTAAGAAGGAGAAGCATAGAAATAGTGCACATAGACCAGATCTACTTCTTCTTATACTTGCTTTCAATGAAAGTGGCAGATCTATAACTCAAATTTCTATGTGCTTTTGGTCAGTTCCGGCAAAAAGTTATGTATTGCAGCTTTAAAGCATAGATTTTCCTTGTTACTTCCTAATTCCCGTCATTTGTTTGCCATGCATCTTAGATTAAAAAAAATAAAAATAGCCTTCATTCCAATGCATTAGATTCATCTGTTGATTTATCGTTGTTCGCTTTTGTCAGTCAGCTGTTTAGAGCGCTCATTGCTTTCAGTTTCGTGCGGGTAGGCTACTGGTGTTCTCCGACTCATCCATGGCCAGAAGTAGTAGATCGTTTATTTATCTTTATTATTTCCTATCAATATTTCTTTTCTTTCCTGGATCAGCTGATGATGGTCAACAATATCGCTAGACAACCAGCCTACAGCTAGACACAAATGTGCATCCCATCCATCCAAAAGGTAGGTTCCATGTTATTGACAGTAGACCTACAAGGTGACTCTTTCTGTTAGAAGAGGTTCAAGTTCGGTTAGAAGCATTTGATTTTGCAGTGGTGTAGGTCTACATTATTCTGGATTTGTGTGCCCGTGAGAACTGTTTTCACGGAGAAGCATAATAAAATGTTACGTCGGTATAGTTACACTGACAGGCATTTTACAAGATCTCACATCCAGGAATCCTACAGGGTTTATTTTCAAAATTCTAATTCATTTGTTAAATGCGTTAATAACTACAAATAACACTGTCATAAATGTCAAAATTATAAGGAAATAAAGGTAGTGTTTTATGTCACATGATCTGTGAAAACCCCAAGCATTAACTCATGAATTATGGACAACTCATAAACTAGGGTGTGGTACTCATGTATTATATTGAATGTACTGTAGGCTACCTGTTCTGGGTGTTCATGTATGTAAAATTGCCTCAGCTGAGAGGGTAGAAAACAGTCAGTGGTGTAGGCTTAGTGGAGGGGAAACGCAACTACTCACCTTTTTCAGAAAAATGCATTGAAAGTACAGGGAGCCTAACTTTTTCTTACAGCAACTGGAATTCAGAGTTTACCCATCTATTGTTTACCACTACATCACTGGCTACCGGTGTGTAGTGAACTGCCTATTAGAGGTTCATGGTAATACCCATTATAGTCTAGACTAGTAAATTGACAGTGTGTGTTAGGGTGACAGTTTCAGCCCCATTTCAGTTGTCCCGACTTTTCAGGCTGCAGAATAGGTACATTTGTAAACAAGACCCATCAATTAATGTAGGCCAAATCAGTGTAGACTGAATTAATGTAGGCCAAATCAGTGTAGACCTCATTAATGTAGACCTAATCAGTGTAGACCTCATTAATGTAGGCCTAATCAGTGTAGACTGAATTAATCTAGGCCTAATCAGTGTAGACCTAATTAATGTAGGCCTAATCAGTGTAGACCTCATTAATGTAGGCCTAATCAGTGTAGACCTCATTAATGTAGGCCTAATCAGTGTAGACTGAATTAATGTAGGCCTAATCAATGCAGACCTAATTAATGTAGGCCTAATCAATGTAGACCTCATTAATGTAGGCCTAATCAGTGTAGACCTAATTAATGTAGGCCTAATCAGTGTAGACCTAATTAATGAAGGCCCTAATTAATGTAGACATAATTCATGTAGGCCTACTTACTGTCTACCTAATAGTTAATGTAGACCTAATCAATATAGACCTAATTAATGTAGGCCTAATCAATGTAGACCTAATTAATGAAGGCCTAAATAATGTAGATGTAACGGCGTTCTTCGTTTGTTGCAAGAGAGTCGGACCGAAATGCAGCGTGTTGGTTACTCATGTTGTTTAATGAAACAAATGACGAATACATGAAAATACTGAGACAAAATACAAAACAACAAACGGAACGTGAAACCTATGTACAGCCTATCTGGTGAAACTACACAGAGACAAGAACAATCACCCACGAAATACAAAGTGAAACCCAGGCTACCTAAATACGGTTCCCAATCAGAGACAACGAGAATCACCTGACTCTGATTGAGAACCGCCTCAGGCAGCCAAGCCTATGCAACACCCCTACTCAGCCGCAATCCCAATAACTACAAAACCCCACTACGAAATACAACAACATAAACCCATGTCACACCCTGGCCTGACCAACTAATTAACCAAAACACAAAATACTAAGACCAAGGCGTGACAGTAGACATAATTCATGTAGGCCTAATTAAGGTCTACCTAATAGTTAATGTAGACCTAATCAATATAGACCTAATCAATGTAGACCTAATCAATATAGACCTAATCAATGGCAAACGCTGAATGTCTTTAGACAAACTTTAGGTGTTTTGTAACAGACTTCTATTTCCTTTCATATACACAGTTATACATGCAGTTTGGACGCTGGAACGAACATGCGCAGGTAGCATACTTTTTGAAGTGATTTGTTTGATATTCAGATGAAAATATCATGACTGATTGTGTTCATGCCACATTAAAAGGTAAACCATTTTTAACATTTGAATTATGTATTTATAATTAGGCCCATAAAAAAAAATATATATTTTCATTCTGGTTGACAGTATGTGTCCGAGCAACATCATCTCAGGATCTCACTGATACGTATATAGTGTGTGGCAGGTAGCCCAGTGGTTACGAGTGTTGGGCCAGTAACTGAAAGGTTGCAAGTGAATCGCTCTGGATAAAAATGAAATGACAAACATTTATTGTCTGGCATTACAAAATGTCTTTAGAAGAGGGGAAAAGAATCTCATTCGGATTATTGCTATTATTATTTTCATGCATTTCGTCGCAAACAATTCAAACAAAATCAAATCAAGTTTTAATTGGTCACATACACATGTTTAGCAGATGTTATTTCTGGTGTAGTGAAATGCTTCTGTTCCTAGCTCCAACAGTGCAGTAATATCTAACAATGCATAACAATACTGTCACGCCTTGGTCTTAGTATTTTGTGTTTTAGTTTATTAGTTAGTCAGACCAGGGTGTGACATGGGTTTATTATGTATTGTAGTTTCGTATTGGGGTTTGTAGTAGTTGGGATAGTAGCTGATTAGGGGTGTGTGTGTTTAATAGGTTTGGCTGCCTGAGGCGGTTCTCAATCAGAGTCAGGTGATTCTCGTTGTCGCTGATTGGGAACCGTATTTAGGTAGCCTGGTTTTCGCTTTGTATTTCGTGGGTGATTGTTCCTGTCTCTGTGTAGTGTGCACCAGTCAGGCTGTAATTGGTTTCACGTTCTGTTTGTTATTTTTGTATTTATTAGTTATTCGTGTATAGTTCGTTCGTTTGTCTTCACTAAATAAACATGAGTAACTTACACGCTGCATTTCGGTCCGACTCTCCTTCAACTAAAGAAGAACGCCGTTACAAATACACACAAATCTAAAAGTTAAAATGTATGTATAGTACCAATAAAAAGTTTGGACACATCTACTCATTCAAGGGTTTTTCTTTATTTTTTACTATTTTCTACATTGTAGAATAATAATGAAGACATCAACGCTATGAAATAACATATATAGAATCATGTAGTAACCAAAAAAGTGTTAAACAAATGAAAATATATTTTATATTTGAGATTCTTCAAAGTAGCCACCCTTTAACTTTATGACAACTTTGCACACTCTTAGCATTCTCTCAACCAGCTTCATGAGGTAGTCACCTGGAATGCATTTCAATTAACAGGTTTGCCTTGTTAAAAGTAAATCAGTGGAATTTAATTCATTCTAAATGCATTTGAGCCAATCAGTTGTGTTGTGACAAGGTTAGGACGGTATACAAAAAAAGCCCTATTTGCTAAAAGACCAAGTCCATATTATGGCAAGAACAGCTGAAATAAGCAAAGAGACACATCCATCATTACTTTAAGACATGAAGGTCAGTCAATCCAGAAAATTTCAAGAACATTTGCAGTCGCAAAACCACCAAGCGCTATGATGAAACTGGCTCTCATGAGGACCGCCACAGGGAAGAAAGACCCAGAGTTACCTCTGCTGCAGGGGATAAGTTCATTAGAGTTACCAGCCTCAGATTGCAGCCCAAATAAATGCTTCACAGAGTTCAAGTAACAGACACATCTCAACATCAAATGTTCAGAGGAGACTGATTGAATTAGGCCTTCATGGTGGAATTGCTGTAAACTTGCTGTAATTTCCAAAGGACACCAATAAGAAGAAGAGACTTGCTTGGGCCAAGAAACATGAGAAAAAAATCGAATCAAACTTTATTTGTCACATGGGCCAAATACAACAAGTGTAGACTTTACTGTGAATTGCTTACTTAACAAGCCCTTAACCAACAGTGCAGTTCAAGAAGGAAAAAATATTTACCAAGTAGACGAAAATAAAAAGTAAAAATTAAAAGTAACACAATAAGAATAACAATAACTAGGTTATATACAGGGGCCACCGGTACCAAGTCAGTGTGCGGGTGTACAGGCTATTTGAGGTAATCTGTACATGTAGGTGGGGGTGAAGTGCCTATGCATAGGTAACAAACACACAGCGAGTAGCAGCAGTGTACAAAAGGGAGGGAAGGAGGGGGGGGTCAATGTAAATTGTCCCGTGGCAATTTTATGAATTGTTCAGCAGTCTTATGGTTTGGGGTTAGTAGCTGTTAAGTCCATATTATGGACAAATACCTTCTATTACAGGGGCTGAGTCACTGGCTTACTGGGGCTCTCTCATGCCGTCCCTGGAAGGGGTGTGTCACCTGAGTGGGTTGATTCACTGATGTGGTCATCCTGTCTGGGTTGGCACCCCCCCTTGGGTTGTGCCATGGCGGAGTTCTTTGCGGGCTATACTCAGCTTTGTCTCAGGATGGTAAGTTAGTGGTTAAAGATATCCCTCTAGTGGTGTGGGGGCTGTGCTTTGGCAAAGTGGGTGGGGTTATATCCTTCCTGTTTGGCCCTGTCCGGGGGTGTCCTCGGGTGGGGCCACAGTGTCTCCTGACCCCTCCTGTCTCAGCCTCCAGTATTTATGCTGCAGTAGTTTATGTGTCGGGGGGCTGGGGTCAGTTTGTTATATCTGGAGTACTTCTCCTGTCCAATTCGGTGTCCTGTGTGAATCTAAGTGTGTGACATGATGACTCCTTGCTGTCCCCAGTCCACCTGGCCGTGCTGCTGCTCCAGTTTCAACTGTTCTGCCTTATTATTATTCGACCATGCTGGTCATTTATGAACATTTGAACATCTTGGCCATGTTCTGTTATAATCTCTACCCGGCACAGCCAGAAAAGGACTGGCCACCCCACATAGCCTGGTTCCTCTCTAGGTTTCTTCCTAGGTTTTGGCCTTTCTAGGGAGTTTTTCCTAACCACCGTGCTTCTACACCTGCATTGCTTGCTGTTTGGGGTTTTAGGATGGGTTTCTGTACAGCAGTTTGAGATATCAGCTGATGTACGAAGGGCTATATAAATAAATTTGATTTGATTTGATTTGATTTAAGGAGCCTTTTGGTCCTAGACTTGGCGCTCCGGTACCGCTTGCCATGCGGTAGCAGAGAGAACCGTCTATAACTTGGGTGACAGGAGGCTCTGACAATTTTATGGGCTTTCCTCTGACACCGCCTGGTATAGAGGTCCTGGATGGCAGGAAGCTTGCCCCAGTGATGTACTGGGCTGCTCGCACTACCCTCTATAGCGCCTTACAGTCAGATGCTGAGTAGTTGCCATACCAGGCGGTGATGCAACCGGTCAGGATGCTCTTGATGGTGCAGCTGTAGAACCTTTTGAGGATCTGGGGACCCATCTCAAATCTTTTCAGTCTCCTGAGGGGGAAAATGTTTTGTCGTGCCCTCTTCACGACTGTCTTGGTATGTTTGGACAATGAAACTCTCGACCCGCTCCACTACAGCCGCGTCAATGTTAATGGGGGCCTATTCGGCACGCCTTTTTCTGTCGCCCACGATCAGCTCCTTAGTCCTGCTCACGTTGAGGGAGAGGTTGTTGTCTTGGCACCACACTGTCAGTTCACTGACCTCCTCCCTATAGGCAGTCTCATCGTTGTCATTGATTAGGCCTACACTGTTGTGTCGTCAGCAAACTTAATGATTGTGTTGGAGTTGTGTTTGGCCTCGCAGTCATGGGTGAACAGGGAATACAGGAGGGGACTAAGTACACACCCCTAAGGTGTACGCTAATCCTTAACACTATTTAACAATAGTGTTAAGGATCAGCGTGGCAGATGTGTTGTTGCCTACTCTTACCACCTGGGCGCGGCCTGTCAGGATGTCCAGGATCCAGTTGCAGAGGGAGGTGTTTAGCCCCAGGGTCCTTAGCTTAGTGATGAGCTTTGTGTGCACTATGTTGTTGAATGCTGAGCCGTAGTCAATGAACAGCATTTTCACATAGGTGTTCCTTTTGTCCAGGTGAGAAAGCTATGGACATTAGACCGGTGAAAATCTGTCCTTTGGTCTGATGAGTCCAATTTTGAGATTTTTTGTTCCAACCACCATGTCTTTGTGAAACGCAGAGTAGGTGAACAGATAATCTCCATATGTGTAGTTCCCATCGTAAAGCATGGAGGAGGAGATGTGATGATGTGGGGTTGCTTTGCTGGTGACACTGTCAGTTATTTATTTAGAATTCAAGGCAGAATTAACGAGCATGGCTACCACAGCTTTCTGCAGTGATTAGCCATCCCATCTGGTTTGTTTAGTGAGACTATCAGTTGTTTTCAACAGGACAATGACCCAACACACCTCCAGGCTGTGTAAATGGCTATTTGACCAAGAAGGACAGTAATGGAGTGCTTCATCAGATGACCTGGCCTCCACAATCACCCGACCTCAACCCAATTGAGATGGTTTGGGATGTGTTGGACTGCAGAGTAAAGGAAAAGCAGCCAACAAGTGCTCAGCATATGTGGGAATGCCTTCGAGACTGTTGGAAAAGCATTCCAGGTGAAGCTGGTTAAGAGAATGCCAAGAGTTTGCAAAGCTGTCATTCAGGCAAAGGGTGGCTACTTTGAAGAATCTAAAATCTAAAATATATTTTGATTTGTTTAACACTTTTTTGGTTACTACATTATTCCATATATGTTATTTCATAGTTTGATGTCTTCACTATTATTCTACAATTTAGAAAATAGTAAAAAAAAGAAAGAAAGAAAAACCCTTGAATGAATAGGTGTGTACAAACTTTTGACTGGTGCCTTCTGTATATACAGTATGTGATGGGACATGTAGACAATGGACAGTACAGTGATAGAATATATATTCAGTCTGAAGAAAACGTGGATAGAGTAGTATATGTACAACAATAGTTAAATAGTATAGACTTGACTAAAATACAGTACATACATTTAAAATGGATAAAGCAGTATGTAAACATTATTAAAGTGACCAGTGTTACATTATTGAAGTGACCAGTGTTCCATGTCTATTTACATAGGGCAGCAGCCTCTAAGGTACAAGGATGAGTAAATGGGTGGTAGCCGGCTAGTGACAGTATCTAAGTTCAGGGCAGGGTACTGGATGGAGGCCGGATAGTGATGACTATTTAACAATCTGATGGCCTAGAGATAGAAGCTGTTTTTCAGTCTCTTGGTCCCAGCTTTGATGCACCTGTACTGACCTGGCCTTCTGGATGATAGCGGGGTGAACAGGCCGTGGCTCGGGTGGCTGGGGTCCTGGATCATCTTCTTGGCCTTCCTGCGACACCAGGTGCTGTAGATGTCCTGAAGAGCAGGCAGTGTTCCCCCGGTGATGTGTTGGGCTGACCGCACCATCCTCTGGAGTGCCCTGCGGTTGAGGACGGTGCAGTTGTCGTACCAATTGGTAATACAGCCTGATCGGATGTTCTCAACGGACTGTCTGTAAAGGTTTGTGAGGGTCTTAGGGGCCAAACCGGATTTCTTCAGCCTCCTGAGTTTGAAGAAGAGCTGTTGCACTTTCTTTGCCACACTGTCTGTGTGGGTGGACCATTGCAGATGATCAGTGATGTGTACACCGAGGAACTTGAAGCTTTTCACCTTCTCCACTGTAGCCCATCCATGTGGATGAGGGCGTGCTCCAAGAATTGAATAATGCTAACACATGTAACATGTCTAATTCTTAAAACACATAAACATTCAATTAAAATGTTTCTAGCTTATCCTCTGTGCTTGTTGCCATGGGAATTTACACAGCCCGACCACATCATGTTGACAGACCGAGGTGTAAACATCTTTGCTGAAAGTGTTGTACCTTCAGTCCCAACTACACCCCACTGGGCAAAAACTGATTGAACCAATGTTGTTTCCATGTAATTGCAACCAAAAATGTATACTGTATGTGAAGACGATTTGCAAAAAGTCATCAACGTAAGGGAATTTCATATTTTTTTCATACAATTCTTTTACCTTAAATCCAATGTCATGTTGAAAGGTTTTGCTGAATTGACATTAGTTGACAACTCAACAAAAATGATACTTAACAAAAATATAAACCAACATGTTAAGTGTTGGTCACATGTTTCATGAGCTGAAGTAAAATACCTTTTCCATACTCTCAAAAAGTGTATTTCTCTCAAATTTGCCAATATAATCCATCCACCTGACAGGTGTGGCATATCAAGAAGCTGATTAAACAGCATGATCATTACACAGGTGTACCTTGTGCTGGGGATAATAAAAGGCCACTCTAAAATGCGCCGTTTTGTCACACAACCCACAGCCACAGATATCTCAAGTTTTGAGGGAGTGTGCAATTGGCATGCTGACTGCAAGAGAATTTGGCAGTATGTCCAACCAGCCTCACAACCGAAGACCATGTGTAACCATGCCAGCCCAGGACCTCCACATCTGGCTTCTTGACCTGTGGGATTGTCTGAGACCAGCCACCTGGACAGCTGATGAAACTATGGGTTTGCACAACTGAAGAATTTCTGCACAAACTGTCAGAAACAGTTTCAGTAAAGCTCATCTGCTCGTCATCCTCACCAGGGTCTTGACCTGACTGCAGTTCGGTGTCGAAACCGACTTCATTGGGCAAATGCTCACCTTCGATGGACACTGGCACGATGGAGAAATGTGCTCTTCATGGATGAATCCCGGTTTCAACTGTACCGGGCAGATGGCAGACAGCGTGTATGGCTTTGTGTGGGCGAGCGGTTTGCTGATGTCAACAGCCCTCATCCTCCACTTACAACACCTGTTCTGCCAGTCACATTCTGTTGAAGGTCCCTAAAGCACACATATCCCTGGGTTGCTCCTCCTTTCAGTTCGCTGCAGCAAGCCACTGGAACGAGCTGCAAAAAACACTCAAACTGGACAGTTTCTTCATTCAAAGACTCAACCATGGACACTCTTACTGACAGTTGTGGCTGTTTTGCATGATATATTGTTGTCTCTACCTTCTTGGCCTTTGTGCTGTTGTCGGTGCCCAATAATGTTTGTACCATATTTTGTGCTGCTACCATGTTGTACTGCTGCCATGTTGTGTTGCTACCATCCTGTGTTGTTGTCTTATGTCTCTCTTTATGGTGTGTTGTGGTATCTTTCTTGTCGTGATGTGTGTTGTCTTAGGTCTCTCTTTATGTAGTGTTGTGGTGTCTTTCTTGTCGTGATGTGTGTTGTCTTAGGTCTCTCTTTATGTAGTGTTGTGGTGTCTCTCTTGTCGTGATGTGTGTTGTTGTCTTAGGTCTCTCTTTATGTAGTGTTGTGGTGTCTCTCTTGTCGTGATGTGTGTTGTTGTCTTAGGTCTCTCTTTATGTAGTGTTGTGGTGTCTCTCTTGTCGTGATGTGTGTTGTTGTCTTAGGTCTCTCTTTATGTAGTGTTGTGGTGTCTTTCTTGTCGTGATGTGTGTTGTTGTCTTAGGTCTCTCTTTATGTAGTGTTGTGGTGTCTTTCTTGTCGTGATGTGTGTTGTTGTCTTAGGTCTCTCTTTATGTAGTGTTGTGGTGTCTTTCTTGTCGTGATGTGTGTTGTTGTCTTAGGTCTCTCTTTATGTAGTGTTGTGGTGTCTTTCTTGTCGTGATGTGTGTTGTTGTCTTAGGTCTCTCTTTATGTAGTGTTGTGGTGTCTCTCTTGTCGTGATGTGTGTTGTTGTCTTAGGTCTCTCTTTATGTAGTGTTGTGGTGTCTTTCTTGTCGTGATGTGTGTTTTGTCTTATATTTGTATCTGTAATCCCAGGCCCCGTCCCCGCAGGAGGCCTTTTGCCTTTTGGTAGGCCGTCATTGTAAATAAGAAAATGTTCTTAAACTGACTTGCCTAGTTAAATAAAGGTTAAATGAAAAAATAAACATGTTGTGAACACAGTGCCTCATGGTCACAGTGGGGTTATGCTATGTGCAGGCATGAGCTACGGACCACGAATACAATTGCATTTTATCGATGGCAATTTGAATGCACAGAGGCACCATGATGACATCCGGAGGCCCATTGTCGTGCCATTCATCCTCCACCATCACCTCATGTTTCAGCATAATGCACAGCCCCATGTCGCAAGGATCTGGACACAATTCCTGGAAGCTGAACATTTTTCCAGTTCTTCCATGGCCTGCATACTCACCAGATATGTCACCCACTGAGCATTTTTGGGATGCTCTGGATGGACGTGTACGACATTGTGTTCCTGTTCCCGCCAATATCCAGCAACTTCGCATAGCCATTGAAGAGGAGTGGGACAATACTGTGTTGCGCTGCATGAGGAAAATGGTGGTCACACCAGATATTGACTGTTTTTTTAAATCCACGCCCCTACCTTTTTTTAAAGGTACAGTATCTGTGACTAACAGATGCATATCCAATGATTAGGGTCTAAATCATTTATTTCAATTGACTGATTTCCTTATATGAACTGTTACTCAGTTAAAGCTTTAGAATTGCTGCATGTTGCGTTTATATTTTGTTCAGTGTAAATTAAAAGTAGACATTGAAATGACGTCTGTGCCCAGTTTGACTCTGGGGACAGAAAGGGAGAGAAAAGAATGGGAGAAGGCCATGCAGTATGCCGTTGGAGTGAAGGAGCTCTTCAACTCTCAATGGTAAGAAGAATCTCCATTCATTTTTTATACCTTAGCTTTGACATGTACACTGAGTGAACAAAACATTAGGGACACCTTCCTAATATTGAGTTGTACCCACTTTTGCCCTTAGAACCACCTCAATTTGTTGGGGCATGTAATCTACAAGCACCTACTACCATAACTACTACTGTATCCTGTTCAAAGGCACTTTAATATTTTGTCTTGCCCATTCACCCTCTGAATGGCACACATATACATGTCTCAATTGTCTCAAAGCTTAAAAATCCTTCTTTAACCTGTCTTCTCCCCTTCATCTACACTCATTGGATTTAACAAGTGACATCAATAAGGGATCATAGCTTTCATCTAGATTCATCTGGTCAGTCTATGTCATGGAAAGAGCAGGTGTTCCTAATGTTTTGTAAAGGAAGCCAGAACAGACATCGCCTTTCTGACGAGTTGTACTCACATCAATTTAGGCTTTTCATCCCCCTAAAGATGACAAAGTAACAGCGGTAACTCAAGACATCATCACTGAGGTATTATTCCCGCCATGCAGCTGATCGCTGAAGAAATGTGTAACAACCACCCAGAAATCCTTGTAAATGAACTCTCCCCCTATGGAGACAGCTGCTCCGTCACTGCACACTGCCAAGGGACAAGACCAGTTGACACAGTAGGATAAGCAATCTGTGAGGCAGGCTGAATGCGAACGACGCAGCAGTGGACTCTGTGATAGATTATCTGACAGTTACGGTGTGGTAATCCTGGAGAAGGCTTCCATTCTCAGACTTCTCACTGAGTGACATGTCAGCGCTAAGAAACTCAGAAACACTCGCTGCAAAATGGAGTCATTGTTAAAACAACTCCATTCACATTTGACAATGAACGATACGCTTTTTAGTGCATGAGAAATGGGAGAACAGAGAAGGGGGGGATGAAGCTGGGAATGTAACGGTCTTAAGCAAATCTGCAAGTACAGTAGAAATTCCAGATGTTCCTGAATTCAAAGCTGACAATATGAGATAAAGTGGTTGTGCAATGTTTTTGGTCTTGTGTGTGAGTGTGTAAATGTTTCTAAACAGTAGGATAGGAATACACCTGCAACACAACCCAGTCAAAGCCTTAGTTTAATGCTGAATTAATAGCGTCCACCCCAAAGGAGATGGGAAGAGCCTGGTTGTAATGTTTGATGTCAGAATTGTCTGGTCAGAGACTCACTACCTTGCACTTTTCACACCCATTTCCCTTTCTCACCATTTCTCAGGGTCTGCAGTTATCTGTACAGTCATTCTGGCAGCATGACATGGTGGAAGCACTAGACTCTATTGGGAAATTGTGAGTGTGTTGAGAGGTTGGAGATATACATTGCCTGCTGTTTATAAACTAACATTAAGGAGAATATATATGAAAAACTCAGTCCACTGGAGGTGCTGCAGATGGACATTATTGATTCAGCAGATATAATACTAAGGCAAAGATTTATTGCTAATAAATTGACATGTATTGATGTTTTCCGCCAAATTCGGCTTTATTCTCATGATCTTCACCATGTGAGAACTGAACAACTGATTGTTATTCAGCCAGACTCTAACAGTGGGGTGTGATAACTACTTGTTATTCAGCCAGACTCTAACAGTGGGGTGTTATAACTACTTGTTATTCAGCCAGACTATAACAGTGGGGTGTAATAACTACTTTTTATTCAGCCAGACTCTAACAGTGGGGTGTTATAACTACTTGTTATTCAGCCAGACTCTAACAGTGGGGTGTAATAACTACTTTTTATTCAGCCAGACTCTAACAGTGGGGTGCTTTAACTACTTGTTATTCAGCCAGACTCTAACAGTAGGGTGTTATAACTACTTGTTATTCAGCCAGACTATAACAGTGGGGTGTAATAACTACTTGTTATTCAGCCAGACTCTAACAGTGGGGTGTTATAACTACTTGTTATTCAGTCAGACTCTAACAGTGGGGTGTAATAACTACTTGTTATTCAGTCAGACTCTAACAGTGGGGTGTTATAACTACTTGTTATTCAGCCAGACTCTAACAGTGGGGTGTTATAACTACTTGTTATTCAGCCAGACTCTAACAGTGGGGTGTAATAACTACTTGTTATTCAGCCAGACTCTAACAGTGGGGTGTTATAACTACTTGTTATTCAGCCAGACTCTAACAGTGGGGTGTAATAACTACTTGTTATTCAGTCAGACTCTAACAGTGGGGTGTTATAACTACTTGTTATTCAGCCAGACTATAACAGTGGGGTGCTTTAACTACTTGTTATTCAGCCAGACTATAACAGTGGGGTGTAATAACTACTTGTTATTCAGCCAGACTCTAACAGTGGGGTGTTATAATTACTTGTTATTCAGTCAGACTGTAACAATGGGGTGTTATAACTGCATGTTATTCAGCCAGACTGTAACAGTGAGGACTTGTAACTGAGTGGGTGACCAACATGATCTTCTGGGGCTTGTAAGACAACAGCCACCACCAGTCTCAGGTTGGGCCTCTCTTATTAGCAGAGCCAGAACACGGCTAACACCTCAGAAACCCCTAGTTGTCACCTTTACTCCCAGGGAGCAGAGCTGAAGGGAAGAGGAACTGGAGCCATGGTGGGGACTAACTCCAACAACCCAAAGCCCGGTGGGAAGAAGCAGTGAAAAATAGTGCACTGTCTGGAGGTGCTAAGTGACAGTTGGCTGAGCTACAGCCTTTCCTTTCTTGCTGCCTCACCCTCTGCTTCGTTATTAATGGTGTCCTGGTGTTCAAGTCCATGGCATTGGCTCTCTATGTGTTTTAATACAGAGTCCTTGAAACTCAATTACTCTCTGCCTTCATTTAGGGCGATTATGCAGAGACCCTTTGCCCAGACGAATTGACCCTGGTCCATATATAACATTGGTAGAGTGGAGATGACAGCACACAGCGAGGTGTGTGCTGCTGACAGAAGTCGGCAAGGCCATTAGAATGCTCCGTGGCTGTATTAAACTACAATGGTAATTAGCTGTGGCTTTCAGGGCCCATTAAGCAATCTTTCTTTCAGGGAAATTGTATCAGTAACATTTGGACCTCACCCAGCTAGCGCATTAACGTTCTGAGAACCATATGTTTCTTAGAGCTTGGTGAAAGCATTGCTGGCCTTTGTTTATTTTGCATACAACATTGCCAAAACGTTTTGGGAAGGGTGCAGGATAGTTGCTTGAATTTGGAACACTATATCTAATATCTAATAATACACACACATCTAAAGTAATATACACACATCTAAAGTAAGAAATGGAATTGCGAATATGTAAATATTTTTATGAGCAATGTCAGAGCGGGATAGACTAAGATACAGTAAAATAGTACATAATACAATATATACATATGAGATGAGTAATGCAAAATATGCAAACATTATTATTACAGTGACTAGTGTTACAGTTATTAAAGTGGCCAGTGATTTCAAGTCTAAGTATAGGGCAGCAGCCTCTAATGTGTTAGTGATGGCTATTTAACAATCTGATGGCCTTGAGATACAGTAGAAGCTGTTTACAGTCTCTCTATCCCAGCTTTGATGCACCTGTACTGACCTCGCCTTCTGGATGATGGCGGGATGAACAGGCAGTGTCTTGGTTGGTTGTTGTCCTTGATGATCTTTTTGGCCTTCCTGTGACATTGGGTTCTGTAGGTGTCCTGGAGGGCAAGTAGTTTGCCCCCGATGATGCGTTGGGCAGACTGCACCACCCTCTGGAGAGCACTGCGGTTGTGGGCAGTGCAGTTGCCGTACCAGGCTGTGATGCAGCCTGACAGGATGCTCTCAATTGTGCCTCTGTAAAAGTTTGTGAGGGTTTTAGGTGCCAAGACAAATTTCTTCAGTCTCCTGACACACTCTCTGTGTGGGTCGACCATTTCAGTTTGTCAGTGATGTGTACGCACAAAGGCATTGCAAATGATTGAAGACATATCTCTACATCTGGAGAACGTCAGGCACTGAGCCACCAGCTCATCCCAGAGGTAAATAAATAAAAATAATTCCAGACTTTACTCTGATCCCCTTTCCTCTCTTCTGTTGTCCATATTCCTCCTCACCATGCACACTGCTCTCCAGACACTCCTAATTTCCAACCTCTTCTCATCCTCTCCAGGTCCTGGCACCTCTAGCTGATTTCCTGGATGAACTCCTGCCAAAACTCTGGGAGGATTTCGATTACCAGCTGCATGAGTTCGTAAATGACTTCAAGAAGAGTACATGGACCGAACGACTGGGACCACAGTGAAATTAAGTCAGACACTTTCATTATATTCCATAGACAATTAAGTTATTTACATAAGACACTGTTTTACTATTGTTCTAAAATATTTATATTGCTCATAAATAATTGTGTCTACACTATTGACACTTTATATTTAACACTTTTGTTGTTTACATGTCTGTTCATGGCAAAATCTGTTTAGAATTATTTATAGTCAGAAATATTTGTAGATACACTCTAACTGTCACGTTCTGACCTTAGTTCCTTGGATTTGTCTTTGTTTTAGTATGGTCAGGGCGTGAGGTGGGTGGGTTGTCTATGTTCCGTTTTTTATGTTGTGTTTGCGTTTGGACTGGTATGGTTCTCAATCAGAGACAGGTGTCGTTAGTTGTCTCTGATTGAGAATCTTACTTAGGTAGCCTTTTCCCACATGTGTTTCGTGGGTGTTTATTTTCAGTCTTTGTGTATGTCAACAGACAGGACAGTTTCGTATCATTCTCGTTGTTATTTTTGTTTTAGTGTTTTGAGTTGAATAAATATCGTCATGAACACGTACCACGCTGCGCTTTGGTCCGATCCTTGCAACTCCTCGTCAGAAGAAGAGGACGAGCGTTACACTGACACTTAGATTTTATTCCATAGACACTTGTTTATGTCTGTCCTCAGCAGACACTTTTCTATTGTGGTTTAATTTCAGAGCCCAGAAGAAAGAATAAAGGTTTATTGTTGTGTGCTGAAAGCTCGGTTGGCATTTCTTTATCTCAATACAAGGTGTTTCAATGCATTATATTTGAATATCAAGTGCTGACAACGTACAGAACAGCTGTGTGTCACAGACTCTACGGGCTTTATTCTACTTGTGGTGTAGTTCAATCTAATGTAAATTACTGCACACTGAGACATCATAGAATCAGGTTTCATTGTATTAACAAGATTAAAACTCTACTGGTTCACAATGCACACAAAGAATTGAGTCTGTGTTCATCAAGAATCCTCATCCTTGCAGCCATGATGCTGAATGCATTCTGACTCCGCGATAACGAGAGTGGTGGTAGAAACACTCCACCATAGCTCTGTCGGCCGTATGCTCCCTTCATCCACCATTGTGAGCCTGAAACAGGCATCTTCTCTGTCTCTGTATCTCTCCTGTTGTATGTGTTACAAGGCACATCATATCTAGTTGGTCCCGGGCCATTCTCACAAATAAAATGTTCTCTCCTGTTGTATGTGTTACAAGGCACATCATATCTAGTTGGTCCCGGGCCATTCTCACAAATAAAATGTTCTCTCCTGTTGTATGTGTTACTAGGCACATCATATCTAGTTGGTCCCGGGCCATTCTCACAAATAAAATGTTCTCTCCTGTTGTATGTGTTACAAGGCACATCATATCTAGTTGGTCCCGGGCCATTCTCACAAATAAAATGTTCTCTCCTGTTGTATGTGTTACAAGGCACATCATATCTAGTTGGTCCCGGGCCATTCTCACAAATAAAATGTTCTCTCCTGTTGTATGTGTTACAAGGCACATCATATCTAGTTGGTCCCGGGCCATTCTCACAAATAAAATGTTCTCTCCTGTTGTATGTGTTACAAGGCACATCATATCTAGTTGTTCCCGGGCCATTCTCACAAATAAAATGTTCTCTCCTGTTGTATGTGTTACAAGGCACATCATATCTAGTTGTTCCCGGGCCATTCTCACAAATAAAATGTTCTCGCCTGTCAAGTGTCTTCTTCTTCTTTTTTAAAGTTATATTGAAAGACTACACCTATTGGTGTATTGCCACCACCTACTGTACAGGGTATTGAAACAAAAATCATATATTTCATTGCGGAAAGGGGGTGGGGGGTGAGATAATACAAAATATTTAATTCAATCAAACAACCATCCCACTCCTTCAGTCACATTCAAATCAAATCCCTACACAGGCCATTCATCGACAGGATTCCTTGTAATGCATCTGCAGAAAAGTCCCAGAGTCCCAAAAAACGCTCAGCCGCACTCACAATGATGATTATTTTTCAGATGTCCTCCCTGTTTGCACTGTTCAGTTGATAACCAAAGTAATAATCTCTACAAAATCCACCTTCTTAACATGTAACATGTCAGGATCCTCTGACAAGTAATAATCTCTACAAAGTCCACCTTCTTAACATGTAACATGTCAGGACCCCTCTGACAAGTAATAATCTCTACAAAATCCACCTTCTTAACATGTAACATGTCAGGATCCTCTGACAAGTAATAATCTCTACAAAATCCACCTTCTTAACATGTAACATGTCAGGATCCTCTGACAAGTAATAATCTCTACAAAATCCACCTTCTTAACATGTAACAAGTCAGGATCCTCTGTTGACAAGGAACATCATCTGGTGTCTCTACTTCCACTACCATTTATTTCTTCTTCAACTTCACTCTTCTCAACGGCTCCTCCGGATAAGAGACATTTTCGACAGGCCTTATTATTACCAACTCTGTCTCCTTCACCCTAACAGGACACTTCAGAAATTCAGACGCATGTTCACCACCACAATTGCAGCATTTAGGCTCAGCTGGCATATAACACTCCTCCCGTCTACACACACTTGACACATGAACAAATACTTTACATGTATCACACTGCATGTGTTTGAGCACGAAGGCTCCTAAAGGGAATCTCATATAACGTGAGAAGGGAGAGACTCTTCCAATAGCATGGATGGAGTGGCCTTCCACACTCCATCTACCATGCGAGTCAGTCATTGTGCACCAACCACATTATCCAATTCTTCACGCATATCCTTTGCATTTCAGTGAAGTGTCTCTCTCACTTTTATTCTCAAGCACGTCTTCCTTGTTTGGGTGTGTCGTCACTTCCTCGTTTGGCCGTAGATGGCCATTACCAGCTCATCACCCACTAATGTACCGGGGTAATATTGCCACTTTCCCACACTTTTTTCATTTTTCAAGCGAACATCTTTTAAGGGAGCATGGTAGCACTCTCCTTCGGTTCGACTACCTGGGCGACAGCTGAACTAAAGCATGCTGATGCCTGAAACAACGTCTTTCTGTGGGAATTTCAGTACTTCAGAATAGGGTTTCCTACAGGTTTCCACATGGATTTAATTAAAGTCACATTCCCTGAATGTTCAGAGATCAACATAGAATTTAAAATGTATTGTTGGAAAGAATTCATCCTAATCAGACATGTTTTTTACATGGACAATAAATTGGAGATAATATAAGTACTGGAAACAATAGAACACTATGAAATATCAGAGAAACCAGGCCTGGTTTTCATAGCTGACTTTGAAAAGGTCTTTGATAAAGTACGACTGAATCTCTTCTAAAATGGGTTAAAGTTATGTATAGTAACCCTAGGTGTAAAATTGCAAATAATGGCTACGTCTCAAGAAATGTTTAAACTGTCAAGATGAGTAAAACAAGGTTGTCCACTATCGGCACATCTATTTATTATTGCCATCAAAATCTTAGCTGTTAAAATCAGATCCAACAATATTATTAAAGGATTAGAAATCCAGATCTTATTGTACGCTGATGATTCCTGATTTCTTTTAAATCCACACTTAGAATCCCTCTACAGCCACTTAGTGGATCGAGATACTTTTTCTAACCTGTGGATTAAAACCAAATTATGCTAAATGTACTATATTACGCATTGGATCCCCAAACAATACAACTTTTACATTATTGTGTAGTTTACCAATAAAATGGTCTGACGGGGTTGTGGACAGACTCAGTATACAAATCCCAAAAGAAAGAAATGATCTCACTCCAATACATTTTTATAGAAAGTTAGCATAAATAGATAAGATCATCCTTAAAAATCATCCTGATTAACTCTTTAGTCATATCACAGTTTATCTATTTGCTTATGGTTTTGCATAAACCTAGCAACCTGTATTGAAAGTCAGACAAAATTAAAAGGGCCTATTTATATAATGAATATGAATTCAGAGAGCAGAAATGATTCAATATTACAGTTTTTTACAATCGTTAGGACCCATTTCTCAATACTTAGGTCACTTTTTCAAAACTCTTCACCCAGTAAGCACAACAGCAGTCTATGTATGAGCAGTCACAGGATGAGGCACTGTGGATAATTTTTCATTGCTTTGGCACAAAATGACTACATCACAATGACTATATCTTTCATATTTCATGAATTATTTTCTCACTCAGACGCAACCACCACCAAAGCATTATGTACCTACAGGCAAATTTGTACATGTTTACATACTCTTTTCAAAACTGTTTTGTCACAAATATTACCGAAGGTGACTCCCCTTCTAGTTCGGGTGGCGCTCGGCGGTCGTCGTCGCCGGTCTACTAGCTATCACCGATCCGTTGTTCTGTGTTCCTTTGGTTTTGTCTGATTGGTATCACCTGTTTCTTGTTTGGTTGTTATGGTGGGGTTATATATAGTTTGTTCAGCCCGCTTCTGTTTCGTGCGGGCTTGTTCGTCTGTTCTGTGTTTGAGTGTATTTTGTTTGTATTTTGGGTTTCGCGCTGTCCGTTAATATTTCTGTTCATTTGTTTTCCTACTTTTGTTCATGTTATTTTTCCTGGACATTAAAGCGTGTTTTTTCCCACATCTTTTGCTCTCTGCGCCTGACTCCACACCTCCTCACTCATTTGTCGTAACATGTTTAACTTAAGTTCAAAATCTAACATAACACAAAATTTAATAAGACAGCAATCTGCTACATTTCTACAGTAAATCTGTATTGAAATGTATTCCAAATCCAAATAATGAAACACTATCAAAACAATTAGACCAACCACAGCTGATTCCCATTGTAGCTGAATACCTACCCAGGTGTTAGTCTTTCAATTTCATTACCATCTATACAGAAGGGGACATCTTAGGAACAATGCTGTACTGTAATGTAAACATGGACCCAGCCAGAGAGAGAGAAGTGGCTGACAGAGGAAGAAGAGTGGCTGGGAGAGGGAGCGAAGTATTTATGCGTGGTGGGAGAAGACTGAGAAGAAGATCAAGGGCTGTAGTCTCAGATGAGATTAGGGATAATATAATTGATCATGGTCTATCAATGAGAGAGGCTGGTCTGAGAGTGCAGCCAGATCTGCAACGCTCAACAGTGGTATCTATTGTGAGAAATTTCCAGTAAACAACAGGTATGATGTGCATTCTGCAAGTTCATCTGACTAAACTGCACATTACAGAAGTAAATTGAGCAAAGCCTCCAAACCCACTTGTGTGTAATTGTTTTTGCATTTCTGCTTAGGACCCAACGGTTACCTCCCACAGGCAGGAGAGGTAATATTTTCACTGCTGTGCAGGAAACTGCAATTGTTGATGTTGTCATCAGAAACAAAGGCATAAAACTCACAGAGATTCAGGACAGAGTGTTGCCAGAAAATATTACATTTGGAAATATTCACAATGTAAGAATAACAACTATTTCTAGAGTCCTGAAACAACATCAAGTCAGGATGAGGCAGTTGTACACTGTCCCCTTTGAGAGGAACTCGGAACGAGTCAAGCAACTCAGGATCAATATGTCCAGGTAAGATGACTATAAAATACAGAACTGGTTTAGAACAAAACTAAACAGGGCCGAGGCACACAATGGCATGTTTTTAAGTATAATGTAAACTACTGTAATAGCCTAACTCTTATGTTGCCTTGTGTATTTATTTTAGAGAGTCACAGAGATTGAAGCAAGGCAAACACCCAACATATTCATCTTGGTGGATGAGGCTGGTTTCAACTTGGCCAAAACCTGGCAGCGAGGAAGGAATGTGATTGGGAAAAGAGCCACAGTGGATATCCCAGGCCAGAGGGGTGCCAACATCACAATGTGTGCACCAATATCCTCTGATGGAAAGCTGTTACACAAACCGCTAATTGGGCCAAACAACACCGAGCGTCTCATTTCATTCCTGGATGACCTCTATAGAAGGGTTGTCCCGGGTGAGGGAAGGGTCGCAGTGAGGCGAAATCGGCCAACATTTGTAACTGTATGGGACAACGTGGCATTTCACCACTTCTGCAGTTACGGAGTGGTTTGCAGCCCATTCCAGGATGGTGTCACGTTTCCTTCCACCTTACTTTCCATTCCTCACAAACAAGGACATTTCTAAGTGACCCCAAACTTTTGAAGTAGTGTATATAAATACATATATTTATCCCAAATGGGAGATTGGAAATGATGAAGACAATTACATTGATGGAAATCAATCTGCAGTGAGAATTTCAGTACTTTAGCATTTTATTTTTTGCAGGTTTCCTCATGGTTCTATTTGAAGTCATATTCTCAGAGAAATTACATTGCCACGAGCAGCACCGCAGATATTGAGACGAGCGAGGTGCAAGAATTATCTCTCACCCATTCACACACAGTATCTGCACACGTGCACAGGTTTGCTTCACGCTGTTCACTGCGTGGTAGCTTTGGCACAAAAACAGTGGAGAAGTTGAGCCTCACACTTCAATGCTCTTAGTTGTTGCTGCAATTTACCCACTATGCTGTTTACTTTCTGCATCTACGTCATATCGCTGAGTCTACCTTTAAGAAAACTTTACATAAAACCACAAGGAAATATTAGTAATGTTCAAAGAACATTATTAGAATGTTATTTAAAAACATATAGAGTCTGTTCACAGCATCAATAAAACTCTCTCTATCCTCTGTCTTGTTAAGTGTGTTCAGGTGAGTTGGCCGCGGCCACTACTTGGCCACACCTGATCTTAATGAGTGCTTGTTCCCTTTTGAAATGGGGTCTGTTTGAATAGACAAAAAGGAACAGCTTCGTATGAGTTAAAAAACATGGCATGCTAGCTCCATCCTGTGGTGCAGTGGACTAATTTTATTGCTAGAGAACAGAAGATCATAGGTTTGAATATCATTGATGCCATGCCACAAAAAATAAAAATAGGTTTGCATGATTAATGCCTAAGAAAATTCATTTTCATGTGTCTTATCTGTGCTTGGAGTTCAAAACAGTTAAACTAAGCTGGCAGTGTTGTTAAAAGTCTTATTGAAACATGTTCTCAGAACATTATTTTAATTACCTTCATATAAAGTTAATTTCTGTTCTCAGAACGATAATAAAACTTCCCAGGAAAATTTTCAGGGAAACATAGCAAAACCTTTTCAGAACAGGTCAAACTTTCAGGGAACCATAGTAAAACGTTTTCAGAACAGGTCAAACTTTCAGGGAACCATAGTAAAACGTTTTCAGAACAGGTCAAACTTTCAGGGAACCATAGTAAAACGTTTTCAGAACAGATGTAACTTTCACTTTCATAAGAAAAACAAAAACGTCTGTTTTACTGGTCAGGAAATGTATGGCTCCATCCCCAGACCCAATGGGAAACCAAAACAACATGTTCCCACAACTTCCAAGGAACCGTATGTGCTAGCTAGGCAGCTAGCTACACGGCCCCTGGAAATCATGGTGACCCAAGCTGTCGTTGCACTTAACTGTTGCTTCACCACAATAATTAGAATGGTTGAATAGCACTGTCCTCCTTTTCTTTTACAGGTCATCATGTTCAACCCTGTAATGTTATGACCTTGTTGGCTAAAGACACCAATGTCTCCTGTTGGAAGTTGATGTGGATCAGTTTGGATTTTGTATAAATTGTTCGACTTATTACGGAGGTCTCACTACTAAGATCACCAGACATTAGATTATTCAAGTTGTATATATTCTCAAATAAAACCAGAATAATGTCTTGGTGGGGATTTAAAAGTTGTATTGATTCATAGAGTACCATTTCAGATGAAGACATCAATCTTCCCTGAGGGTCCCAGTGTCTGCATGCTCCATCAGATTGTTTATATATATTTAAAGATTTACCACAGAACTCCTCTTCAGTTACAGGAGTTGGAGAATAGAGCCCACCAAACACTTTCTAAGATGTTGTTTTCACCTGAGCCGATGAGCCAGATCCAGCCATCAGTAGTGATATAATGGAGCAATCAGCCACCTGTCACATTTGATTGATGTCTGCCATCAGGACACTGACAAGTGATTCTCCCCCAACTGGTCCTAACAAATATTCCTTTCAAAGTGGTTGTAACCTACTTCACATTTGTTTGATCCTAACATTTTTAGATGTTATTTGTTTGACCTATATCACTCTCCCGTACATTTGCAATGTCATACATACAATACCGTCTGTCTTGACTATTTTAGGTTCACTGGAACAAAGAAAGAGAAAACCCTAAAGTAGTGGCAGGTGTTGGTTTTGCCAGGGTCAACTACACCGAACAAAGTCAGAGCATTTCCTCATGGTGCTACAGCGCCTTGCAAAGGTATTCACCCCACTTGCCACTTTTCCTATTTTATTGAGAGAAAAAAACAAGAAATAAGACAAAAAAAACAGAAAACTTGAGCGTGCATAACTATTCACCCCCCCCCCCCCCCAAAATCAATACTTTGTAGAGCCACCTTTTGCAGCAATTACAGCTGCAAGTCGCTTGGGATATGTCTCTATAAGCTTGGCACATCTAGCCACTGGGATTGTTTGCCCATTCTTCAAGGCAAAACTGCTCCAGCTCCTTCAAGCAAACTTGTCAGTGAAGAGCACTTTTCCCAGTCCTGTCTGGTCCAGCGACGGTGGGTTTGTGCCCATAGGCGATGCTGTTGCCAGTGATGTCTGGTGAGGACCTGCCTTGCAACAGGCCTACAAGCCCTCAGTCAGTAGAAAGGCCTCTTTAGTGTCCTAATATTTCATAACTCCGTAAGCTGTTAGTGTCTTAACGACCGTGCATGTTCATTAATTGTTTATGGTTCATTGAACAAGCATGGGAAACAGTGTTTAAACCCTTTACAATGAAGATCTGTGAAGTTATTTGGATTTTTACGAATTATCTTTGAAAGACAGGGTCCTGAAAAGGGGACTTTTCTTTTTAATGCCAATTGTTATAGACAGTAGACTTGATGCCACTCATTTATCAGCAGTAAAATGTTTATTTGAGCAATTGCAAGAAAAATCCCTCTCAGGATGAATCTGAAGAATAATCTCCAGGTTACACCGGACAGGGTCTCAAAGATTTTACAATCAAACATTCTTTATATACTTTGTCCAGTCAAAGAGCTGTTTACAGACAAAAGAGATAAGGGGTAATTGGCTCCACTTCCTGAGAAAAATACTATTAATGAGAACAGGTTCTAACCAGGTCTCACGGCCTATATGTCTAAGATAGAGGAGTGATAGGATCGTTAAAACCAGAGGAAACTACACTGAACAAAAATATAAACGCAACATCAAATCAAATCAAATATATTCAAATGTTGTTGGTCACATACACACGGTGAGCAGATGTTAATGCGAGTGTAGCGAAATGCTTGTGCTTCTAGTTCCAACAGTGCAGTAATATCTAAGTAGTCGAACAATCCCCAACAACTACCTAATACACACAAATCTAAAGGGGTAAAGGAGAATATGTACATATAAGTATATGGATTAGCGATGGCCGAGCGGCATAGGCAAGGTGAAGTATATGTGATATGAGTAATGTAAGAAATGTAAACATTATTAAAGTGGCATTATGGCACCATTTCAGCTCATGAAACATGGGATCAACACTTTACATGTTGCTTTAATATTTTAATTCAGTGTGGTATCTGAAACAAGTGTGTAAAAACGACCGACACTGACTTCAATCCAGTTGTTATTTTTCATTACAAGGTGCATGAACAAACAACACATTGAAGCTACACAGGAAACATGGCGTTCATTCATGCACCTTGCAATTAAAAATACAAAATATTTTATTTTAAGGTCAAGGTCAACCGTCTACTAGTGTGTCGTTTTTACACTTCTTTTGTATGCTTGTATTATTGTTGTCACTAAATTGGTTTAGTATATTTCTGGGTATGCAGCAGGAATGCATACAGTAGGCAGGATACAGGACCTTGTATGTAGGCAGATGATGATAAGACTTATAAAGAAAGGCTTTCTGAATTGCAGTTTTGGTAAGGCAGTATTTATGGAAACGCTCACTCATAGCAAACATTTTTCTTGTCAGAACTGACATTCCATTGCATAATTGTTGGAAAAAACAAAGTATTGCCATTTCCTCTGCCTGTACAGAACCAGAATAGTCAATGTTATTTCTCTTCTTGTGAAAGGACATTATTAGGTTTGGAGATATTGAGGTGCTAACAAAATGTACCATTGTGTCAACCACATTCTTTCTTTGTGTTGATCATTTTCCCCCCCACAGGGTTTCCACAAATAGATTTACACTGTGTGTTGTATTAGCACCTAAACATATTACTCTTTCTCCATGTAGGGGCCATGATACTGTTGGAGACGTTGCTGTAGACTGTTCTGGTAATGTTGATACTGTTGGAGACGTTGCTGTAGACTGTTCTGGTAATGTTGATACTGTTAGAGCCGTTGTTGTAGACTGTTCTGGTAATGTTGATACTGTTGGAGACGTTGCTGTAGACTGTTCTGGTAATGTTGATACTGTTGGAGCCGTTGTTGTAGACTGTTCTGGTAATGTTGATACTGTTGGAGACGTTGCTGTAGACTGTTCTGGTAATGTTAATACTGTTGGAGACGTTGCTGTAGACTGTTCTGGTAATGTTGATACTGTTGGAGACGTTGCTGTAGACTGTTCTGGTAATGTTGATACTGTTAGAGCCGTTGTTGTAGACTGTTCTGGTAATGTTGATACTGTTGGAGACGTTGCTGCAGACTGTTCTGGTAATGTTGATACTGTTGGAGACGTTGCTGTAGACTGTTCTGGTAATGTTGATACTGTTAGAGCCGTTGTTGTAGACTGTTCTGGTAATGTTGATACTGTTGGAGACGTTGCTGTAGACTGTTCTGGTAATGTTGATACTGTTGGAGCCGTTGTTGTAGACTGTTCTGGTAATGTTGATACTGTTGGAGCCGTTGTTGTAGGCTGTTCTGGTAATGTTGATACTGTTGGAGCCGTTGTTGTAGGCTGTTCTGGTAATGTTGATACTGTTGGAGCCGTTGCTGTAGACTGTTCTGGTAATGTTGATACTGTTGGAGACGTTGTTGTAGACTGTTCTGGTAATGTTGATACTGTTAGAGCCGTTGTTGTAGACTGTTCTGGTAATGTTGATACTGTTGGAGACGTTGCTGCAGACTGTTCTGGTAATGTTGATACTGTTGGAGACGTTGCTGTAGACTGTTCTGGTAATGTTGATACTGTTAGAGCCGTTGTTGTAGACTGTTCTGGTAATGTTGATACTGTTGGAGCCATTGCTGTAGACTGTTCTGGTAATGTTGATACTGTTGGAGCCGTTGTTGTAGACTGTTCTGGTAATGTTGATACTGTTGGAGCCATTGCTGTAGACTGTTCTGGTAATGTTGATACTGTTGGAGCCGTTGTTGTAGACTGTTCTGGTAATGTTGATACTGTTAGAGCCATTGCTGTAGACTGTTCTGGTAATGTTGATACTGTTGGAGCCGTTGTTGTAGACTGTTCTGGTAATGTTGATACTGTTGGAGCCATTGCTGTAGACTGTTCTGGTAATGTTGATACTGTTGGAGCCGTTGTTGTAGACTGTTCTGGTAATGTTGATACTGTTAGAGCCATTGCTGTAGACTGTTCTGGTAATGTTGATACTGTTGGAGCCGTTGTTGTAGACTGTTCTGGTAATGTTGATACTGTTAGAGCCATTGCTGTAGACTGTTCTGGTAATGTTGATACTGTTGGAGCCGTTGTTGTAGACTGTTCTGGTAATGTTGATACTGTTGGAGCCATTGCTGTAGACTGTTCTGGTAATGTTGATACTGTTGGAGCCGTTGCTGTAGACTGTTCTGGTAATGTTGATACTGTTGGAGCCGTTGTTGTAGACTGTTCTGGTAATGTTGATACTGTTGGAGCCGTTGTTGTAGACTGTTCTGGTAATGTTGATACTGTTAGAGCCGTTGTTGTAGACTGTTCTGGTAATGTTGATACTGTTGGAGCCGTTGTTGTAGACTGTTCTGGTAATGTTGATACTGTTAGAGCCATTGCTGTAGACTGTTCTGGTAATGTTGATACTGTTGGAGCCGTTGTTGTAGACTGTTCTGGTAATGTTTGATGGGGAGGAATAAGAAACAAAATGGTGGGCAGAGCAGGAGATTCTCCAATCATCAGTAAGTAGCTGTTTATTGTATTGGCGAACACTCAGTAATAAGGCCTATCATTTGGTGTGAGAACTCTACTTTACTAATTCATTAAATTTGACAGTTGGGTTTGGCTCACTTTCTTTATCCCAACTGTTCAAATGCATAAACTGTATGGACAGCCAAAAAAATGCCAGCCAGACAGAAAGGTTTCTTCAACCTGTTTGACTGCGAAGTTATACACCTTGATCTTGTTAGCTCTGTTTTACATATCATGTTAGAGTTCCTCTAACCTATCCTCTTTCATGCCATAATTGAACTGAATTAATCTAAAAAGTTAATGTTGAACAGTCCCGGGTGGCGCAGTGGTCTAGCTTTGCCACCAGAGACTGAGTTCGAGCCCAGGCTCTGTCCCAGCCGGCCGCGACCGGGAGGTCCATGGGGCGACGCACAGTCCGGGTTAGGAAGGGTTTGGCCGGCAGGGATATCCTTGTCTCATCATGCACTAGTGACTCCTGTGGCAGGCCGGGCACAATGCATGCTGACCAGGTCGCTAGGTGTACGGTGTTTCCTCTGACACATTGGTGTGGCTGGCTTCCGGGTTGGATGCGCACTGTGTTAAGAAGCAGTGTGGCTTGGTTTAGTTGTGTTTTGGATGACGCATGGCTCTCGACCTTCATCTATCCCGAGCCCGTATGGGAGTTGTGGCGATTAGACAAGACAGTAACTACTAACAATTGGATATTACGAAAAAGGGGGTAAAAATAATAAAAGTTCATGTTGATTGAAGTTTAATTTGTCCTTCTCTTGTCTCTGGTAAAAAATAGTCTGGTGGGTAGGCAGACAACCTGAGTGGTGCGCTATCCTTTATTGGCCATGAAGAGTCCATCCTGAATGTAACCCCGGGCAGACTCATCCTCTTCCACGTGGATCAAGGTAATGTAAGCCTAATCGGAAGCACTTTGTAATCATTCACAAAGCCACATGGTTATCATAGTCACAATTATCTTAATATTGAATGGAATATTTCTACACTTTGATATGTGAAAGTAGGGTTTGATAAATTGCTGCTATTGATGATCGTTTTGATTGCCAATTAAGGAAGATCCTGAGACTGGACTATCAACTTCTTAATTGCTGGGTCTGGTTAATGAATGGTGGATCAGATCGATTATGAGCTGAAAGTTTTCCCTACCACATAATTGGCACACTTTACTCTTGGCAATTTAATTAGCAAAGTTCCAGACACTCTGGTACTCCTCCTCTTGCCAGACAGTGTGACGTGATGGATGTGGCAGGTCTTTGCATTAGGACATCGAATTATTCTATAACCAAAAACTCATATGCGAACACAGTTCAGTGTCAGATTTGATATTGAGAGGCATTTGAAACTAATGCGCTGTCAATTACAGACATGTCACAATAGGAATAGTTAAATGAATAGTTAATGAGGCTGGGTTTCATTCTCCTCTCTTTAATAGCTTCCATTAATTAAAGCAATTTTGTCATTTAAATAGTTAATTAGCAGCTCGTCTTGGAGGAACAGAATGTCTGGAGGCTCTGGGAACCTGGAGAACAAATAGATCATCTACTGATACAAGAGACAAATTGATGTATAATTGTATGTCTGGTTCCTACTTCTACATGACAAAGCTCTATTTAACATAGAATCTCTGAGAAAGACAAACATTATCGAATCTATGCTAAAATTGAATAACAATCTGTCTCACACGACAACAGAGTCCCATCCTGCAAGTCATGCATTTTGTTTTGGCAACACTGCTGTTTTTTCCCCTGTCCTCAAAATGTCACTTATCGTCTTGGACTTTTACACCAATTTTCTTATGTAGCAATGGAACCTCGGACACAGAGACTGGAGATAAATCCAGCTAATATATTCTTCATGATGTGCTGTTTTCAAGCAGTGCTCATTATTTCATCCGAACTACCTTTACGACACCTGTTGTTTTGCATCGCCACATTGGATCTTTTTTTTTGCATAGAGTTGCACGGTAACACAAACAGCTTGTGCGTGACCATGTTGAATGAATGCAAACACTGTGAAGTTTTGACATTGCCATTGCCAATCATTTTTAATTGGCGCGCGGTAGACAGAGGTGACTGAGCAGAATGGTGCTGCAGTGGGCTGATAATGAGATAATGTCAATATAAGGTTCAGCGGGGCCAGTGTTTGTTACTGTGTCCTCTGGGAAATGGGAAGAACGTCTGCTCTGTCTGCGCTTTCTGAGATGTTTTTTCTTCTTTGTCAAATGGCTTCACTGTCCACAGCTACAGTGCCGTTCCTTTCTCCAGGCTTTGAATTAGGAAATGTTTTTATGGTTGCTTTAGAACTAGCCTAGCTCCTAAAGTATTTCTCCCCATGGACAAAATGATCTCGCACCCTTATTATCAGTGCAGTGGGTTGTTTTTAACTTCCATAACAACGTGTCGACAATAGTGTCAGCCTGGCTTATGTTTCACTTCAATGAAAGGGAATGTTATACCTGAATAGGCCTGCAACGGTGCGCAATACGGAACCCTACAGAAAGAATCAAATCTGTTTGCATGTGTGACCAACCCTCACTTTCTTTCCACTTTAAGGTAAAGGGTTCCCTGAGTCTGTAGAGGCCTCTCTGCACCAGAGGTTCACCACAGAGTGAATGGTGTGGGCAGCAGTGGAGAGAGGATCTGTGGTAGAAACTAACACAATAACAGCTTCATCTATATTTGTTAGGGTGGGCGGACATAGACTTTAAATAAGTTTCAAGTTTCAAGTTATAATGTCATGTGCATAAATACATAGAAATGGCTTTCTTGCAAGCTTCAAATCCAACAATGCAGTTATCAATATCAATGTAGCACTAAAAATAACATGAGGTAGAAGAAAAACACACAATAATTAAAGAAATAAGAAAAACACGAGAAGTAAGAAGATATATACAGGGTCATTTCCAATTCCATATTTATAATCTGCTTCAAGTTATACAGGTAGATACTGTGCCTACGGAAAGTATTCACACCCCTTGACTTTTTCCACATTTTGTTACATTACAGCCTTATTCTTAAATGGATTAAATAAATGTTGTTCCTCATCAAGCTACACACAATATCCCAGCGTTGTTGTTGAACGCTGTCGAATGCCAAAACTGAAACCTGTCAAACGTTAAAACCTGAACTAAAGCTGGCAGTGTTTTTATATACTTTATTTTATTTATAATCCTGCTGTTGGGCTAAATTGCTGTGAGCGCTGCTATCTGTCCCGGGATCCTGCCAGATTCCGTACAGGGGGAGAGACGCGAAAGCCCAGCTTGCCTAGCTGGCTCGGCTGTCTCAAATAGAGGTCGCTATTGAACGTTTCCAGCGCTGAAGGTGCTGTGTTTACTTTGCTTTGTTCCGGGACAATGAGGACCGCACTGACTTTCAATGTGGCAACTGCGTGCTTGTGGAGGACTACAGGAGCGAAGTAGCTACTCTTAGCAAGCAAGTAGCAAACCTACATAACCTATTGGGGAATCCATGCCCACCTACATTTTATTTTTCTTCCACCCCAGTAGCCGGACGCCGCTCTGGTCTGGTGAAAGTTTCACCGTCGTGTCGGTTCTCCACCGCCAACTGGCTGGTGCTCGGCAGTGTTCCATCCCCGAAGGGGTTTCAACCTTCCCTGGAGTACGGAGCTGATCTCGATCCAACCAACCAGCCGTGGAAGTCGAAGAAGGCGTCCTCTGGCAACGGAGGTCTCCATGGAGATGTTGAGCCCGGAAGGGACACAGACCAGAAACAGCTTTGCCGCCCTGGATCCAGAGGTTCCGGCCCCTTCGTCTTTGGTGGCTTCCCAATCAAGATCGGATCAGAAGGTACCTGCGTCTTCATCCTCGGCTCTATCTCCCTCTCCGGTGGCTTCTACCTTGGGATCAGATCCTCGGAGCTCCCAGCCACACCAGACCGTGAGGCTGCCTGAGAGAACGGCCCATTCAACATCACCAGCTGTCATCATATGCAGCTTTATGGTGATTAACATCTCGGGCCCCAAGGCAAAAACCCTGTGCTACACAGGAGCACGAGTACAGGACAAAACAAGGCTGCTTCTGACTGTTCTACCACAGATGCCAGGAGCTGACATTGTCGTACGACATCTGGAGGGCTAGCTCGGAACATTTGAAAATAGATTTTAAATAACTGATTTTGGCATTAAAAGACTCCAAAAAATTGGCAATAATTTCAGGTCCAGTACCATCGTTAGGCCGCGGGTGTGAAAGATTCAGCAGACTGTTGGCATTACACATCTGGCTAAAAGACGACTGTAGCTCTGCTGGAGTCATTTTTATTGATATCTTTGACACCTTCTGGAAACAGAAGATACTCTACAGGAATGACGGAGTCCATCCAAGTCATCTCAAGGACGTGTTGAAACAATGACTGGTAAATGATCCTAGACCAGCTCAGTTTATCCCTACCATTGTGACAATAAGTTGTCATAATGCTGCATCAAATGTACATGATCTTAGGGGCATTGGCAAACACAATGTAAGTAATTTAATTTATGTACCCTTAATTGCACCTAATACATATGTTTATCCCACAGCTATTGTAAGCAGCAATCATGAGCCTATAAACCAGAGTTACACTGTTAGCACTGAGGCGGTGTGAAATAGTAGGAAGACCACTTTATGCAGCTCACCCAGCGCTATCAGCTCCAATACAAATAACATGAGTGAGTCTACCTCTGATAAGCTTCCCAGAAAAGCATTAAAATAATCAAACAACACAGAAAAGTCCTAAAAAATAACCCATATTAACATAAGAAACAAGGTCCATTAAGTAAATTACTTGCTTGTAACAGATGACATTCATAATCTAACTATCTCCGAAACTCACTTTTGAAGATACAGTGGTAGCAATACATGGATATAACATCTACCAAAAAGACAGAAATGCCAACGGAGGTGGTGTTGCGGTCTATATTCAGAACCACATTACTGTAAAGCTTAGAGACTATCTAATGTTAAATACTGTTGAAGTAATATGGCTACAGGTTCCTCTGCCTCACCTAAAGCCCGTTCTTGTGGGAACCTGCTATAGACCACCAAATGCTAACAGTCAGTATCTGGATAATATGTGTGAAATGCTTGATAATGTATGTGATATCAATAGAGAAGTATATTTTCTGGGTGATTTAAATATTGATTGGCTGTCATCAAGCTGCCCACTTAGGAAAAAACTTCAAACTGTAACCAGTGCCTGCAACCTGAATCAGGTTGTCAGTCAACCTACCAGGGTAGTTACAAACAGCACAGGAATTAAATCATCAACATGTATTGACCACATCTTTACTAACGCTGCAGATATTTTCTTTAAAGCAGTATCCAAATCCATAGGATGTAGTGATCACAATATAATAGCCATATCTAGGAAAAGAGTATATAAGAGGTCATACAATAAGTTTTGTTGTGATTCATATGTTGATCGTGTAAAGAATATTTGGTCTGTGGTGTGTAATGAGGAACAACCAGATGCTGCACTTGATGCATTTATGAAACTACTTATTCCAGTTACTAATAAGCAGCACCCATTAAGAAAATATCTGTAAAAATGGTTAAATCACCTTGGATTGACGAGGAATTGAAAAGTGTATGGTTGAGAGGGATGAGGCAAAATGTATGACAATTAAATCTGGCAGCCTGTCACGCCCTGGTCGAAGTATTTTGTGTTTGTCTTCATTTATTTGGTCAGGCCAGGGTGTGGCATGGGTTTTTGTTTATGTGGTGTGTTTGTATTGGGATTGTAGCTTAGTGGGGTGATCTAGTTAAGTCTATGGCTGTCTGAAGTGGTTCTCAATCAGAGACAGGTGTTTATCGTTGTCTCTGATTGGGAAACATATTTAGGCAGCAATATTCTTTGAGTGTTTCGTGGGTGATTGTCCTTAGTGTCCTGATGTCCTTGTTCTGTGTTTATTTACACCAGAATAGGCTGTTTCGGTTTTCGTTACATTCTTTGTTTTGTAGTGTTTATAATTTATTTGTGTTTTACGTTTGTTTATTAAACATGGATTGCAATCTACACGCCGCATTTTGGTCCGACTCTCCTTCCCACCTAGAAAGCCGTAACAGAATCACCCACCACAACAGGACCAAGCGACGTGTCAACAGGCAGGAGCAGCAGGAGGAGCAACAGCGGCAGCAGGAGATACGAAATAAGGATTTCTGGACATGGGAGGAAATCCTAAACGGAGAAGGACCCTGGGCAAAGCCTGGAGAATATCGCCGCTCCAAGAAAGAACTGGAGGCGGCGAATGCGGAGAGGCGCTGAAATCAGGAGAATCAACAGAGGCAGCAGCAGCAACAGCAGCAGCAGGAGAAGCAACAGAAGCAGCAGCAGCAGCAGCAGTGGGAGAGGCTGCATTACTTGGAGAAACGGACTTGGGAGGAGATCCTTGACGGAGAAGGACCCTGGGAACAGCCTGGAGAATATCGCCGCCCCAAGGAAGAACTGGAGGCGTCGAAAGCGGAGAGGCGCCGGTATAAAGAGGCAGCACGGTGATGCGGATGGAAGCCCGAGAGTCAGCCCCAAAAATATCTTGGGGGGGGGCTCAGGGAGAGTGTGGCAGAGTCAGGAGTCAGACCTGAGCCAACTCCCCCTGTTTATCGTGAGGAGCCAAGGAGGAGACCAGAACCAGAGCCGGTGTTGGAGGTGAGTGAAGCAGAGACTGTGAAGGAGTTAATGGGGAAATTGGAGGAGAGAGAAATGAGGGAGTTGCTGTGTTGGTGCTTTAAGCATGGAATTTGCCCGACGGAGCGTGTCGGGGATTTGATGGCACCTGGGTCAGCGCTTCATACTCGACCTGAGGTGCATGTTAGTCGGCTGGTGAAGATTGTGCCAGCCTCACGCACCAGGCCTCCTGTGCACCTCCCTAGCCTTGCACGTCCTGTGCCAGCCCTGCTCTCAAGATCTCCAGTACGCCTTCACGGTCTAGCCCATCCTGTGCCACCTCCACCCACCAGTCCTCCGGAGGCAGCTCCCCGCACCAGGCTTCCTGTGCGTGTCCTCGGCCCAATACCACCAGTGCCAGCACCACGCATCAGGCCTACAGTGTGCCTCGCCTCTCCAGCGCTGCCAGAGCCTTCCTCCTCTCCTGCGCTGCCGGAGTCTCCCGCCTGTTTAGCGCTGTCAGAGCCTTCCTCCTCTCCTGCACTGCCGGAGTCTCCCGCCTGTCCAGCGCTGCCAGAGCCTTTCTCCTCTACAGCGCTGCCGGAGTATCCCACCTGTCCAGCGCTGCCAGAGCCCTCCGCCTCTACAGCGCTGCCTGAGTCTCCTGCCTGTTCAGCGCAGCCAGAGCTGCCAGCCTGCATGGAGCAGCCAGAGCTGCCAGTCAGCATGGAGCAGCCAGAGCTGCCAGTCAGCATGGAGCAGCCAGAGCTGCCAGTCAGCATGGAGCAGCCAGAGCTGCCAGTCAGCATGGAGCAGCCAGAGCTGTCAGTCTGCATGGAGCAGTCAGAGCTGTCGGTCTGCATGGAGCAGCCAGAGCTGCAGGTATGCATGGAGCAGCTAGAGCTGTCAGTCTGCAAAGAGCTGTCAGTCTGCATGGAGCAGCCAGAGCTGCCGGTCTGCATGGAGCAGCCAGAGCTGTCAGTATGCAAAGAGCAGCTAGAGCTGCCAGTCTGCAAGGAGCTGCCAGTCTGCAAGGAGCTGTCAGTCTGCAAGGAGCTGCCAGTCTGCAAGGAGCTGCCAGTCTGCATGGAGCTGCCAGAGCTGTCAGTCTGCAAGAAGCCGTCAGAGCTGCCAGTCTGCAAGAAGCCGCCAGAGCTGCCAATCTGCAAGAAGCCGCCAGAGCTGCCAGTCTGCTTGGAGCAGCCAGAGCCGCCAGTCAGCATGGAGCAGCCAGAGCCGCCAGTCAGCATTGAGCAGCCAGATCCGTCAGTCTGCCAGGATCCGCCAGTCAGCTAGACTCTTCCAGATCTGCCAGTCAGCCAGACTCTTCCAGATCTGCCAGTCAGCCAGACTCTTCCAGATCTGCCAGTCAGCCAGACTCTTCCAGATCCGCCAGTCAGCCAGACTCTTCCAGATCCGCCAGTCAGCCAGACTCTTCCAGATCCGCCAGTCAGCCAGACTCTTCCAGATCCGCCAGTCAGCCAGGATCCGCCAGTCAGCCAGACTCTTCCAGATCTGCCAGTCAGCCAGACTCTTCCAGATCTGCCAGTCAGCCAGACTTTGCCAGATCTGTCAGTCAGCCAGACTCTGCCAGAACCGCCAGCCAGCCAGGATCTGCCAGATCCAACTACCTGCCTGAGCTTCCTCTCAGTGCTGAGCTTCCTCTCAGAACTGAGCTTCCTCTCAGTACTGAGCTTCCTCTCAGTGCCGAGCTACCCCTCAGTCCCGAGCTGCCTCAGTCCCAAGCTGTCCCTCAGTCCCGAGCTGCCCCTCAGTCCCGATCTGCCCCTCAGTCCAGTGGGGTTCTGGGTGAGGACTACTAGGACATGGTCGGCGGCGAGGGTGGACTATCCAAGGACGCGAGGAGGTGGGACTAAGACTTTGATAGAGTGGGGTCCACGTCCCGCGCCGGCGCCGGCGCCGCCACCATGGACAGACGCCCACCCGGACCCACCCCTATAGTTTTTGGTGTGCGGCCTGGAGTCCGCACCTTGGGGGGGGGTTATGTCACGCCCTGGTCGAAGTATTTTGTGTTTGTCTTCATTTATTTGGTCAGGCCAGGGTGTGGCATAGGTTTTTGTATGTGGTGTGTTTGTATTGGGATTGTAGCTTAGTGGGGTGTTCTAGTTAAGTCTATGGCTGTCTGAAGTGGTTCTCAATCAGAGGCAGGTGTTTATCGTTATCTCTGATTGGGAACCATATTTAGGCAGCCATATTCTTTGAGAGTTTCGTGGGTGATTGTCCTTAGTGTCCTGATGTCCTTGTTCTGTGTTTATTTACACCAGTATAGGCTGTTTCGGTTTTCGTTACGTTCTTTGTTTTGTAGTGTTTATAATTGATTGGTGTTTTACGTTTGTTTATTAAACATGGATCGCAATCTACACGCCGCATTTTGGTCCGACTCTCCTTCCCACCTAGAAAGCCGTAACACAGCCCAACTGATTGGCAAACGTACTGCAAATTAAGAAATCGTGAGACTTAACTAATAAAAATAAACTACACTATGTAAAATAGATAAATATACACTGCTCAAAAAAATAAAGGGAACACTTCAACAACACAGTGTAATTCCAAGTCAATCACACTTCTGTGAAATCAAACTGTCCACTTAGGAAGCAACACTGATTGACAATACATTTCACATGCTGTTGTGCAAATGGAATAGACAACAGGTGGAAATTATAGGCAATTAGCAAGACACCCCCAATAAAGGAGTGGTTCTGCAGGTGGTGACCACAGACCACTTCTCAGTTCCTATGCTTCCTGGCTGATGTTTTGGTCACTTTTGAATGCTGGCAGTGCTTTCACTCTAGTGGTAGCATGAGACGGAGTCTACAACCCACACAAGTGGCTCAGGTAGTGCAACTCATCCAGGATGGCATATCAATGCGAGCTGTGGCAAGAAGGTTAGCTGTGTCTGTTAGCGTAGTGTCCAGAGCATGGCGCTGCCGGAGTCTCCCGCCTGTTTAGCGCTGCCAGAGCCTTCCTCCTCTACAGCGCTGCTGGAGTCTCCTGCCTGTTCAGCACAGCCAGAGCTGCCAGTCTGCATGGACCAGCCAGAGCTGCCAGTCTGCACGGAGCAGCCAGAGCTGCCAGTCTGCATGGAGCTGCCAGTCTGCATGGAGCTGCCAGTCTGCATGGAGCTGCCAGTCTGCAAGGAGCTGCCAGTCTGCAAGGAGCTGCCAGAGCTGCCAGTCTGCATGGAGAAGCCAGAGCTGCCAGTCTTCAAGAAGCCGCCAGAGCTGCCAGTCTGCAAGAAGCCACCAGAGCTGCCAGTCTGCAAGAAGCCGCCAGAGCTGCCAGTCTGCATGGAGCAGCCAGAGACGTCAGTCAGCATGGAGCAGCCAGAGCCGTCAGTCAGCATGGAGCAGCCAGAGCCGTCAGTCAGCATGGAGCAGCCAGAGCCGCCAGTCAGCATGGAGCAGCCAGAGCTGCCAGTCAGCATGGAGCAGCCAGAGCCGTCAGTCTGCCAGGATCCGCCAGTCAGCCAGACTCTTCCAGATCCGCCAGTCAGCCAGACTCTTCCAGATCCGCCACACAGCCAGGATCTTCCAGATCCGCCAGTCAGCCAGGATCCGCCAGTCAGCGAGATTCTTCCAGATCCGCCAGTCAGCCATACTCTTCCAGATCCGCCAGTCAGCCAGATTCTTCCAGATCCGCCAGTCAGCCAGGATCTGCCAGATCCGCCAGTCAGCCAGGATCTGCCAGTCAGCCAGGATCTGCCAGAACAGCCAGCCAGCCAGGATCTGCCAGAGCCTTCCTCCTCTCCTGTGCTGCCGGAGTCTCCCGCCTGTCCGGTGCTGCTGCCGGAGTCTCCCGCCTGTCCGGTGCTGCTGCCGGAGTCTCCCGCCTGCCGGGGCTGCTGCCTGAGTCTCCCGCCTGTCCGGCGATGCCGGAGTCTGAAGATCCCCTCTGTCCCGAGCTGCCCCTCTGTCCCGAGCTGCCCCTCAGTCCAGTGTCATTAAGTAGGGTCACCGTGGTTAGGAGGCCACGGAAGCGGACAAGGTGGGGGACTAAGACTACGGTGAAATGGGGGCCACGTCCAGCACCAGAGCCGCCACCGCGGACAGCTGCCCACCCAGACCCTCCCCGATAGGTTCAGGTTTTGCGGCCGGTGTCCGCACCTTGGGGGGGTACTGTCACACCCTGACCATAGTTTGCTTTGTATGTTTCTATGTTTTGGTTGGTCAGGGTGTGATCTGAGTGAGCATTCTATGTTGGATGTCTTGTTTGTCTATTTCTATGTCTGGCCTGATATGGTTCTCAATCAGAGGCAGGTGTTAGTCATTGTCTCTGATTGGGAGCCATATTTAGGTAGCCTGGGTTTCACTGTGTGTTTGTGGGTGATTGTTCCTGTCTCTGTGTTTTCACCAGATAGGACTGTTAAGGTTTTCACACATTTATTGTTTTGTTAGTTATTTCATGTCGAGTTCCTTTATTAAAGAACATGAATAACCACCACGCTGCATTTTGGTCCACTTCTCCTTCACCAGAGGAAAACCCTTCCAGTTATTTTAGTGTTTCCTTTATTTTTTTGAGCAGTGTATAAAGAATGATAGTAAAAAGCATTGGAGCACCTTAAATTAAATTTTGGGGAACAAAAGCCAACTTCTTTATTAATTGAATCAGATGGCTCATTCATCACAAAATATTGAAAACAACTTTAATTACTTTTTCATTGGCAAGATAAGCAAACTTAGGGATGACATGCCAGCAACAAAAGCTGACACTACACATCCAAGTATATCAGACCAAATTATGAACAACAAGAATTGTACTTTTGAATTCCGTTAAAAAAAATCTATCAACAATGACAAGCCACCAGGGTCTGACAATCTGAATGGAAAATTATTGAGGATAATACCAGATGATATTGCCACATCTTCAATTTAAGCCTACTCGACAGTGTGTGCCCTCAGGCCTGGAGGGAAGCTAAAGTCATTCCGCTACCCAACAATAGTAAAGCCCCCTTTACTGGCTCAAAAAAGCTGACCAACCAGCCTGTTACCAGCCCTTAGTAAACTTCTGGAAAAAATGGTGTTTGACCAGATACAATGCTATTTCACAGTAAACAAATTGACAACAAAATTTCAGCATACTTATAGGGAAGTACACTCCAGAAGCACAGCACTTACACAAATGACTGATGATTAGCTGAGAGAAATTGATGATAAAATGATTGTGGGGGCTGTCTTGTTAGACTTCAGTGCAGCTTTTGACATTATGGATCATAGTCTGCTGCTTGAAAAATGTGTGTTTTATGGCTTTCCACCCCCTGCTATAATATGCATGAAGAGTTACTTGTCTAACAGAAAACAGAGTTTTTTTTTAATGAAAGCCATTCAAATATAATACAGTTAGAATTAGGAATTCCCCAGGGTAGCTGTTAAGGCCCCTTGCTTTTTTACACTTTTACTAACGACTTTGAGTATAGCCAGAGTGTCTATGTTTGCGGATGACTCAACACTATACATGTCAGCTACTACAGCGACTGAAATGACTGCAACACTCAATAAAGAGCTGAAGTTAGTTTCAGAGTGGGTGGCAAGGAATAAGTTAGCCCTAAATATTTCTACAACTAAAAGCAATGTATTTGGAACAAAACACCCACTAAACACTAAACCTCAACTAAATCTTGTAATAAATAATGTGGAAATAGAGCAAGTCGAGATGACTAAACTTCTTGGAGCAACCCTAGGTTGTAAACTGTCATGGACAAAACATATCGATGCAGAAGTAGCTAAAATGGGGAGAAGTCTGTCTATAATTAAGTGATGCTCTGCCTTTTTAACAACACTATCAACAAGGCAGGTCACACCTTGACTACTGTTCAGTCGTGTGGTCAGGTGCCACAAAAAAGGACTTAGGAAAATTGCAGTTAGCTCAGAACAGGGCAGCACGGCTGGATGTGCACAGAAAGCTAATATTAAAAATATGCATGTCAATCTCTCCTGGCTGAAAGTGTAGGAGAGATTGACTTCATCACTACTTTTATTCATGAGAGGTATTGACATGTTGAATGCACCGAGCTGTCTGTCTAAACTGCTGGCACACAGCTCGGACACCCATGCATACCCCACAAGACATGCCACAAGAGGTCTCTTCACAGTCCCCATGTCCAGAACAGACTATGGGAGGCACACAGTACTACATAGAGCCATGACTGCATGGAACTCTATTCCACATCAAGTAACTGACGCAAGCAGTAACATTTGATTTAAAAAACAGATAAAAAACACCTTATGGAACAGTGGGGACTGTGTAGCAACACAAAGATTGGCACAGACACACACACACACACACACACACACACACGCATGCATGATACCATACGCACTATACATACACATGGATTTAGTACTATAGGTATGTGGTAGTGGTGGAGTAGGGTCCTGAGGGCACAGAGAGTGATGTGAAATCTGTGAATATATTATAATATTTTTAAATTGTATAAACTGCCTTAACTTCGCTGGACCCCAGGAAGTGTAGCTGCTGCTTTGGCAGCTTCTAATGGGGATCCATAATAAATACAAATACAAAATACAAATAATGACAAAACAAAAACAGGTTGTTAGAAATGTTTGCAAATGTATTACAAATAAAAAACAGAAATACAGAAATACTGCTGTTCCATAAGTATTCAGACCCTTTGCTATGAGACTCAAAATTGAGATCAGGTGTATCCTATTTCCATTGATCATCCTTGAGATGTTTCTACAACTTGCTTGGATTCCACCTGTGGTAAATTCAATTGATTGGACATGATTTGGAAAGGCACCCACCTGTCTATATAAGGTCCCACGGTTGACAGTTCATGTCAAAAACCAAGCCATGAGGTCGAAGGAATTGTGTGTAGAGCTCTGAGAATGGATTTTGTTGAGGCACAGATCTGGGGAAGGGTACTAAAAAATTTCTACAGCATTAAAAGTCCCCAAGAACACAGTGGCCTCTGTCATTCCTAAATGAAAGAAGCATGAAATCAACAAGATTCTTCCTAGAGCTAGCCTCCCGGGGAGGTAGAAGGGTCGTGGTCAGGGAGGTGACCAAGAACCTGATGGTCATTCTGCCAGAGCTCCAGAGTTCCTTTGAAACTTCCAGAAGGACAACCATCTCTGCAGCACTCCACCAATCAGGCCTTTATGGTAGAGTGGCCAGACGGAAGACAATCCTCAGTAAAAGGTGTATAACAGCCCCCTTGGAATTTGCCAAAAGGCACCTAAAGACTCTCAGACCATGAGAAACAAGATTCTCTGGTCTGATGAAACCAACATTGAACTCTTTAACCTGAATGCCAAGCATCACGCCTGGAAGAAACCTGGCACAATCCCTACTGTGAATCATGGTGGTGGCAGCATCATTCTGTGGGGATGTTTTTCAGCGGCATGGACTGGGAGACTAGTCAGGATTGAGGGAAAGATGAACGGAGCAAAGTACAGAGAGATCCTCGATGAAAACCTGCTCCAGATGGCTCAGGACCTCAGACTGGGGCAAATGTTCACCTTCCAACAGAACAATGACCCGAAACACACAGCCAAGAAAACACAGTGGCTTCGGGACAAGTGTCTGAATGTCCTTGAGTGGCCCAGCTAGAGCCCGGACTTGAACCGGATTGAGCATCTCGAGAGAGACCTGAAAATAGCTGTGCAGCCCCACTCCCCGTCCAACCTGACAGAGCTTGATACAGTAGGATTTGCAGAGAAGAATGGGAGAAATTCCCTAAATACATGTGTGCCAAGCTTGTACCCAAGAAGACTTGAGGTTGTAATTGCTGCCAGAGTAAAGGGTCTGAATACTTATGTAAATGTGATATTTCAGTTTTTATTTCATAATATATTTGCTCATTTTTTCTCAAAACCAGTTTTTGCTTTGTCATTATGGGGTACTGTGATGTCATTATGGGGTACTGTGATGTCATTATGGGGTACTGTGATGTCATTATGGGGTACTGTGATGTCATTATGGGGTACTGTGATGTCATTATGGGGTATTGTGATGTCATTATGGGGTACTGTGATGTCATTCTGGGGTACTGTGATGTCATTATAGGGTACTGTGATGTCATTATGGGGTACTGTGATGTCATTATGGGGTACTGTGATGTCATTATGGGTACTGTGATGTCATTATGGGGTACTGTGATGTCATTATGGGGTACTGTGATGTCATTATGGGGTACTGTGATGTCATTATGGGGTACTGTGATGTCATTATGGGGTACTGTGATGTCATTATAGGGTATTGTGATGTCATTATGGGGTACTGTGATGTCATTATGGGGTACTGTGATGTCATTATGGGGTACTGTGATGTCATTATGGGGTACTGTGATGTCATTATGGGGTACTGTGATGTCATTATAGGGTACTGTGATGTCATTATAGGGTACTGTGATGTCATTATGGGGTACTGTGATGTCATTATGGGGTACTGTGATGTCATTATGGGGTACTGTGATGTCATTATGGGGTACTGTGATGTCATTATGGGGTACTGTGATGTCATTATAGGGTACTGTGATGTCATTATGGGGTACTGTGATGTCATTATGGGGTACTGTGATGTCATTATGGGGTACTGTGATGTCATTATAGGGTATTGTGATGTCATTATGGGGTACTGTGATGTCATTATAGGGTATTGTGATGTCATTATAGGGTATTGTGATGTCATTATAGGGTATTGTGATGTCATTATAGGGTATTGTGATGTCATTATGGGGTATTGTGATGTCATTATAGGGTATTGTGATGTCATTATAGGGTATTGTGATGTCATTATAGGGTACTGTGATGTCATTATGGGGTACTGTGATGTCATTATAGGGTATTGTGATGTCATTATGGGGTACTGTGATGTCATTATGGGGTACTGTGATGTCATTATAGGGTATTGTGATGTAATTATAGGGTATTGTGATGTCATTATGGGGTACTGTGATGTCATTATAGGGTAATGTGATGTCATTATAGGGTACTGTGATGTCATTATAGGGTATTGTGATGTCATTATAGGGTATTGTGATGTCATTATGGGGTACTGTGATGTCATTATGGGGTACTGTGATGTCATTATAGGGTATTGTGATGTCATTATGGGTACTGTGATGTCATTATAGGGTAATGTGATGTCATTATAGGGTATTGTGATGTCATTATGGGGTATTGTGATGTCATTATAGGGTAATGTGATGTCATTATAGGGTACTGTGATGTCATTATGCGGTACTGTGATGTCATTATAGGGTATTGTGATGTCATTATGGGTACTGTGATGTCATTATAGGGTAATGTGATGTCATTATAGGGTATTGTGATGTCATTATGGGGTATTGTGATGTCATTATAGGGTAATGTGATGTCATTATAGGGTATTGTGATGTCATTATGGGGTATTGTGATGTCATTATGGGGTATTGTGATGTCATTATAGGGTATTGTGATGTCATTATGGGGTACTGTGATGTCATTATGGGGTACTGTGATGTCATTATAGGGTATTGTGATGTCATTATGGGGTACTGTGATGTCATTATGGGGTACTGTGATGTCATTATGGGGTACTGTGATGTCATTATGGGGTACTGTGATGTCATTATGGGGTACTGTGATGTCATTATAGGGTACTGTAATGTCATTATAGGGTATTGTGATGTCATTATAGGGTACTGTGATGTCATTATGGGGTACTGTGATGTCATTATGGGGTACTGTGATGTCATTATGGGGTACTGTGATGTCATTATGGGGTACTGTGATGTCATTATGGGGTACTGTGATGTCATTATGGGGTATTGTGATGTCATTATGGGGTACTGTGATGTCATTATGGGGTACTGTGATGTCATTATAGGGTATTGTGATGTCATTATGGGGTACTGTGATGTCATTATGGGGTACTGTGATGTCATTATAGGGTACTGTGATGTCATTATAGGGTATTGTGATGTCATTATGGGGTACTGTGATGTCATTATGGGGTACTGTGATGTCATTATGGGGTACTGTGATGTCATTATAGGGTACTGTGATGTCATTATAGGGTATTGTGATGTCATTATAGGGTACTGTGATGTCATTATGGGGTACTGTGATGTCATTATGGGGTACTGTGATGTCATTATGGGGTACTGTGATGTCATTATGGGGTACTGTGATGTCATTATGGGGTACTGTGATGTCATTATAGGGTACTGTGATGTCATTATAGGGTATTGTGATGTCATTATAGGGTACTGTGATGTCATTATGGGGTACTGTGATGTCATTATGGGGTACTGTGATGTCATTATAGGGTATTGTGATGTCATTATAGGGTACTGTGATGTCATTATGGGGTACTGTGATGTCATTATAGGGTACTGTGATGTCATTATAGGGTATTGTGATGTCATTATAGGGTATTGTGATGTCATTATGGGGTACTGTATGGATGTCATTATGGGGTATTGTGATGTGATTATGGGGTATTGTGATGTCATTATAGGGTACTGTGATGTTATTATGGGGTACTGTGATGTCATTATAGGGTACTGTGATGTCATTATAGGGTATTGTGATGTCATTATAGGGTATTGTGATGTCATTATAGGGTACTGTGATGTCATTATAGGGTACTGTGATGTCATTATGGGGTACTGTGATGTCATTATGGGGTACTGTGATGTCATTATAGGTTATTGTGATGTCATTATAGGGTATTGTGATGTCATTATAGGGTATTGTGATGTCATTATAGGGTACTGTGATGTCATTATAGGGTATTGTGATGTCATTATAGGGTACTGTGATGTCATTATAGGGTATTGTGATGTCATTATAGGGTACTGTGATGTCATTATAGGGTATTGTGATGTCATTATAGGGTATTGTGATGTCATTATGGGGTACTGTGATGTCATTATAGGGTATTGTGATGTCATTATAGGGTACTGTGATGTCATTATGGGGTACTGTGATGTCATTATGGGGTACTGTGATGTCATTATAGGGTACTGTGATGTCATTATAGGGTATTGTGATGTCATTATAGGGTACTGTGATGTCATTATAGGGTATTGTGATGTCATTATAGGGTATTGTGATGTCATTATAGGGTACTGTGATGTCATTATAGGGTATTGTGATGTCATTATAGGGTACTGTGATGTCATTATGGGGTACTGTGATGTCATTATGGGGTACTGTGATGTCATTATAGGGTACTGTGATGTCATTATAGGGTATTGTGATGTCATTATAGGGTACTGTGATGTCATTATAGGGTATTGTGATGTCATTATAGGGTACTGTGATGTCATTATAGGGTATTGTGATGTCATTATAGGGTATTGTGATGTCATTATAGGGTACTGTGATGTCATTATGGGGTACTGTGATGTCATTATAGGGTATTGTGATGTCATTATAGGGTAATGTGATGTCATTATAGGGTACTGTGATGTCATTATAGGGTATTGTGATGTCATTATAGGGTATTGTGATGTCATTATGGGGTACTGTGATGTCATTATGGGGTACTGTGATGTCATTATAGGGTATTGTGATGTCATTATGGGTACTGTGATGTCATTATAGGGTAATGTGATGTCATTATAGGGTATTGTGATGTCATTATGGGGTATTGTGATGTCATTATAGGGTAATGTGATGTCATTATAGGGTACTGTGATGTCATTATGCGGTACTGTGATGTCATTATAGGGTATTGTGATGTCATTATGGGTACTGTGATGTCATTATAGGGTAATGTGATGTCATTATAGGGTATTGTGATGTCATTATGGGGTATTGTGATGTCATTATAGGGTAATGTGATGTCATTATAGGGTATTGTGATGTCATTATGGGGTATTGTGATGTCATTATGGGGTATTGTGATGTCATTATAGGGTATTGTGATGTCATTATGGGGTACTGTGATGTCATTATGGGGTACTGTGATGTCATTATAGGGTATTGTGATGTCATTATGGGGTACTGTGATGTCATTATGGGGTACTGTGATGTCATTATGGGGTACTGTGATGTCATTATGGGGTACTGTGATGTCATTATGGGGTACTGTGATGTCATTATAGGGTACTGTAATGTCATTATAGGGTATTGTGATGTCATTATAGGGTACTGTGATGTCATTATGGGGTACTGTGATGTCATTATGGGGTACTGTGATGTCATTATGGGGTACTGTGATGTCATTATGGGGTACTGTGATGTCATTATGGGGTACTGTGATGTCATTATGGGGTATTGTGATGTCATTATGGGGTACTGTGATGTCATTATGGGGTACTGTGATGTCATTATAGGGTATTGTGATGTCATTATGGGGTACTGTGATGTCATTATGGGGTACTGTGATGTCATTATAGGGTACTGTGATGTCATTATAGGGTATTGTGATGTCATTATGGGGTACTGTGATGTCATTATGGGGTACTGTGATGTCATTATGGGGTACTGTGATGTCATTATAGGGTACTGTGATGTCATTATAGGGTATTGTGATGTCATTATAGGGTACTGTGATGTCATTATGGGGTACTGTGATGTCATTATGGGGTACTGTGATGTCATTATGGGGTACTGTGATGTCATTATGGGGTACTGTGATGTCATTATGGGGTACTGTGATGTCATTATAGGGTACTGTGATGTCATTATAGGGTATTGTGATGTCATTATAGGGTACTGTGATGTCATTATGGGGTACTGTGATGTCATTATGGGGTACTGTGATGTCATTATAGGGTATTGTGATGTCATTATAGGGTACTGTGATGTCATTATGGGGTACTGTGATGTCATTATAGGGTACTGTGATGTCATTATAGGGTATTGTGATGTCATTATAGGGTATTGTGATGTCATTATGGGGTACTGTGATGTCATTATGGGGTATTGTGATGTGATTATGGGGTATTGTGATGTCATTATAGGGTACTGTGATGTTATTATGGGGTACTGTGATGTCATTATAGGGTACTGTGATGTCATTATAGGGTATTGTGATGTCATTATAGGGTATTGTGATGTCATTATAGGGTACTGTGATGTCATTATAGGGTACTGTGATGTCATTATGGGGTACTGTGATGTCATTATGGGGTACTGTGATGTCATTATAGGTTATTGTGATGTCATTATAGGGTATTGTGATGTCATTATAGGGTATTGTGATGTCATTATAGGGTACTGTGATGTCATTATAGGGTATTGTGATGTCATTATAGGGTACTGTGATGTCATTATAGGGTATTGTGATGTCATTATAGGGTACTGTGATGTCATTATAGGGTATTGTGATGTCATTATAGGGTATTGTGATGTCATTATGGGGTACTGTGATGTCATTATAGGGTATTGTGATGTCATTATAGGGTACTGTGATGTCATTATGGGGTACTGTGATGTCATTATGGGGTACTGTGATGTCATTATAGGGTACTGTGATGTCATTATAGGGTATTGTGATGTCATTATAGGGTACTGTGATGTCATTATAGGGTATTGTGATGTCATTATAGGGTATTGTGATGTCATTATAGGGTACTGTGATGTCATTATAGGGTATTGTGATGTCATTATAGGGTACTGTGATGTCATTATGGGGTACTGTGATGTCATTATGGGGTACTGTGATGTCATTATAGGGTACTGTGATGTCATTATAGGGTATTGTGATGTCATTATAGGGTACTGTGATGTCATTATAGGGTATTGTGATGTCATTATAGGGTACTGTGATGTCATTATAGGGTATTGTGATGTCATTATAGGGTATTGTGATGTCATTATAGGGTACTGTGATGTCATTATGGGGTACTGTGATGTCATTATAGGGTATTGTGATGTCATTATAGGGTATTGTGATGTCATTATGGGGTACTGTGATGTCATTATAGGGTACTGTGATGTCATTATAGGGTACTGTGATGTCATTATAGGGTACTGTGATGTCATTATAGGGTACTGTGATGTCATTATGGGGTACTGTGATGTCATTATAGGGTATTGTGATGTCATTATAGGGTACTGTGATGTCATTATAGGGTACTGTGATGTCATTATGGGGTACTGTGATGTCATTATAGGGTACTGTGATGTCATTATAGGGTATTGTGATGTCATTATAGGGTACTGTGATGTCATTATAGGGTATTGTGATGTCATTATAGGGTATTGTGATGTCATTATAGGGTACTGTGATGTCATTATAGGGTATTGTGATGTCATTATAGGGTACTGTGATGTCATTATAGGGTATTGTGATGTCATTATAGGGTACTGTGATGTCATTATAGAGTACTGTGATGTCATTATGGGGTACTGTGATGTCATTATGGGGTACTGTGATGTCATTATGGGGTACTGTGATGTCATTATGGGGTACTGTGATGTCATTATGGGGTACTGTGATGTCATTATGGGGTACTGTGATGTCATTATGGGGTACTGTGATGTCATTATGGGGTACTGTGATGTCATTATAGGGTACTGTGATGTCATTATGGGGTACTGTGATGTCATTATAGAGTATTGTGTGGGGATTGATCAGGATTAGTTTTTTTATATCCATTGTAGAATAAGGCTTTAATCTAACGAAATTTAGAAAAGGCCAAAGGGTCTGAATACTTTCCAAATGTCCTGTATGTATAGGGATTAGGTGACTAGGCATCAAGATAGATAAGATAATCAGAGTAGCAGAAGCTTATATTATGATTGTATGTGAGTGTGTCTGCGTGTGTGAAGAGTCAGAATAAATGTGTGAGCATGTTATGTGTGTGTTGTAGTGTCAGTGTGCGTGAGTGTGTACAGTAGAGTCCTGTGAGTGTGTAGAGTCCTGTTAGTGTGAATAGAGACAGTGCAAAAAAACAAATGAAAAACAAGGGTCAACTCAGTCTGTGTAGCCATTCTGTTAGCTATTTAGCAGTCTTATGGCTTGGAGACAGAAGCCGTTTAGGATCCTGTAGGTGTCAGACTTGATGCGCCGGTACCGCTTGCCGTGCAGAAGCAGAGAAAAGTCTATGGCTTGGGTAGCTGGTGTCTAACGATTTTCGGGGCCTGATATCAAGGTTCTGGATGACAGGGAGCTCGGCCCAGCGTACTGGGCTGTTCGCACCACCCTCTGTAGCGCCACCTCGGAGCCTGTGTAATATGATTCAACCTTATTCCTATATTTTCCTTTTGTTTGTTTGATGGGCGGTCTAGAACTGTATCGCTTAGTGTCAAAGGAGACGTGTTGATAGCAGTTGGGCATCATGTGTCTTAAAATCCCCGGTGACAAATAAGTCTATCGGGTACCAAGGTAAGACCCAACTGCAGACTGTGTGAAGTAACAATGTTTATTGTAACAACAGGGGCAAGCAATCGACAGGTCAAGGCAGGCAGGGGATTGATAATCCAGAGTAGAGGCCAAGGTACAGGACGGCAGGCAGACTCAGGTTAGGCAGAGGTCAGTAATGCAGAGGTGGTGCAAAGGTACAGGACAACAGGCAGGCGCAGGCAGAGTGGTCAGGTGGCGGGTACAGGGTCAGAAACGCAGGAGGACGAGAAAAGAGGAACTGGGAAAAAGCAGGAGCTGAGACACAAAACACTGGTAGGCCTGAACAAACAAGACAAACTGGCAACAGACAGACAGAAACCACAGGTATAAATACACAGGGGATGATGGGGAAGATGGGCAACTCCTGGAGGGAGCTGGAGACAATCACAAAGACAGGTGAAACAGATTAGGGCGGGACAAAGTCAGTCTCCGGGTGTACGTTTTCTGCTTCTTTATAGCCTCGTGAAATTCGTTAAGTGCCAGCTTGTTATATTTATTGTCCTGAGATTAAATGTATACAACAGTCAAGTTGGATAGCCATGGGGGTATCTTGTCTGAAAGCCATGTTTCAGACAAGCAGAGAATATTGCAGTTAAAAGGGCTCCTTTGGAGCAAATCCGTGATCCGAGGTCATCCATCTTATTATCAAGTGACCATTGACCAATAGAATGTAGGGAAGAGGTGGCCGGTTTTCTCTTTGCCTTAATCTCGCCAGGCCTCCTCCTCTCCTGCCTCTGTAACGACGGCTTTTTCTCTTGAATATCCAAAACTTTGGGTCGGAATTCCATAAAATGCCCAGGACAGATGAGTGGAATTTGGAATTAAAGTAAGTAACTGCCGATCTGATGTTTAAAAGTTGTTGTCGGTTATAAGAAATTATAGCGGATACATTTCATGAAAATAAAGTTCAGATAAACGTTCTATAGGAGCTCGCAAAATGGCAGCCATCCATTACGGCACAATCTTATTAAGTGTTATTGTGAAACACAGTGTCAGATTGACAAATGGAGCACAATTTCTGTCATTTGACGACAAGAGAATTCGAAAGACCAGAGAAATCTTTATCTGTTAGTGTTTTCAAACATTTGATGTAACGGTTTTCATGCGGTGAAGGAGAGTCAGACCAAAATGCAGCGTGTAGATTGCGATCCATGTTTAATGAAAAAACATAGAACACGATTAAATACAAATACTACAAAAACAAAAAGAACGTAACGAAAACCCGAAACAGCCTAAACTAGTAAACTAACATAGAGACAGGAACAAGGACACTAAGGACACTCGCCCACGAAACACACAAAGAATATGGCTGCCTAAATATGGTTCCCAATCAGAGACAACGATAATCACCTGACTCTGATTGAGAACCGCCTCAGGCAGCCATAGACTAACGCTAGACATCCCACAAAACTCCAAGACAAAAACACACCACAATAACCCATGTCACACCCTGGCCTGACCGAAAAAATGAAGATAAACATAATATATTACAACCAGGGCGTGACATTTGAGGCATTTTATCATAAATATATTTGATAATATTTTGGTAAGTTTGAGAGAACAAGAGTTTTAAACTTGTTTATTGTTTTATATAAATGTCATGATTAATATGGTTTTTGTAATAATAAAAACCTGCAGAAAAAAATGAACCTCAATAAAGCAATTTTAAATAAATCAGCTCCTCCCATCAACCCTGTCATCCATCTTCTAAATGACTGAACAATACATGTCAGTAATTCATAACTGATACAGTATATCAGTATATCATGTCAGTAATTAATAACTGATACAGTATATCAGTATATCATGTCAGTAATTAATAACTGATACAGTATATCAGTATATCATGTCAGTAATTAATAACTGATACAGTATATCAGTATATCATGTCAGTAATTAATAACTGATACAGTATATCAGTATATCATGTCAGTAATTAATAACTGATACAGTATATCAGTATATCATGTCAGTAATTAATAACTGATACAGTATATCAGTATATCATTTCAGTAATTAATAACTGATACAGTATATCAGTATATCATTTCAGTAATTAATAACTGATACAGTATATCAGTATATCATGTCAGTAATTAATAACTGATACAGTATATCAGTATATCATGTCAGTAATTAATAACTGATACAGTATATCAGTATATCATGTCAGTAATTAATAACTGATACAGTATATCAGTATATCATGTCAGTAATTAATAACTGATACAGTATATCAGTATATCATGTCAGTAATTAATAACTGATACAGTATATCAGTATATCATGTCAGTAATTAATAACTGATACAGTATATCAGGTGGCTAATTGAAAACAAACATCAAAGGTAACCTAGCGGTTAAGAGCTTTGTCCCAGTAAGCGGAAGGTCGCTGGTTTGCATCCTCGAGCTGACGAGGTGAAACATCTGTCGATGTACCCTTGAGCAAGGCACTTAACTCTAATTGCTCCTGTAAGTTGCTCTGGATAAGAGCATCTGCTGAATGACACAAATATATATGTGTCTATATCTAGCTAATGATTGAGTTATTACAATAGGAGGAAAGGAAACAAATCCTACACATGAGCCCAGACAGCCTCATCATTCCTTCATGTCAGGTGCCCAGGCCAGTCATTAGCCTTAGTTCCCCTCATGGCAGGTCTGAAGCAAAATGTGTAACCGATGGCCTGTAACTATTTAATTTCAATCATTCAATCAGACTTCTTGCAGTCTGCGGTAGCCTTAAATACTGTTCATCGGTTCAACATCAGCGCAAGGGGGTTTCTCCAAGGGGAGGGTGTTCAACATCAGCTCTCCAAGGGGAAGGTGTTTAACATCAGCGCAAGGGGGTTTCTCCGAGGGGAAGGTGTTCAACATCAGCCCAAGGGGGTTTCTCCAATGGGAGGGTGTTCAACATCAGCGCAAGGGGGTTTCTCCAAGGGGAAGGTGTTTAACATCAGCGCAAGGGGGTTTCTCCGAGGGGAAGGTGTTCAACATCAGCCCAAGGGGGTTTCTCCAATGGGAGGGTGTTCAACATCAGCGCAAGGGGGTTTCTCCAAGGGGAAGGTGTTTAACATCAGCGCAAGGGGGTTTCTCCAAGGGGAAGGTGTTCAACATCAGCCAAAGGGGGTTTCTCCAAGGGGAAGGTGTTCAACATCAGCCCAAGGGGGTTTCTCCAATGGGAGGGTGTTCAACATCAGCCCAAGGGGGTTTCTCCAATGGGAGGGTGTTCAACATCAGCACAAGGGGGTTTCTCCAATGGGAGGGTTTAATGTAGAAGAGACTATAAGGAAGGAGACATAAAACATGAAATCAATATCAAGTTGGCCTCTGTATTCCTGTGTGTCCAATCATTAAGGTGTGTGTATTCATTATAGGTTAACATGTCCATTTATCAGTTAGAAGAAAGCCTGCCTTTTGGATATGTAGCCTTGGATATGTAGCCTTGGATATGTAGCCTTGGATATGTAGCCTTGGATACGTAGCCTTGGATATGTAGCCTTGGATATGTAGCCTTGGATATGTAGCCTTGGATACGTAGCCTTGGATATGTAGCCTTGGATATGTAGCCTTGGATACGTATCCTTGGATATGTAGCCTTGGATACGTAGCCTTGGATATGTAGTCTCGCTATTTAACTGGTTTCATGACTGATTCAGTACTCATTTCTTCTTTCTGGCAAACATGGTTATACTGAATTGTGTGTTTGTGTTTCTCCCTTGACCTGACCTCCTTCATTGACTGTAATAGAACAGTTAAAGATGAATCACAACAAAGCATAGTGATAAGTTTGAGTATCCACTCAGTGTACAAAACATTGGGAACACCTTCCTAATATTGACTTACTTATTACTTTTATCTCTTATTCGTATCAGTATTTTTTTGAAACTGCACTGTTGATTAGTAAGCATTTAATACTAGTAAGCACTGTATTTTATTAGTAAGCACTGTAATACTTGTTGTATTCGGCGCATGTGACTAAAACATTTGATTTGACTTGCACCCCATTTTGCCCTCAGAACAGCCTCAATTCACTGGGGCATGGACTCTATGTGTCGAAAGCGTTCCACAGGGATGCTGGCCCATGTCGACGACACAGTTGTGTCAAGTTGGTTGGATGTCCTTTGATTGGTGGACCATTCTTGATACACATGGGGAACCGTTGAGCATGAAAAACCAAGCAGCGTTGCAGTTCTTGACACACAAAGCGGTGTGTCTGGCACCTACTACTGTACCCCATTCAAAGGTCCATTCACCCCCACACACACACAATCCACGTCTCAATTGTCTCACAGCTTAAACATCCTTCTTTAACGTGTCTCCTCTCCTTCATCTACACTGATTGAAGTGGATTTAACAAGTGACATAAATAAGGGATTTTAGCTTTCACCTGGATCCACCTGGTCAGTCTATGTCATGGAAAGAACAGGTGTTCCTAATGTTTTGTACACAGCGTATTTTCAAACTCATATTTGGAAGGTTAAATTAACATAATTTATTAATCGGTAGTTTTCATCCCTAGCTGAACAGTTGCAGAAACTTCACACAAATGAAGTTACAAATTTCTATCCCTGTCACATATCACAATGTCTATTCATACTGTACTCCAGGTGTCAACTGAAGCACTATATAAATACCATTCCACTTAAGGTCCACCAGGAAAGGGGAACTTTTATTCCACAAGAGCAATCCATCAGAATGATACTACCCCTGCTCCAGGATGGTATTTCCTTCCTCAGTTTGGGATTGGGTTCACATTGGGTTTATGCTAATGTCTGCCCTTGTTAAGCGTTGTTTTCTTCTTTTGGAGAATGTTGTCTCACTCTCTTTTATGACTAATTGGATGACATTTCTCTACGGCAACCAGATGGGTCAGATCTGTAGACTGTGTTCTCTCTCAAAGCTATTGCTGTTCCCTCTGTTTTCATTGATCCTGTCCCTAGCCATAGACAAACTATTTTGTTTTGAGGAAGGTAGTGCTAAACTTAAATAATGAGCAATTCTACAGTTACTCAGGTGGCCATTTGGATGGTTTGTTGTTGGCAAGGCAACACATTTCACTGTCAGTAGCCAACAACCTTTGGCTCTTTACCGCTTTAGTGTATTTGTTGTGGACCAGTACCTGCTCTTGTACACATCATATGGGGTAGTTCTGATATCTGTTGTTTTACTACATCAAACTAACACCAAACATCCGGGTTTGATTCCTGGATAAGCCATATGCAGGTTGGTTTGAATGGAAGTATCCCCTAAATGATCATATTATTTGTAAGCACAGTAGACTGACCTAGTGTGCATCACTATCACTGCATGTCGTCTTGCTGACTGCTATTCTTGTTTCTCCACACATTTGCACAAAACTCTACTCAGTCGGTCTTTAGTCAGCTGAAGCTGGGTATATTTTGTGGCGATGGAGTGGAAATAGTGTCTCTTTTGCAGAAAAAAAGCTTTGCACTCTACATTTTGCCAATAAAAAAATCACATGGGAGTGTGACATTGCTTCAGACTTGATTCATAAGTGGGAGAATGGAGCTGGGGGGAAGAGCAGCCGTTTTACGGGCTCCTAACCAACTCTATTTTGCGTGCTTTTTTTGTGCTGATCTTAACTTTTTGGATACATAATGTTTCTGCCATCATTTCCTATGACTGAAAACAGCTTCTGGGCTTCAGAACAACAATCACTAACTTCAACTTGGATGAGGAGTTCTACTTCAATGAGTCAGCAGTGAAGAACATACTGTACTGCTCATCCCGGACCCGGCCCAGATCACTGACACTCGAAGAAGGAAGAGGCGCCGTTATAGATGCCGGCGTGCGGGATACTTGACATAATTTAGTCTGCAAGTTGATATACTGCCTCTACCCTCTGTTCTAATGGCGAATGTGCAATCACTGGAGAATAAACTGGATGAGCTTCAAGAGGTTAAAGACTATCGTATCAACGTGATCTGAAGAACTGTAATGTCCTATGTTTCTCCAAGACGTGGCTGAAGAAGGACAGGGGAAATATGAATATACTGCACATCAAGCTGGTTTTTCTATACATCAGCAGGACAGAATGGCAGCGTCAGGTAAACTGAAGGAGGGTTGTGTGTGTCTCTTTGTCAACAACAGCTGGTGCGTGATCTCTAATATTAAGGAAGTCTCGAGGTTCTGCTCGCCTGATTTAGAATACCGCATGATAAGCTGTATACCACACTATTGACCAAGAGAATTTTCATCTATATTTCGTAGATGGCTATTTACCACCAAAAACCGACGCTGGCACTAAGACCTTACTCAACGAGTTGTATAGGGCCATAAGCAAACTAGAAAATGCTCACCAAGGGCCGAGCACGCTCCCATTCACATCGACAGGGCTGTAGTGGAGCAGGTCGAGAGCTTTAAGTTCCTCTGTGTCCACATCACTAAGAACCTATCATGGTCCAAACATGCCAACACAGTGAAGAGGGCACAACAACGCATCTTCCCCCTCAGGAGACATGGGATGGGATCTCAGATCCTCAAAAGGTCCTACAGCTGCACCACTGAGAGCATCTTGACTGGATGCGTCACCACTTGGTGTGACAACTACTTGGCGTTGGACCGCAAGGCGCTACAGAGGGTAATGCGTACGGCCCAGTACATCACTGGGGCCCAGCTCCCTGCCATCCAGGACCTCTATACCAGGCGGTGTCAGAGGAAGGCTCTACAGAGGGTAGTGCATACAGCCCAGTACATCACTGGGGCCGAGCTCCCTGCCATCCAGGACCTCTATACCAGGCGGTGTCAGAGGAAGGCCCTACAGAGGGTAATGCGTACGGCCCAGTACATCACTGGGACCGAGCTCCCTGCCATCCAGGACCTCTATACCAGGCGGTGTCAGAGGAAGGCCCTAAAAATGGTCAAAGACTCCAGCCACCAAAGTCATAGACTGTTCTCTCTGACCCCGCCTGGCTAGCGGGACCAAGTCTGGGACCAAGAGGCTCCTGAACAGCTTACAACCCCAAGCCATAAGACTACTGAACAGTTAGTCAAGTAGCTACCTGGAATATTTACATTTTCCCCCTTTTTTTAACTGACTCTCTTGCACTGGCTCTGTGCACACTCACTGGACTCTATACACACACACACACACACAAACACACACACACACACACACACACTACATATGCTCGCACACAGAATGCACACACACATGCGTATTGACGCCACACAGACACACTTTCACAGTCTTCACATGCGGCTGCTACTCTGTTTATTATCTATCCTGATTGCCTTGTCACTTTTAACACAACATGTACATATTACCTCAATAACCTCAACTACCTCGTAACCCTGCACATTGACTCAGTACCGGTACTCCTTGTATGTAGCCTCGTTATTGTTATTTTATTGTGTTACTATTTCCTTTATTTTGTACACATTTATGACTTTTTAACTCTGCATTGTTGGGAAAGGGCTCAAAAGTAAGCATTTCACTGTAAAGTCTACACCTGTTGTATTCAGAACATTTGAGAAATACAATTATGTGATTTTGATTTGAATAATGAAAATATTGTATGTCAGATGGCATTTATATTCCGTGCAAAAAGTGTCACCTCTGAAAATGGGCACTTTAAAGACCCAGCTTTGGGAGCATTTGTGAGATTTCACCTAAAGGTTAGTAAAGACAGCAAGGATACTCTGAACAAAGCTGCTTTGATCAACTGTTCTGACATTGCAATTATTATTCTATACCCATACATAAAATAGGCCTACAACAAACTTTGTGTGTTGGTGACTGATGTCTGCTGCTGTATGTCTCCCCTCTTGGCCACCCATCCCCAACACCCTTGGTGACTGATGTCTGCTGCTGTATGTCTCTCTTGTCAGTCACCCATCCCCAACACCCTTGGTGACTGATGTCTACTCCTGTCTGTCTACTCCTGTCAGCCACCCATCCCCAACACCCTTGGTGACTGATGTCTGCTGCTGTATGTCTCCCTTCTTGGCCACCCATCCCCAACACCCTTGGTGACTGATGTCTGCTGCTGTATGTCTCTCTTGTCAGTCACCCATCCCCAACACCCTTGGTGACTGATGTCTACTCCTGTCTGTCTCTCCTGTCAGCCACCCATCCCCAACACCCTTGGTGACTGATGTCTGCTGCTGTATGTCTCTCCTGTCAGTCACCCATCCCCAACACCCTTGGTGACTGATGTCTGCTGCTGTATGTCTCTCCTGTCAGCCACCCATCCCCAACACCCTTGGTGACTGATGTCTGCTGCTGTATGTCTCCCCTCTTGGCCACCCATCCCCAACACCCTTGGTGACTGATGTCTGCTGCTGTATGTCTCTCCTGTCAGCCACCCATCCCCAACACCCTTGGTGACTGATGTCTACTCCTGTCTGTCTCTCCTGTCAGTCACCCATCCCCAACACCCTTGGTGACTGATGTCTGCTGCTGTATGTCTCCCTTCTTGGCCACCCATCCCCAACACCCTTGGTGACTGATGTCTATTCCTGTCTGTCTACTCCTGTCAGCCACCCATCCCCACAGCCTTGGTGACTGATGTCTACTCCTGTCTGTCTTTCCTGTCAGTCACCCATCCCCATCACCCTTGGTGACTGATGTCTACTCCTGTCTGTCTCTCCTGTCAGCCACCCATCCCCAACACCCTTGGTGACTGATGTCTACTCCTGTCTGTCTCTCCTGTCAGTCACCCATCCCCAACACCCTTGGTGACTGATGTCTGCTGCTGTATGTCTCTCCTGTCAGCCACCCATCCCCAACACCCTTGGTGACTGATGTCTGCTGCTGTATGTTTCCCCTCTTGGCCACCCATCCCCAACACCCTTGGTGACTGATGTCTGCTGCTGTATGTCTCTCCTGTCAGTCACCCATCCCCAACACCCTTGGTGACTCATGTCTGCTGCTGTATGTTTCCCCTCTTGGCCACCCATCCCCAACACCCTTGGTGACTGATGTCTGCTCCTGTCTGTCTCTCCTGTCAGTCACCCATCGGCACCCCCCTAATAACTGATGCCTATCTCTCCCTAGCTAAGGTCTTCAAGGCACTTGGCAACCGCTCTACAGACTGAGATATCAACCAATGCTGTTACTGGTCCCCAGGTCATGGCAGCTGTGCTGAGCCAAAATAAGGAATATAAATAAATAAAGGCTTTCATTGTTGTTCCACCTGGCCAGATCATGGGGAAAATAAAGGTGCATATGTAAGCAGAGAGAGCGGGCCCCAGACTGCTGTAGGTTATCAGTAATCTCACTGAAAGCATGGCCTGCGGTGGTGGAAGAGCTAAGCACAGTGTTTTTGTGATAACGTACCTACCTCTATCCCTTCAGGGGCTGCCATATCATAACCATCATCTCTTTGAGTTACTGTTTAAATCACAGTCTGATGTCTTGCCAGAGAACTTTTGTGAGTCACTGTTTATCTCCCAACTTGAAACTGTTTAACTGTAGGTTACTCAGTCAGAACAACTATTACAATGGATTGGCAGCATGTGCATTATACATTCATGTTTGCATTTTCCGTGTATGGTGATATAATTGGGAGGTTGAAAGTAATATGCAAATGTTGTTTTGAATGTTTACTTGCATTCGTTGATGTTGTTCTGCTGCACATGTTTCATCATATTGATAAGATTTGATCTGTTTCGATCAGAAGTAAAGAAGAAATGCTGGATTTGAAACAAAAGGTCCATTAGATAATTATTATTCATTGTTTCATTAAAAGGTCTCTTTTTCTAGCATAAAAAACATTCACAGGGTTTTTTTTCTGCGGTGTGATAAACGCTTAGAGGCAGGATTTTTAAGACTTGTCAGCTCATACAGCTTTTGATCAAATATACATGAATCTCAGATCCATAATTTCACATTTGATCTTGGCTAGTAAGAGATTGAAATTGAAATGCCCTAAAGCACTGTCCAACAATTATATTGGACTGTAATTGCAGTAGTATTGCAAGAAAATGTGAATAGATTAAGGCCACATCTTCTGGAAATAAACACAAGTTCTGCAGCAGAACTATTCTGCTTGTATCATATTTAGACAACTCTCAAGGAAACTTTTTTTTTTAAATGGGATCATTCAATCACCCAAATATGTTTATTTTTGTCCTACCTTGGATGTCTTTTATTGGCCAAAAGGGACAGCAACTGTGATAAGCATGTATTACTCATAATTTTAGCATAGACTCACAAAACACAATCAATTATTTTGTTCCTTTGTAAACAAACCTCTGTCCCCATGGTGTCTTAATGTTTTATAATGAACCCCCCCCCCCCCCCCCCCCCATTGAGTGTTACCTCAATTCCTATTTTGTCCAGGTTGATCTGGAAGAATGGAGTCAGACTAGTGTAAACTTGAGAACATCTTCTAAGAACACATCTGGTAGGGAATATGGATCAAAGCAAAGTCAGAGATAAACCGACTGTACATTATTAAACAAAGAATAACGAGATTACACTGTGGGATTCATAAGTGGGTCAAAAACAACACAATTTTGATGTTAGAAAGAGTTGTTCACTATTCTATCTTTCTAGGCCGTTTTCCACATTGGACCCAACCGAAAATCCCAGAAAATAATTTGTCAATGTGGTATTTTTTCTTACAGTCTTTGTTCTGTAGGCGGGCAACTCTATGGTAACGGAATTGCGCTGAGAATGTATGCCAAACAAAAAACGACTGATTTCAAAATTTAACAAACCATGGAACTCTATACAGAATGACTAAAATGACTAACTCTACAGTATATCCAAATGTGGTGTGCTCTGTGTACTGCACTGAACTCTACAGTATATCCAACTCTGGTGTGCTCTGTGTACTGCACTGAACTCTACAGTATATCCAACTCTGGTGTGCTCTGTGTACTGCACTAAACTCTACAGTATATCCAACTGTGGTGTGCTCTGTGTACTGCACTGAACTCTACAGTATATCCAACTGTGGTGTGCTCTGTGTACTGCACTGAACTCTACAGTATATCCAACTCTGGTGTGCTCTGTGTACTGCACTGAACTCTACAGTATATCCAACTGTGGTGTGCTCTGTGTACTGCACTGAACTCTACAGTATATCCAACTGTGGTGTGCTCTGTGTACTGCACTGAACTCTACAGTATATCCAACTCTGGTGTGCTCTGTGTACTGCATTGAACTCTACAGTATATCCAACTCTGGTGTGCTCTGTGTACTGCACTGAACTCTACAGTATATCCAACTCTGGTGTGCTCTGTGTACTGCACTGAACTCTACAGTATATCCAACTGTGGTGTGCTCTGTGTACTGCACTGAACTCTACAGTATATCCAAATGTGGTGTGCTCTGTGTACTGCACTGAACTCTACAGTATATCCAACTGTGGTGTGCTCTGTGTACTGCACTGAACTCTACAGTATATCCAACTGTGGTGTGCTCTGTGTACTGCACTGAACTCTACAGTATATCCAACTCTGGTGTGCTCTGTGTACTGCACTGAACTCTACAGTATATCCAACTCTGGTGTGCTCTGTGTACTGCACTGAACTCTACAGTATATCCAACTGTGGTGTGCTCTGTGTACTGCACTGAACTCTACAGTATATCCAAATGTGGTGTGCTCTGTGTACTGCACTGAACTCTACAGTATATCCAACTGTGGTGTGCTCTGTGTACTGCACTGAACTCTACAGTATATCCAACTCTGGTGTGTTACTACTATGATTTCCCATTGAAGCCAATTCAATTGAAGAAATTCCGTTACTGATTTTTTGGGGGGAAATTCAGCAATGGAATTTCTAGTTTTAATCATTTCATAATTCAAAAACAAAATTGATATCAGTAAAAAACACTAACGAAATGTCAAGGCACAAGACAATGTTTACAGAAGGCAGAACATTTTATAAAAAAACTACATATAATTGTTGATGTTAGTTGGCAGGGGTCTTGACTTCAACATTGTGTTTTGATGTATTTCTAGTAACTTTTAAGACTTTTGGTAGATGTTTTCCTGTTTGACAGGAAATAAATATCTTTGGTTATTCCACTTTTTTTTTAATATAGACTCTTTGCTTGCATGTGACACCCAATTTGACATGCTCCTATGAACTTTATATGTTGGTGCTCACAGGTCTTTTTACCTGGAAATGACCAGGCCTAAACATTCACTGCCACATCAATATCTATCAAATGATAGTCTTATGTTTCTCAGATATGGATGAACTTGGGATTTCATGTTCTCGTGTTATTTGAAACACAATTCAAATAGGCCACACTTTAATGTGCAAAGTAGGCCTACAACATTTGATTGAGTTTAGTATATCTCATGAGGACTTCCTTTCAAACACTTGCTAATGCCATGTTATAACATTTGCTGTAAATGAAGCATCCCACATGTTAATGGAAAACGACATGATGAATATTCAATATTCAACCTGTCACTCAGTGTAAAATTCATAGCTACTGGTAGATAGGAAATTAAACATACACCCACCTCAGAATTACCAAGCTGCTGCACCAGGAAATTGCATTGCATTTGGATTGTCTCTATATTGGGTTATTTTTTGGTGTTTTGTTATGGTACTGAATCCAATAATGGTAAGCCTTACAGCGCTTTGTTTCACCCATACAATTTCTTTGCATATGATGCCCTCCAATGGCCAGATACTGTCATTGAAGTAGGCCTACTGTATAAGTTCAGAAAAGCAGTTCATCTTCAATCTATTGCATCACATAAAGCAATCCAAAACCGTGTGAAAGAAAGTGAATGAAAGAAAGCGAAAAGTTAGCTGCATGTATGAAATAACACTGGTGTAAAAATTTATCAGGGTTGTGGTTGACTTGAAATGACTGCAGTTGAAATAATCTGGTGGTGAATTTGCTGGTGGTTTGGGTGTGGGCTATTGTGGTGGTGTATCGAAAATAACACAGGAGGAGAGGAGGCACAGCTTTAAGGGAGATTGTCGGTTTATTTGATAGGAATGGGAGGTGTGATTACAAAGATATGTTGGATGTTCTGGATGATTGATCTAAGAGCAAGGGAAAGTGCATACAGTGGGGAGAACAAGTATTTGATACACTGACGATTTTGCAGGTTTTCCTACTTACAAAGCATGTAGAGGTCTGTCATTTGTATCATAGGTACACTTCAACTGTGAGAGACGGAATCTAAAACAAAAATCCAGAAAATTACATTGTATGATTTTTAAGTAATTTATTGCATACATAAGTATTTGATACATCAGAAAAGCAGAACTTAATATTTGGTACAGAAACCTTTGTTTGCAATTAAAGAGATCATACGTTTCCTGTAGTTCTTGACCAGGTTTGCACATACTGCAGCAGGGATTTTGGCCCACTCCTCCATACAGACCTTCTCCAGATCCTTCAGGTTTCGGGGCTGTCGCTGGGCAATATGGACTTTCAGCTCCTTCCAAAGATTTTCTATTGGGTTCAGGTCTGGAGACTGGCTAGGCCACTCAAGGACATAAAGATACTTCTTACGGAGCCACTCCTTAGGTGCCCTGGCTGTGCGTTTCGGGTCGTTGTCATGCTGGAAGACCCAGCCACGACCCATCTTCAATGCTCTTACTGGGGGATGGAGGTTATTGGCCAAGATCTCACAATACATGGCCCCATCCTCCCCTCAATACGGTGCAGTCGTCCTGTCCCATTTGCAGAAAAGCATGATGAATGATATTTCCACCTCCATGCTTCACGGTTGGGATGGTGTTCTTGGGGTTGTACTCATCATTCTTTTTCCTCCAAACACGGCGAGTGGAGGTTAGACCAAAAAGCTCTATTTTTGTCTCATCAGACCACATGACCTTCTCCCATTCCTCCTCTGGATCATCCAGATGGTCATTGGCAAATTTCAGACGGGCCTGGACATGCGCTGGCTTGAGCAGGGGGACCTTGCGTGCGCTGCAGGATTTTAATCCATGACGGCGTAGTGTTTTAATAATGGTTTTCTTTGAGACTGTGGTCCCAGCTCTCTTCAGGTCATTGACCAGGTCCTGCTGTGTAGTTCTGGGCTGATCCCTCACCTTCCTCATGATCACTGATGCCCCACGAGGTGAGATCTTGCATGGAGTCCCAGACCGAGGGCGATTGACCGTCATCTTGAACTTCTTCCATTTTCTAATAATTGCGCCAACAGTTGTTGCCTTCTCACCAAGCTGCTTGCCTATTGTCCTGTAGCCCATCCCAGCCTTGTGCAGGTCTACAATTTTATCCCTGATGTCCTTACACAGCTCTCTGGTCTTGGCCATCGTGGAGAGGTGGGTTTGTTTGATTGAGTGTGTGGACAGGTGTCTTTCATACAGGTAACGAGTTCAAACAGGTGCAGTTAATAGAGGTAATGAGTGGAGAACAGGAGGGCTTTTAAAGAAAAACTAACAGGTCTGTGAGAGCCGGAATCTTACAGGTTGGTAGGTGATCAAATACTTACAGTGCCTTGCGAAAGTTTCCGGCCCCCTTGAACTTTTGCGACCTTTTGCCACATTTCAGGCTTCAAACATAAAGATATAAAACTGAATTTTTTTGTGAAGAATCAACAACAAGTGGGACACAATCATGAAGTGGAACGACATTTATTGGATATTTCAAACTTTTTTAACAAATCAAAAACTGAAAAATTGGGCCTGCAAAATTATTCAGCCCCCTTAAGTTAATACTTTGTAGCGCCACCTTTTGCTGCGATTACAGCTGTAAGTTGCTTGGGGTATGTCTCTATTAGTTTTGCACATCGAGAGACTGAATTTTTTTCCCATTCCTCCTTGCAAAACAGCTCGAGCTCAGTGAGGTTGGATGGAGAGCATTTGTGAACAGCAGTTTTCAGTTCTTTCCACAGATTCTCGATTGGATTCAGGTCTGGACTTTGACTTGGCCATTCTAACGCCTGGATATGTTTATTTTTGAACCATTCCATTGTAGATTTTGCTTTATGTTTTGGATCATTGTCTTGTTGGAAGACAAATCTCCGTCCCAGTCTCAGGTCTTTTGCAGACTCCATCAGATTTTCTTCCAGAATGGTCCTGTATTTGGCTCCATCCATCTTCCCATCAATTTTAACCATCTTCCCTGTCCCTGCTGAAGAAAAGCAGGCCCAAACCATGATGCTGCCACCACCATGTTTGACAGTGGGGATGGTGTGTTCATTGTGATGAGCTGTGTTGCTTTTACGCCAAACGTAACGTTTTGCATTGTTGCCAAAAAGTTCAATTTTGGTTTCATCTGACCAGAGCACCTTCTTCCACATGTTTGGTGTGTCTCCCAGGTGGCTTGTGGCAAACTTTAAACAACACTTTTTATGGATATCTTTAAGAAATGGCTTTCTTCTTGCCACTCTTCCATAAAGGCCAGATTTGTGCAATATATGACTGATTGTTGTCCTATGGACAGAGTCTCCCACCTCAGCTGTAGATCTCTGCAATTCATCCAGAGTGAACGGGAGAGAGACTCTGGAAGCGCTGGACAGGCGGGAGCACCTGGAGGGAGGACACGGAGAGACAGCCTGGTGCGTGGGGCTGCCACAGGAGGCCTGGTGCATGGAGGAGGCACCGGATGGACAGGACCGTGGAGGCGCACTGGAGGTCTCGGGCACGGAGCCTGCACAACCTGTCCTGGCTGGATACTCTCCGTATCCCGGCCAGTGCAGCGGGGTGGAACAGACCGCACTGGGCTGTGCTGGCAAACCGGGGACACCGTGCGTCGGGCTGGTGCCATATACCCGGGCCGAGGAGACGCACTGGAGACCAGATGCGCTGAGCCGGCTTCATAGCACCTGGCTCGATGCCCACTCTAGCCCGGCCGATACGAGGCGCTGCGATGTAGTGCACTGTGCTATGCCTGAGCACAGGGGACACCGTGCGCCTCACGGCATAACACAGCGCCTTCCCGGTCCACCTCTCTCCAAGGTAAGCATGGGGAGTTGGCTCAGGTCTCCTACCTGACTTAGCCACACTCCCCGTGTGCCCCCACAATACATTTTTAGGGCTGCCTCTCGTCCCAGTTGCGCTGCCATGTTCGTGTCGCCAACTCCATTCTCCTGTAACCCTCCTCGCACTGCTCCTGAGAATCCCAGGTTGGCTCCGGCACTCTCCCTGGGTCGACCGACCAACTCTCTATTTCGTCCCATGTTGTCACCTCCTCCAGATAGTGCTGCTCCTTACCACGCTGCTTGGACCGTGGTTGGTGGGTGATTCTGTAACGATCGTCGTTGGAATGAGACCAATGCGCAGCGTGGAAATTGTTCATATTTAATGTTCACAAAAAAAACATCAGAGACTCTGGGTTTGCGCCCAGGCTCTGTCGTATCCGGCTGCGACCGGGAGGTCCGTGGGGCGACGCACAATTGGCCTAGCATCGTCTGGGTTAGGGTGGGCTTGGCCGGTAGGGATGTCCTTGTCTCATTGCGCACCAGCTACTCCTGTGGCGGGCCGGGTGCAGTGCGTGCTAACCAAGGTTGCCAGGTGCACGGTGTTTCCTCCGACACATGGGTGCGACTGGCTTCCGGGTTGGATGCAGGCTGTGTTAAGAAGCAATGCGGCTTGGTTGGGTTGTGTATCGGAGGACGCATGACTTTCAACCTTCGTCTCTCCCGAGCCCGTACGGGAGTTGTAGCGATGAGACAAGATAGTAGCTACTAAAACAATTGGATACCATGAAATTAGGGAGAAAAGGGGGTAAAAAGGGGGTAAAAAATAAAATTTTAAAATAAATAAAAAAGAGAACCATACACGTAGAAAATACAACAGAAAAAAACCCATTGACAACCCACCCCAACTCACGCCCTGACCAACCTAACACAAAGACATAAAAAAGACACTAAGGTCAGAACGTGACACCTCTACATGCTTTGTAAGTAGGAAAACCTGCAAAATCGGCAGTGTATCAAATACTTGTTCTCCCCACTGTACATGGTAGTCATAAACTATTATAAACTGGGTAGTTTGGGTCCTGGATGCTGATTGGCTGAAACTGGATTTGATTAGTGTATATCAGACAATATATGTCGGGTTTGATGCAAAAATACTTGTTTACGGTTCTATTTTTATTTGTAACTAACCACTTTATAATAGTAACAAGACACCTCAGGGTTTGTGGTGTACCTAAGGGGTTTGTGGTATATGGCCAACATACCACACCCCATGCCACACCTGTCTGCATTTGATCAGACCTGTGTATTTCAGACATTATACTATGGCTTTGTTGAATACTCCTTTCTGATTGGCTTGAAGGGCATTCTAAAGTGTGCATTATTTCCCTATAATGCACAGTATATTTGCACGGTTGAATTCAATGGCTATATTTAATTTTTACATGTTTTGTTTGAGCTGCGTTTGAAAGCAAAAGTTGAATAGAAAACAGTATTGGTATTGTTAGGACTGATGGTTTGGTCAGCTAAACTAGCAAGTCTGTTTGTTTGGTTACCACGGCAACTACTGTAGCTATCTAGTAAACTTGCTAGCTACTTCAGTGGATGTTGAACACATTTCTTCCGGCAAATGAACACATTTCTAGTGGCCTTTTATAGACACGGTATAAAAGGGATAATCAACTCGGCTCTATGCGTTCTTTGGAAAATAACGCAACTCCGTGGAAGGTCAAACACGCCTTCTATGTCGTTCATTATTTTCCATAGAACGCATAGTCCCCAGTTGATTATCACTCACATACATGACCAGTCAAAATGTTGGACACACCTACTTATTCAAGTTGTAGAATAATAGTGAAAACGTCAAAACTATGAAACACATGGAATCATGTAGTAACCAAAAAAGTGTTTAACAAATCTAAATATATTTTAGATTCTTCAAAGTAGCCACCCCCCATGATGACAGCTTTGCACACTCTTGGCAATCTCTCAACCAGCTTAATGAGGAATGTTTTTCCAAAAGTATCGAACGGAGTTCCCACATATGCTGAGCACTTGTTGGCTGCTTTTCTTTCAATCTGCGGTCCTACTCATTCCAAACCATCTCAATTGGGTTGAGGTCGGGTGATTATGCAGCCCAGGTCATCTGATTGCTGTACTCCATCACTCTCCTTCTTGGTCAAATTGCCCTTATTTAGCCTGGTTGTGTGTGTTTGCGTCATTGTCCTGTTGAAATACAAATGATAGTCCCATTAAGCGCAAACCAGATGGGATGGCGTATCGCTGTAGAATGCTGTGGTAGCCATACTGGTTAAGTGTGCCTTGAATTGTAATTAAATCACAGACAGTGTCACCAGTAAAGCACCCCCAAACCATCACACCTTCTCCTCCATGCTTCACAGTGGGAATCACATATGCGGACGTCATCCATTCACCTACTCTGCGGTTGGACTTATCAGACCAAATGACAGATATCCACCAGTTGAATGTCCATTGCTTGTATTTCTTGGCCCAAGCCAAGTCTCTTCTTATTATTGGTGTCCTTTAGTAGTGGTTTCTTTGCAGCAATTTGACCATGAACGCTTTATTCATGCAGTTTTATCTGAACAGTTGACGTTGAGATGTATCTGTTATTTGAACTCTGTGAAGCATCTATTTGGGCTGCAATCTAAGGTGCAGTTATCTCTAATAAACGTATCCTCTGCAGCAGAGGTAATTCTGGGTCTTCCTTTCCTGTGAGCCAGTTTCATCATCACTTTTATAGGTTCTTGAAATTTTCCAGATGACTGACCTTCATGTCTAAAAGTATCGATGGACTGTCATTTCTCTTTGCTTGTTTGATCTGTTCTTGCCATCATATGGACTTAGCCCTATTTGGTAAAAGATCATCTTCTGTATACCAAATCTATCTTGTCACAACACAACTGATTGTCTCAAACACATTAAGAAGGAAAGCAATTCCACAAATTAACTTTTAACAATGCACACCTGCTAATTTACCTTCATTCCAGGTGACTATTTCACGAAGCTGGTTGAGAGAATTCCAAGAGTGTGCAAAGCTGTCATAAAGTCAAAGGGTGGCTACTTTGAAGAATTGAAAATATAAAATATATTTTCATTTGTTTTACACTTTTTTGGTTACTACATGATTCCATATGTGTTATTTCTTAGTTTTAATATGTCACTATTATTCTACAATGTATTAAATAGTAAAAATAAAGAATAACCCTTGAATGAGTAGGTGTGTCGACTTTTGACTGGTACTGTATACGACGGGTATGATGCAAAAATACTTGTTTACTATTCTATTTCAGTGTTTCCCAAACTAGGGGTCTGACTTGAAGAGAAACTCACAAGAGAAACTCTTGAGAGACAAAAAAAAATCTGTTTTACCACGGTTATGATATGCGGTTGTGACATGTGACCCTAACTTTTGAATAAAATAACGTCATAATTGAAAGCAATGCTGATATTTTCTACACAGATTAGTTTTTCTACACATACACAATTATTGCCTGAGGACCTTTCGGATGCATTTTGGTCACTTCAAACTACACTTCCATCAGATTGAAATACTTTGAAAGTACTGTCAGACTGATTTGTAATAGACTTGTCATGAACCCAAATAAAAACTAAACATTGGCTGTTTTTTTACATGGTGGGGTCATGAAACATTTTGTGGTCATGTATCAAAAAAGTTTGGGAACTCCTAGTTGAAATATAATACACAAACTAAGAGCAGTTGAACATGGCAGTTTAAAACAACTGAATGACGTAGGCCTATATAGCCTGACGTGGTGTGGAAAATCAAATGAAACAAACAGTCAATTACTTTTTAAAACTTTTTTTTTAAAACTGTAGTTTATTTAGTAAATATTTTCTTAGTTCTAGTTCTTGAACTGCATTGTTGGTTAAGAGCTTGTAAGTAAACATTTCACCTGTTCAATTCAGCACGTGACAAATAAAATGTGATTTGATACCTGTGTTTCTCGGCCAGATTAAGGAAGGCTGGCAGGAATGGAGGCTGGCCTAAAAGTCACAATTCAAAAGACCAAATTAAGGCATTGTCTTGGTGCTGACACAATTATTTCAATGAAATTAAGTATTTGCATGTGTATGTTTCATCACACGTAGTGACAATTATCATTCTGTGCTCTGGAATCCCACCTTGAGCCGAGAAAACTACAAGTCCCAAAATCCCTCACCTATTTTGTGGAACGTTCATGCGCAGCACGTTGTGCATGTGGACATGCTGTGTATTATCGAAGCGCGTGCAGTTTACCCATTCTGCAGGTGTTTTGCAAAGTGAAGTATCGTTAGCATTTATCTCACTTTCTGAAGACGCTACTCAAAGTCATGGGTGAACCAGTGTCTGAAATGTGTGATCACCTCATCAAAGCCGTTAACGTGATGATGGACGCGGAATCTAGTCAAATATATCGTCTGGAGGCCCTAAAGGTATCTCGATGGCTAGATGCTAGTTAGCCAACGTTAGCCAGTAAGGCGCCAGCTAGCTAGCTAGATTTCCCAGTTGTGATGTGGTTACTTGAATGAGGATGGGCTGTGTTACATACATACATAGCTAGCTAGTTGTAACTTAGCATTATAGACGTCGATCGTGGCATTTTACCATGTTTATTGCATGGATTAATCAATGGGCGTAGCTTGCTAGTCATTTAGCTAACTAGCTAGCTAACGTCAGATGGCTAACATGCCATTCCCATCACGTTGCATGTTGCAGATTTCATTCATTGCACACCGGTAGCAGCCTAGATATCTGTGCAGAACCATTACTGATGCCTGATGCACTCAAACTGAATGCAAGATCACTTATGCCCAGAATTTAGCCTAGATATATTGATTGCGTTGAATATACTTGAGTTATTCAGTGTTTTGAGAGTGTCTTACTAGATTGCCAGCAGCTAATTTCTAGCTACAGTAGCAATCTTTGACTCCTCCTAAATCACTTCTTTGTAAAGCTCCATACATTATACTGATAACTATGACTGATATCATTGCAAGTTCCCCGTTTTGATGTTACAAACGTCATTAATGTGAATGAGTTTGTTCTAGCTGACTACCGCAAGGTAGCTAATTGAGTGAGTGCATTAACTTGTCCATCGTGTCTCTCTTTCTCTTCAGTTTTGTGAAGAGTTCAAAGAGAAGTGTCCATTCTGTGTTCCATGTGGGCTACAGTTAGCAGATAAAGCCCAAACAGCAGTGGTGAGGCACTTTGGTCTACAGATACTGGAGCACGTCATCAAGTGAGTTCATGAGTATATTTGTCATTATGATTCAGTTCTGCACATTTACATTTTAGTCATTTGCAGACACTGTTAACCCTCATTGCTCCCGTAAGTCGCTCTGGAAAAGTGCCTTGCTCAAGGGCACATCAACATATTTTTTTGTAGTCAGCTCAGGGATTTGAACCAGCACCCTTTGGTTACTGGCCCAATGCCCTTAACCACTGGACTACCAGCCACTCCATCATTGTCATCAAGATATTCCCCTACACATGTGGACTGGACACGTACTGCCAATGTGTTTCCCAAAACCTTGTTTTTCTTCATGTTGAGAACAGGTTCAGATGGAACAACATGCCACAGCAGGAGAAAGTCCAGCTGAAGAACTGTGCCATGGGGCTGTTGTCATCTGTAAGTCTGTCTGGGTGATAAACACCCTCTTTCTCTATTTTTCTAGAAAAGGTATGTATGATGAAGGGAATTAATGGTGGTCTGTCTACCGAACAGCAAATATAGTTAAAAAAAATAAAGTAGAAATAAACCAACAAGTTTCGCATTATAGTTAAAAAAAATAAAGTAGAAATAAACCAACAAGTTTCGCATTATTGCGTGATCTGTTAGGTGTACATGAATTAATATGCTGACACTAGTCCGTTCCCTGACTGGCACACTGCCTCGCTCTGCAGGGCACATATCCTATCCTGGAGGAGGAGAGTCACATCAAGGACGTTCTCGCACGGATCATAGTGGAGATGATCAAGAGAGAATGGCCTCAGCACTGGCCTGACATGCTCAAGGAGATGGAGGCACTGACCAGCATAGGGGTGAGTCAGCACTTTCCATTTCAGTGTTTCCCCTAGGTTGTTATGTTGGCGGGGTGCCAACTGCCATGGGCCCCCCCGAGCCAACTTTCAGGGCTCAAAACATCAATGGATTCAATTGGAGAGTACATTACAGTATACAAATTAAGTTGTTGCGATCAGATTAATGTCAACTCCCTCTTCCTCCCTCATTCCGTCCCTACCCCCAGGAGGCCCAGACAGAGCTGGTGATGATGATCCTGCTGCGGCTGGCGGAGGACGTGATCACCTTCCAGACGCTGCCCGCCCAGCGCCGCAGGGACATCCAGCAGACCCTCACCCAGAACATGGAGAGCATCTTTAGCTTCCTGCTCACCATCCTGCAGCTCCACGTCGACGAGTACCGCAAACTGGTAAACAGACAGTGGTTACACCCGTCTGTCTCATGGTGTAGATTATTTTGCGGCAGTATTTTTCACCTTTTATTGACATGTTCTACCTTTTTGTATCTCTTCCAGAAAAAAATACCAGGCCAAGAGTTGCAGGTAGGAAGGAGTGTTTTAGATGCACTACAATATATATTGTAATGTATTATATTTACAGTTAGACACCCAGCTAAAGAGACTTCTCTGTTCTGCCCCTACCCCCTCTCTCCCATCTCTCCCCTCCCTCCTCCTTCCTCTTCCCTCTCTGTTTCCTGCCCCCGGTTAGGCCAAGGCCCACTGTCGTGTAGGCGTGGCTGCTCTGAGCACCCTGGCAGGCTACATAGACTGGGTGGCCCTGGCCCACCTCACCAATGACAACTGTCGCCTGCTGGAGATGCTATGTCTGCTGCTCAGTGAGACAGAGCTGCAGTTGGAGGCTGCCGAGTGCCTGCTCATCGCCATCAGCCGCAAGGTTACTACACATTACTAGACACTCCCCTTACTGCAGACAGGGTTTGTAGGACCTGACAGGGCCCTTTATGTCCAGACACTCCCCTTACTGCAGGCACACCCCTTTCTAGGACAGGAGCAGATATTTGTTCACGGCTCCCGAGTGGCGGTGCGGTCTAAGACACTGCATCTCAGTGGCATCACTACAGTCCCTGGTTCGATTCCAGGCTGTATCACATCCGGCCGTGATTGGAAGTCCCATAGGGCGGGGCACAATTGGCCCAGCGTTGTCCGGGTTTAACCGTGGTAGGCCGTCAAGGTAAATAAGAATTTGTTCTTAAATGACTTGCCTAGTTAAATAAAATATATATATATATTTGTTGGAATGTGAAGTGGAGGTCTACAGCTACTGAATGGCCAGTACTAGTCAGGTACGTCACAGGGCTGTGAAAACTGCTGTGTCATCTTAACGTCTTAAAGACAGTACTGTGCAGCAGTCTTCATCGACCTGGCCAAGGCTTCCGACTCTGTCAATCACTGCATTCTTATCGGCAGACTCAACAGCCTTGGTTTCTCAAATGACTGCCTCGCTTGTTTCACCAACTACTAATCTGATACAGTTCAGTGTGTCAAATCGGAGGGCCTATTGTCCAGACCTCTGGCAGTCTCTATGGGGTTACCACAGGGTTCAATTCTCGGGCTGACTCTTTTCTCTGTATATATCAATGATGTCACTCTTGCTGCAGGTGATTCTTTGATCCACCTCTACACAGGCGACACCATTATGTATACATCTGGCCCTTCTTTGGACACTGTGTTAACAAACCTCCAAACTAGATTCAATGCCATACAACACTCCTTCCGTAACCTCCAACTGATCTTAAACGCTAGTAAAACCAAATGCATGCTTTTCAACTGTTCGCTGCCCGCACCCGCCCGCCCAGCATCACTACTCTAGACGGTTCTGACTCAGATTATGTGGACAACTTCAAATACCTAGGTGTCTGGCTAGACTGTAAACTCATATTAAACAATATTAAATCTAGAATCGGCTTCCTATTTCGCTACAAAGCCTCCTTAACTCACGCTGCCAAACATACCCTCGTAAAACTGACTATCCTACCGATCCTCGACTTCGGCGATGTCATTTACAAAATAGCCTCCAACCCTCTACTCAGGAAATTGGATGTAGTCTATCACAGTGCCATCCGTTTTGTCACCAAAGCCCCTTACACTACCCACCACTGCGACTTGTATGCTCTAGTCAACTGGCCCTCGCTTCATATTCATCACCAGACCCACTGGCTCCAGGTCATCTACAAGTCTATGTTAGGTAAAGCTCTGCCTTATCTCAGTTCACTGGTCATGATAACAACACCCACCCGAAGCACGCGCTCCAACAGGTATATCTCACTGGTCATCCCCAAAGCCAACACCTCCTTTGGCCGCCGTTTCTTCCAGTTCTCTGCTGCCAATGACTGGAACGAATTGCAAAAATCACTTAAGCTGGAGACTTCTATTTCCCTCACTAACTTTAAACATCAGCTATCAGAGCAGCTAACCGATCGCTGCAGCTGTACATAGTCCATCTGTAAATAGCCCATCCAATCTACCTACCTCATCCCCATATTGTTTTTATTTATTTACTTCTCTTTTGCACTCCAGTATTTCTACTTGCACATCATCATCTGCACATTTATCACTCCAGTGTTAATCTGCTAAATTGTTATTACTTCTCTACTATGGCCTATTTATTGCCTTACCGCCTCACACCATTTGCACACAATGTATATAGACATTTTCTATTGTGTTATTGACTGTATGCTTGTTTATCCCATGTCACTCTGTTGTTGTATTTGTCGCACTGCTTTGCTTTATCTGGGCCAGGTCACAGTTGTAAATGAGAACTTGTTCTCAACTGGCCGACCAGGTTATATAAAGGTGTTCTCAATTGGCCGACCTGGTTAAATAAAGGTGTTCTCAATTGGCCGACCTGGTTAAATAAAGGTGTTCTCAACTGGCCGACCAGGTTATATAAAGGTGTTCTCAACTGGCCGACCTGGTTATATAAAGGTGTTCTCAACTGGCCGACCTGGTTATATAAAGGTGTTCTCAACTGCCCGACCTGGTTATATAAAGGTGTTCTCAACTGGCCGACCTGGTGAAATAAAGGTGTTCTCAACTGGCCGACCTGGTTAAATAAAGGTGTTCTCAACTGGCCGACCAGGTTATATAAAGGTGTTCTCAACTGGCCGACCTGGTGAAATAAAGGTGTTCTCAACTGGCCGACCTGGTGAAATAAAGGTGTTCTCAACTGGCCGACCTGGTGAAATAAATGTGTTCTCAACTGGCCAACTTGGTTATATAAAGGTGTTCTCAACTGGCCGACCTGGTTATATAAAGGTGTTCTCAACTGGCCGACCTGGTTAAATAAAGGTGTTCTCAACTGGCCGACCTGGTGAAATAAAAATACAAATAAATGTGCCGGGTGTGTCCACAGGGGAAGCTGGATGACAGGAAACCGCTCATGGTGCTGTTTGATGATGTCGCCATGCACTACATCCTGTCTGCAGCACAGTGAGTACCATTCCCCTCATCACCCTTAAGGCTTTACACAGAAGCATTTCTAGCTCGTTCCGGCTTCTCATTCTCTTTGGTTTGTGGCTACAGGTCTGCAGATGGAGCAGCAACATACAACACATCCTCTCCGACACAGTGAGTAGCCTACACATGTTGGTGTTCCACGTCAGTGCCTGCCCAGCAGTCTTATGTTTTTTTGCTCTAAAACTCGGTTGATATTAAGCCTTAGCATTGGAGCTCATAGGGCCTGTTCTTTGCTCCCCCCAGGCCAGTGGTGGAGAGACACTACATCTTCCTGAAGAGGCTTTGTCAGGTCCTGTGTTCCCTTGGCAGCCAACTCTGCTTCTTAGTGGTGAGTCTGTCTGCACTGTCTTTGATTACGATCATCTATTTACTATATTGTTTTATGTATGTATTTTTTTTATAGTACTTGATGATTCTGTCCTTTTGTCTTATGTGTTTCTAATGCAGGGTTCAGGTGTGGAGGTAGATGTACCTGCAAACCTCAGCAAGTACACAGAAGCATTCCTGGCCTTCACCACTCACCCAAGCCAGGTGAGTTACCTGCTGTCACAGTAAAGTACCAGCCAGACGACTTACCTGCTGTCACAGTGAAGTACCAGCCAGGTGAGTTACCGGCTGTCACAGTAAAGTACCAGCCAGACGACTTAACTGCTGTCACAGTAAAGTGCCAGCCAGGTGAGTTACCTGCTGTCACAGTAAAGTACCAACCAGACAACTTACCTGCTGTCACAGTAAAGTACCAGCCAGGTGAGTTACCTGCTGTCACAGTAAAGTACCAGCCAGGTGACTTACCTGCTGTCACAGTAAAGTACCAGCCAGGTGAGTTACCTGCTGTCACAGTAAAGTACCAGCCAGGTGAGTTACCTGCTGTCACAGTAAAGTACCAGCCAGACGACTTACCTGCTGTCACAGTAAAGTACCAGCCAGGTGAGTTACCTGCTGTCACAGTAAAGTACCAGCCAGGTGAGTTACCTGCTGTCACAGTAAAGTACCAGCCAGGTGAGTTACCTGCTGTCACAGTAAAGTACCAGCCAGACGACTTACCTGCTGTCACAGTAAAGTACCAGCCAGGTGACTTACCTGCTGTCACAGTAAAGTACCAGCCAGGTGACTTACCTGCTGTCACAGTAAAGTACCAGCCAGACGACTTACCTGCTGTCACAGTAAAGTACCAGCCAGACGACTTACCTGCTGTCACAGTAAAGTACCAGCCAGGTGACTTACCTGCTGTCACAGTAAAGTACCAGCCAGGTGACTTACCTGCTGTCACAGTAAAGTACCAGCCAGGTGAGTTACCTGTTGTCACAGTAAAGTACCAGCCAGACGACTTACCTGCTGTCACAGTAAAGTACCAGCCACAGGCTCTTGATTCAAATCCATACAGCTAGTTAATACTACTGTTTCTCCATATCTCCCTTTGTCGTTTCTGTGCCTTGAGCACTGAACGGTGACAGGGTTCTTCTTTCATTTCTTCATCTGTTCTGATAATCTCTTCTTCTCTGAACTGAAGTATGCATTTCCCCACCAGTTCCTAAGATCTTCCACCCAGATCACGTGGGGAACCCTGTTCAGACATGAGATTCTCTCCAAGGATCCTGTCATCATCCAGATGATGACCAAGTACTTCAGAGCCACCATGACCAACCTAGTCAAGGTGAGACGGGCTACAGCATACGTGCATCCAAGATTTTGTGCAGGTGAACATTAAAGTATAAAAATGTTCATTAGAAAAATGAGCAAGGAAAGGACTCATTGAGTTACACACAAACTATGATAAATAATGACAACTACAACAAAGGGTTGAGCTTCTCCACTATTTCTATTGTTTCTTTACATGCTTTGGGAAGGTTCTTTAATTGTCTGACTTTGTGTTCTCGTGCTCCTCCTGCTAGACTGGTTTCCCTTCCAGGAACGACAGTCCCAGCTGTGAGTACTCCCGTCATGACTTCGACAGTGATGAAGACTTCAACTCCTTCTTCAACTGTAAGCAATGTGACTCCTATTTTAATTGAATAACTTTGATTTATGCAATCTTAGCAAATAAATAATATGATGTATTATCAAAGAATGTTCTGTCCAGTTTGTTGGTAGTGATCACGACCCTGGTGCTTGTGTCCGTGTTCTGATGTGTCCCAGCGTTCCGAGCGCAGCAGGGGGAGGCGGTCCGGAACGCGTGCCGTGTCGTTCCCTTGGAGGGTTTCCAGATTGCAGCAGAGTGGCTGCAGTATCAGATCAGTACACCCATTGACATCGGGACCACTGGGTGTAGGTCCTGCTTCTTGACTGTGGCTCACTGAAGATCTGGGAAGGGGGAGGGTCGTGTGTGTGTGTGTGTGTGTGATGACAAATGTGTCAGTATGAAACAGTGTCTTGGGGGAATGTGGGATTAACATGCTGCCAGCCACAGCAGTCAGACTAGAGTAGGTCTAGGGTTCATAACTGGAGAGGTTGTGGACTCGGGCCATTAGTACGTATCTAGGTCATCTGAGCTGACTGCTCAAATCAAGAGTTAACCTGTATCAAGAGGAAGTAGAGAGTTGAGGTTCATATAAAGGAAATGCTTCTTTATATGGATGATATGAATTCTCACTCTAGGTCACCCGGAACACACGCATATAGATGAATTCTCGTAACAACTCTATGAAAGGGATTGATACTGTTGGTGCCTGTTAACTAATTAGATAATTAGCATTATTAACTAACTTTGTCTCTTGACTTCTCTCCCTTCCTCCTCCCTCCCTCCTGTCTTCTCTCCCTTCCTCCTCCCTCCTGTCTTCTCTCCCTTCCTCCTCCCTCCTGTCTTCTCTCCCTTCCTCCTCCCTCCTGTCTTCTCTCCCTTCCTCCTCCCTCCTGTCTTCTCTCCCTTCCATCTCCCTCCTCCCTCTGTCTTCTCTCCCTTCCATCTCCTCCCTCCCTCTGTCTTCTCTCCCTTCCACTTCTCCTCCCTCCTGTCTTCTCTCTCTTCCTCCTCCCTCCTGTCTTCTCTCTCTTCCTCCTCCCTCCTGTCTTCTCTCTCTCCTGTCTTCCTCCCTCCTCCTCCCTCCCTCTGTCTTCTCTCCTTCTCCTCCCTCCTCCTCCCTCCCTCTGTCTTCTTTCCCTTCCTCCTCCCTCCCTCCCCTGTCTTCTCTCTCTTCCTCTTCCCTCCTGTCTTCTCTCCCTTCCATCTCCCTCCTCCTCCCTCCCTCTGTCTTCTCTCTCTTCTTCCTCCTCCCTCCCTCTGTCTTCTCTCTCTTCTTCCTTTCCAGCTAAGATGGCAGAGGGGCTGTGTTCTATCCTGTCTCCATCAGCGGTCCAGTGGGATGCTATGACCTTCTTCACAGAGAGTGTTGTGGGACAGATCTTCAAGAACGTGGAGGTTGAGGTATGAGGAAGCAAAACAGAATGCTTTTGGATACACACAGCCGAGAATTAGAGGGGTAAAGAGGGTGATACGCTATCCAGAGACGGTCAAAGTGTGAACCCCACCAGTCGGGTTCCCTGGATGGCAACAATGCAACAGCTACTACTTGTAGGTATTGTTGAAAGACAAAACCATTGATTTATGCTTTCTTCCCCATGGCTCAATAACATAAACAAGTGTTATGAATGAAAGGAAATGATGATGACGAACCCTTAACTCTGGTGTTTCTCTGCCTTTTCTGTAGAAGTTGCCAGTAGATCAGGGCATTGAGCTGCTACAAGCAGTGTTGAACTACAACACCCAAGACCCTCTCATCCTGTCCTGTGTCCTCACCAACCTCTCCTCCCTCTTCCCCTTCGTCACACACCGACCTCACTTCCTGCCTCAGGTCCTCTACAAGGTGAACACCCAAACGTGTACACACCAATCTATAATCTCTCCGTCTTCATGTGGGTGGTGTTAAACTGTTGTTTTTTTCTTTTCCAGCTGTTTGCCTCCATCACATTTGAGGTGGTAGAGGAGAGCAAGGTGAGCCGTCTTAAATATTCTCAGGAGGGATGTCAGATGTGTGTTCTTTGGGATTGTATAAAAATAATAGCAAGTTTTCGGTCCAATCTGTTAAGTTGATGTTTTACGTCTCCCTATATTTCTGTTATTACGGGGCTATCACTCAGTCAAGAGTGCGCCTGCGCGGGAAGTGTTGTTGTTGATGGGCCTGGGGTGGAATGCCTACCTTGTAGTGTGTTCATATAGTATAGTAAACTCTGTTAAACTGGAACCTTGTCGTTGGGTCATTTCAAGTTAACATTGGTAGCAGAGGATGGCTAATAACTACAATGTGCCACCTCGCTTTGACGAGAAGAGGTCGTACGGAAGTTGGAAAAATGAACTGGACACGGGTTACTAATCTGTTTGAACAAGGATGACGGTATGGGAACTTTGATCAGAGCACTGGATTCTGTGTTTCTTGAAGAAGAGGAAGACTGCCTACGAGGCGTATTCAAACTTTGACAGTGTTACGAGAGATATTTTGGCTGCAATGACGGACTACATCATTGATTTCGAATAGAGGTACAATAGGATGTGCCAGTACAACATGGTTCTCCTGGATGCAGTGTTATCTTTCAAGCTGCTAGATACTGCCTGTCTGGATGGTAGGGAGAAACAGTTGGCTTTGACTGCTTGTACTTGACATTTGCATCAATGAATTCGGCACTAACATTTTGGGTGAAAAGACGTCTGTCGCGCCAATAGCAGAAGGAATGCAAGTGAGTGACGCAGCATATCACACTGAGCAGCAGAGAAAAAGGCGCCAACAAGTCACGTTCAAGACAACCAGAAGAGGGCGCCATTTCCCGACACAAATCCGCTAGACAAATATGGAAGGAGATCAAAAATGTGCTATTGGTCAGAGCACTTACCATTGGGTTAAAGACTGTCCTCATAACAATGAACAAGTTAAACTAACAGAGGAAAATGTAAACACAGAGCAGTGTAACATTACACTTTTCAAACTAATCTGCTTCTGATACTGAGATTTTTATAGTTGAATCCTTAGGATCTGCTGTGATTGATGCTGCATGTAAACGGACAGTGTGTGGTGTAAAATGGCATGATAGCTGTGTCAGTGAACTAAATATGAAAGTATGGTCCCTGCAGATATCCCCTTACTATTGAGCAAAGCTTCCCTCAAGAAGGCAGGGGCTGTGCTAGACATAAACAATGACAAGGCAGTGACGTTTAAACAACCAGTGACTCTTGAACTCACTACCTCAGGCCACTATTGTGTAAACATTTTAGACAAAGGCATCACACAGAGTCCATGTAAAAATGATATTCTGATGAACACAAAGCACCTTTCAGCACCACATGCAGCGAGAAAAGCCTTCACTGAAGCAGAGTGTTCAGAGAGACGTCGCAGGGCTCTGCGTAAACGGCTACGACCCACCGATGAGGAGTACAAAACTGGAAACGGTGTGCTACAAACGAGTTGACTGTCAAGAGTGGAAAGGACCGGGAGTTGTCATTGGCCAAGATGGCGTGGTGATATTTGTGAGACACGAAGGCACTGTTATCAGGGTGCATCACTCAAGATTGCGGAAAGTAAATGATCAACAAGATAGAGGGGCTGTTGCTGAGAATCAGTCTCCTAATGAAAATGACAAAAAGGACACAGTAACCGACACAAACCTACCAGATGTTGCATCCAATGATATGGACACTGAAACTGACACAGGAAGTGGAGCAGACACCTTCAACTATGTTGAGTGTTAAAATGAGGAAAACATTCAACAACAGACCCATTTGTTAAGACAACATGGTTGTTCCAATCTGAAAACTGGACAAACTGTTAAATACATGGACAGAGAAAGTGGTATTCCACACACAGCAACCGTCATTGGACGAGCAGGAAAAGCCAAAGGAAAACACCAGAACTGGTCCAACTTGCAGTACTCTGAACCAGCTACACTTTCTGGTACAACAGGGTCAGCTGACCTGTCACTTGTAGATCATCTCAGAATTGTACCAGTGGAAAATCGAGAAAAACAGAACGACATTCAAATTGATGATGTACTTGAAACAAAGGATGTGTCATTTGACTCAGCTAAGCTGGATGAGCTCAGTAATTGGAGGAAAAATTGAGTGTTTGAGGAAGTCAAAGACACTGGCCAAAAATGTGTCTCAACAAGGTGGGTGTGTACCCTTAAAGAATCCTTAACTAGAATAGTGCCTAAAGCATGTCTAGTGGCTAGAGGTTTAGAGGAGCTGGCTGCTAAACAACTCCCAAACGACTCATCGACATGGGCCTCAGTCACTCAGATTGCTGATGACCGTGATCTGCCAGAAAAAAATGGAAACTTCATTCCATAGACATCAAATCTGCACTTTTGCAGGGAACAGAGCTGTCGAGGGTCATTCACATCCGACCTCCGCCTGAAGCTGAGAGCGAAGGAACACTGTGGAAACTAAAAAGGTACAACCAAGTCAAGGCAACAATGCTGAATACAGGTGGTAAAATGTCACAAGTGGATCCTGCAGTCTTCTATTGGCTTGATCAAGACTGCAATGTGACTGGAGTACTTGCCTGTCATGTTGATGACTCTATCTGGGGTGGCTCACAGACATTTGCTACAACTGTGATTCCACACCTCAAAGCTGTTTTCCAGGTCGGCCGTGAGGAGCGTGATCATTGTTATGTTGGCATAGAGTTTATTACAGTTGATGGAACAGTACTGATGCAACAGGAGAGCTATATCAAGACTCTTCAACCCATCCACATGGATTCTTCAAGAGCTGTACAAAGGAATTCCCCTCAGTGGAATTGAAGCTGATCAATTGAGGACAAATGTTATGGGTTGATAGACAGAGTAGACCTGATGTAATGTTTGATGGTTACAACTTGGCATCTAACACACAACACGCCACAGTACAAACCATTCATGAGGTGAACAAAGTTGTTCAGAAACTGATATCACAACAAGTGACTTTAAAGTTTCAGCATGACTCTTTGAAACTAGTTGTCTTCAGTGACGCTTCGCTAGGGAACCTTACAGATGGAGGACGTCCACACAAGGTGGACATCTAATCGTGTTAATGGGTGAAGGAGGAAGATTCTCACCTGTCTGTCGGCAGTCAGAAAGGATGAGAAGGGTTGTTCGAAGCACACTTGCTGGAGAAACACTTGCTCTTGCGGATGGTATTGACGATGCGATCTTTCTTGCAACTCTGTTCTCAGAGCTTACCACTGGTGAGACAAAACAGCACATTCTACCTGTAAGTTTGTGTCACTGACAACTACTCATTAGTTGATGCTGTGAAGTCAACCAAGTCTGTCACAGAGAAAAGACTTGGTCTTGAGATTAGCAGCATCAAGGAACTTATTCAAGCCTGCGCGGGAAGTCTTGTTGTTGATGGACCTGGAGTGGAATGCCTACCTTGTAGTGTGTTCATACAGTATAGTAAACTCTGTTAAACCGGAACCTTGTCGTTGGGTCATTTCAAGTTAACACAATCATCAATCTGATCTGTGATGTCATTTTCAGGCGCCACGGACGCGTGCGGTGAAGAACGTCAGAAGACACGCCTGCTCCTCCATCATCAAGATGTCTCGAGATTACCCATGGTTCATTCTGGTATGTTTCCGCGGTCACGTTTCTGACAGTCCTAGAGGGCTGCTCATCCAGCACTGTGCAGCAGAAAGGAACCCATGCTTTAAAGAGTAAACTGTGTTTCATCACTATCTACTTAAATCTATTGCATCTTACAAGTGTGTATGGGGGTGTGTGTCTGTGTGTTTTCATCATGTACATCTCTCTCTCTCTGCAGCCATGTTTTGACATACTGTATAATCAGGTGAAGAAGCTGTTCTCCAACGAGGCCCTGTTGACCCAGATGGAGAAGTGTGCTTTGATAGAGGCTCTGGTCCTCATCAGTAACCAGTTCAAAGACTACAACAAGCAAAAGGCCTTTCTGGAGGAGCTCATGGCCACTGTGGCTGCTCGCTGGACCTCCGACGAGATGAGGCAGTATGTACCCACGCTATACACACTGAGCTGTGTATACACACACTCACTGCAGACACACTTTTATTTATTTTTATTTAACCGTTGTTCAACTAGGGAAGTTAGTTAAAACCTCTCTGGGATCGTTTGGGACACTAGCGTCCCACCTCGCCAACAGCCAGTGAAATTGCAGGGCGCCAAATTCAAAACAACAGAAAAAAATTCCTCAACCATACAAGTATTTTACACCATTTTAAAGATGCACTTCTTGTTAATCCAACCACAGTGTCCGATTTCAAAAATGCTTTTTCGGCGAAAGCAGAACATATCATTATGTTAGGTCAGCAACTAGTCACAGAAAGCATTCAGCCATTTTCCAACCAAAGAGAGGTGTCACAAAAAGCAGAAATATAGATAAATTGAATCACTAACCTTTGATGATCTTCATCAGATGACACTCCCAGGACTCAATGTTATACATGTATTGTGTGTTTTGTTCGATCAAGTTCATATTTATATCCAAAAACCTCAGTTTACATTGGTGCCATGTTCAGAAATGCCTCCAAAACATCCGGAGGAGTTGCAGAGAGACACATCAAATAACATAAATACTCATCATAAACTTTGATGAAAGATACATGTTTTACATAGAATTAAAGATAAACTTGTTCTTAATGCAACCGCTGTGTCAGATTTCAAAAAAGCTTTACGGCAAAAGCACAATAATCTGAGAACAGCATTCAGCCACAAAAGCAAGCCATACAGTTACCTGCCAAATTGTGGAGTCAACAAAAGTCATAAATAGCATTATAAATCTTCACTTACCTTTGCTGACCTCCGTTTTGTTTGCGCGTTTACTTCACTATTCTAAAGGCACAATGCCGAGCGCAAAATCCAGACCAAAAGTCAAGAGTTCCATTACAGTTTGTAGAAACATGTCAAACTATGTTTACAATCAATTCTTAGGGTATTTTTATAAATAAATCTTCAATAATATTCCAACCTGACAATAGCGTAGTCATTACAGAGGAAAAAAGAAGGAATGGAGCGTCTGCATGACCGCGCAGTAAACAACTGATTGGCCTCAGCCTAGTCCACTTGTTGAAACAGCTCTTATTCGACACCCTTCCACAATAGAAGCCTCAAACAACTTTCTAAAGACTGTTGACATCTGCTGGAAGCCTTGAAGTGCAATCTGGCCCCATAGACACAGCATATTGGATAGGCAATCGCTTAAATGAAACTACAAATCTCAGACTTCCCACTTCCTGGTTGGATTTGTCTAAGGTTTTCGCCTGCTATATGAGTTCTGTTATACTCACAGACATCATTCAAACAGTTTTAGAAACGTCAGTGTTTTCTATCCAATACTACTAATAATTTGCATATATTAGCATCTGGCACAGAGTAGCAGGCTGTTTACTCTGGGCACCTTATTCATCCAAGCTACTCAATACTGCCCCCCAGTCACCAAGAAGTTAAGAAGAAATTCTTATTTACAACGGCCTAGGAACAGGGGCAGAACAACAGATTTTTACCTTGTCAGCTCGGGGATTCGATCTAACAACCTTTCGTTTACTGGCCCGACTCTAACCACTAGGCTACCTACCTCCCACATGCGTGTGTACTAGAGTTAAGAATGTAAGCTCACTCCATAGCAGGCATGAAATGTCAAGGATGGAGCCATCCAATTGGTAACCTTAGGAACGTTGTCAAGGAGTGTGGTCACGTGTGTTAGGAAGTGGTTTTCACTGAGCAAGCAACTTTATTTTCGTAACACGCGTAAACAACATGCGTACATACACATACACATGCTACACACACACACACACACACACACACACAATGTATAATATAAATGGTTGTCCTCTGTGTGTATCAGGGTACTGTTGGAACCTGCTCTGTTCCTGGCTTTCGTTGGTGCAGATCAGCTGATGGCTGAAGGCACAGACCACACAACAGGCATCAACAGGTCACGGGTAGGTAGGTGTGTGTGTGTGTGTGTGCGTGTGTGTGTGTGTGTTCGCGTGTATGTGTTCATGGCTAAGTGCCAAAACTTTCTATGTGATGTCAGGCATGCCAGTCCTGCCAAAACATCAACTACTGTATATTGAAAGTGTCCTATTTCCTGTTTCTCTCCCCCACCCTGCCCTCCTTCCCTCCAGTTGAGTTTCTGTGTATACACCATCCTGGGGGTGGTGAAGAGAGCGCGCTGGCCGGCTGACCTGGAGGAGGCTAAGGCGGGGGGCTTCGTGGCGGGCTACACCCCTTCTGGAGCCCCAATCTACAGAAACCCCTGCACCCCCCAGGTCCTGGCCCTGCTGCCCAACCTGCTCGCCCTCATCAGGTAAGGGGATGTGTAGAGGGGGGTGGGGGTTTTGGAGAGAAAGACAGCGTGTGCATGTGTTTGGAATGATGATAATGTTTGATGATGGTAATCAATCAACTGTATTTATAAAGCCCTTTTTACATCAGCAGATGTCACAAAGTGCTGATACAGAAACCTAGCCTGAAACCCCCAAACAGCAAGCAATGCAGATGTAGAAGCACAGTGGCTAGGAAAACTCCCTAGAAACGCAGGAACTTAAGAAGAAACCTATAGAGGAATTGGGCTCTGAGGGGTGGCCAGTCCTTTTCTGGCTGTGTTGGGTGGCGATTTAAGGCCAGATTGTTCTTCAAGATGTTCAAACGTTCATAGATGACCAGCAGGGTCAAACAATAATCAGTGGTAGTAGAGGGTGCAGCGGGTCAGCACCTCAAGAGTAAATGTCAGTTAGCTTTTTATAGCAGAGTATTGAGGTTGAGACAGCAAGTGGGAGGGAGGGAGAGCGAAAGGGTGGAAAACAGTAAGTCTGGGACAAGGTAGCATGTCCGGTGAACAGGTCAGGGTTCCATAGCCGCAGGAAACTGGAGCCTCAGCACTACCGGGTGGGACGGGGACAGCCAGGAGTCATCAGACCAGGTAGTCCTGAGGCATGGTCCTTAGGCTCACGGACTCCGGGAGGGAAGAGTGAGAGAGAGATGGGAGAATTAGAGGCTGGATACTTAAGTCACACAGGACACCAGCTAAGACAGGAGAATTTCACCAGATAAGACAGACTGATCTTAGCCCACTGGCACGTAGACTGTTGCAGCATACAGTTGACGTCGGAAGTTTACATACACCTTAGCCAAATACATTTAAGAGTTTAAAAGTAAAATATTTGATTCCATCCACTTCCTTATTTCTGAAACACAGACTTCCAGTGTAGTACATTTTAGGACTTCACCATGTTAAATCGAAATGTACGTGTGTCATCCATATAGCAGTGAAAGTTTTGTGTTTCTGAATGACATCACCAAGCAGAAGAGTATATACACTACTGGTCAAAAGTTTTAGACAACCTTCTCAATCAAGGGTTTTTCTTTATTTGGACTATTTCCTACATTGTAGAAGAATAATTTAAATATCAAAACTATGAAATAAAACATGGAATCATGTAGTAAGCAAAAAAAAACAAATCAAAATACATTTTATATTTGAGATTCTTCAAATAGCCACCCTTTTCCTTGACAGCTTTGCACACTCTTGGCATTCTCTCAACCAGTTACACCTGGAATGCTTTTCCAACAGTCTTGAAGGAGTTCCCAAATATGCTGAGCACTTGTTGGCTGCTTTTCCTTCACAATGCAGTCCAACTCATCCAAAACCATCACAATTTGGTTGAGGTCGGGGGATTGTGGAGGCCAGGTCATCTGATGCAGCACTCCACACTGTCCTTCTTGGTCAAATAGCCTTTATACTGCCATGAGGTGTGTTGGGTCATTGTCCTGTGAAAAAACACACTAAGTCCCACTAAGCCCAAACCAGATGGGATGGCGTATCACTGCAGAATGCTGTGGTAGCCATGCTGGTTAAGTGTGCCTTGACTTCTAAATAAATCACAGACAGTGTCACCGGCAAAGCACCTCCACCCATAACAACACCACCTCCATGCTTTACGGTGGGAAATACACATACGCAGAGATCACCTGTAAACTGGCACGCGTCTCACAAAGACACGGTGGTTGGAACCAAAAATATCCCATTTGGACCAGACCAAAAGACTGATTTCCACCGGTCTAATGTCCATTGCTCGTGTTGCTTGTCCCAAGCAAGTCTCTTCTTATTTAGTGTCCTTTTAGTAGTGGTTTCTTTGCAGCAATTCAACCATTACGGCCTGATTCACGCAGCCTCTTCTGAACAGTTGATGTAGAGGTGTCTGTTACTTGAACTCTGAAGCATTTATTTGGGCTGAAAGAATAAATGTTTTGTTTCAAAATTATAGTTTCTGGATTTGACCATATTAATGACCAAGGCTCGTATTTCTGTGTTTATTATATTATAATTAAGTATATGATTTGATATTTAATAGAGCAGTCTGACTGAGCGGTGGTAGGCAGCAGCAGGCTCGTAAGCATTCATTCAAATGCCAGCAGCTCTTAGCAATGCTTGAAGCACAGCACTGTTTATGACTTCAAGCCTATCAACTCCCGAGATTGGGATGGCAATACTAAAGTGCCTATAAGAACATCCAATAGTCAAAGGTATATGAAATACAAAATGGTATAGAGAGAAATAGTCGACACGTCATAATTCCTATAATAACTACAACCTATAACTTCTTTACTGGGAATATTGAAGAACTGAGCAAGGAACTTAAACGTTACCTTTTTTACATGACACATATTGCACTTTTACTTTCTTCAACACTGTTTTATTTATTTAAACCAAATTGAACAGGTTTCATTATTTATTTGAGACTAAATAGATTAATTTATTATTTATATTAAGTTAAAAATAAAAGTGTTCATTCAGTATTGTTATAAAAATCATCTGATTTAGTCGGTGTCGGCTTTTTTTGGTCCTCCAGTAATCGGTATCGGCGTTGAAAGATCATAAACGATTGACCTCTAATACCAGGGAGCTAATTTGTGAAAAATGTTTTTTTTTGTTCTTAGAGGTGCAACTGCAGCTAGGGTTTTACGCAAGGTTAAATTTAGGTCCTCGTCAGGTGGTCAATTGATTTTTGTACTGCGACGTCCTTGGGTAGGTGGAGGGAGTCTGGAAGGGCATCTAGGAATCTTTGGGCACAGCTTTTGATCGTCCTTGGTTGGGGTCTAAACAGATTATTTGTTGCGATTTCAAACCTAATAACATTTAGATCCACAATATTTATTCCACGTGACAACTAGATCCAGGACTGTGGCAATAGGTAGGTCCAGAGACATGATGATAGTGTGTGTGTGATGATTATTAAGGATGATCATGTCTCTCTGTAGAACCCACAACAATCTGTTCCTTCCGGAGAACATGTGTCGTCTGAGTGAGACGTTCTCCAGAGCCTACGAGGTGATTGAGGTGGAGAGGAAGGTGGTTCTAGGTAAGAGGAACCACACTGATTCACTGGTTCTGCACAGTACTGGTTTAGAAACTCTATGCCACAAGCTGGTAACCTGTGGTGTTAACCTGTTATAATTTCACCACTGAAGAATATACTACATAGCAGGATCAATGAGTTGCCAGCTAACTTGCCTGAATGTTCGAATTAAAAAAAAAAAATATATATATATTAGCTTGAGATGGACATTGCTAACTCATTGATTCTGTGTTTAGTATACACCTATGAAGGCTGATAAACCTCCATGATAATTGTGTGTCTTGACCTTTAGGCCTTACACAGCCAGTACTGGACATCTATGACTCTCCAGTGTACAAGACTCATCTGGAGCGCATGCAGGGTTTCTTCTGTACCCTCTATGACAACTGGTGAGTTCCTCACTGTGGATAGTCTTCTGCTTCCTCTCCTTCTCCACACATGCACACTACTCCTACACAATCTCACTCTCTCTTGCTTACCAACCCTCTATCTTTCTCAGTTTTGACTAGATGGTGTACAGCTTATGTCGGAATTGACTTCTCGTATCAGGTTAGGAAAAGGGTTAGGATTAGCTAAAATGTCCCCCCCCCCCAAAAAAAATCAACTTTTAACGTCAATTTGACATAAGCTATATGCTCTCTAGACATGACCCCAGAGACGGAAGAGGAAGTGATGCATCCCACTCCATTTTTTCTGGTTCAATGGAAGTCAATGAACTAATACGCTGTAATCGTATTGGTGTCTATGGGAGAGCCACCCCGTTAAGCAGACCGGAACTGATTATTTTTTCAATGGTAAACCAACCTAAGTGAACCATCTTCATTTATCCACCATCTTCGATAACCCTCCTCTCTCTAGTTACCATATCCTGGGGAATGCAGGCCTATCATTGCATCAGGACTTCTACACCATCGAGGGATTGGCTGAACAGATTGTTGGTTCCGCCTTAATCTCCCTCGACAACGTGCCTGACCACAGACTCCGCCCCATGCTCCATATCCTTCTGTCCTACTGGCCAATTAGGGCTACCGATCACATAGAAGCTCTTGACTAATTTAATCAATCTAAATTTTCTTCAGACAAAAAAATAATCTGTCATTGCTCATGAACCAAGTATCCCTCTTGTAGGTTTTTTGGGTGATCAAATTAAACCACATTTTCCCCCTATTGAACATAGAATAGAGTAAAACTAATTAAATCAAGAACACACTGCGGCATAGTCATGGCCACTGATATTACATGTCCACTATCTATTCAATCAATCTGCTCCTTAATGTGTGTGTGTACGGGTGTTCCTGAAGCAGCTGGTGCTGTCGTGTCCTCAGGAGTACTACGACAGTCTGCTCTGCCCCCTACTGGGCCCTCTGTTCGCCTACATGCTTCAGGTCAGAGCTCACACTTCTCTCCTTGCTCCTGTGAAGTAATACACCTAAACACTCGCGTAACATAAAAGGTTAGCTGTGGTACAACTTCCAAATAAATAAACCGATCTCTGAGGCCGATCAAGAACTCAGAGCATGCTTATTTTGCATTATCAGGCTCTTTGATCGCTGCTATCATAGTCATTAGAAATCAGTTACCATGGAGATGGTAATAATAAGTAATAACAGAATGTATCACATGACATTGTCTCTCTTTGTTTATTTGTCCAGAGACTCAACCTCAGGTGGCAGATCATCAACCAGCGGAGTACTGTCAGGTAAGATGCGTTAGACTCTTAATCCAGAACTTTTATTATTTTATGTGAAATGATCTCCTGTCGACCCGGACAATGTTCTGGTCTTCTATTTGAAGAGGTTGAAGCATTTTTAACCCCATGTTGTGATCTCAGTAAGATATGACCGGAGTCCTAGGACTATACCTCTGGGCTACCTGGTCTGATGACTCCTGGCTGTCACAGTCCCCAGTCCACATGATCGTGCAGCTGCTCCTGCGCCTATAGAAGCCTGACCTGTTCACCAGACATGCTACCTTGTCCCAGACCTGCTGTTTCGATTCTCTCTGCCGCTCTCTCTATCGCACCTGCTGTCTCGACCTCAGCTATGAAAAGCCAACTGACATTAACTCCTGAGGTGCTGACTTGTTGCACCCTCTATAACCATTGTGTGATTGTTTGACCCTGGTCATCTATCAGGTTAAGAGGAGTTGGGCCTGTTTTCTCATCAGTAACTAGGGTAGGGCTGGGTATCACTAAATTGATCACTAACATTTTGAAGCTGAGCCATTTGCAATATGGAAAAATGACTTGTCACACACAAAGTAGATGTTCTAACCAACTTGCCAAAACTAGTTTTTTTAACAAGAAATTTGTGGAGTGGTTGAAAAACTAGTTTTAATGACTCCAACCTAAGTGTATATAAATTTCTGACTTCGACTATACTTACGGTCACTGTGGGGACGACGTCACCGATGCACTTATTGATGACGCCAATGACTGATGTGGTGTACACTTCAATGCCATCAGAGGAATCCCGGAACATATTCCAGTCTGTGCTGCAAAACAGTCCTGTAGCTTAGCATCTGCTTCATCTGACCACTTTTTATTGATCTAGTCACTGGTGCTTCCTGCTTTTAAGCAGGAATCGGGAGAATAGAAATGGTCAGATTTGCCAAATGGAGGTTGAGGGAGAGCTTTGTATGCATCTGTGTGTGGAGTAAAGGTGGTCCAGAGTTCCACATTTAACATGCTGATAGAAATTTGGTAAAACGGATTTGTTTCCCTGCGTTAAAGTCCCCAGCAACTAGGAGCGCCGCCTCTGGGTGAGCGTTTTCTTGTTTGCTTGTGGCGGAATACAGCTCATTCAATGCTGTCTTAACGCCAGCTTCTGCTGTGTTGGTATGTAAACAGCTATGGAAAATACAGATGAAAACTCTCTTGGCATAAAATGTTACTGTTTTTAATGTCCCGTTGGTAGTTTAATCTTCCGCGTAGCTCGTCGATTTTATTCTCCAAAAATTGCTCGTTTGCTGGCAGAATGGAGTGAAGTGGGGGTTTATTCAATCGCCTACGAATTCTCAGAAGGCAGCCCGCCCTCTGGCCCCTTTTTCTCCGCCTCCTCTTCACGCCAATCATGGGGATCTGGGCCTGTACCCCAGAAAGTAGTATATCATTCGCGTCTGGCTCGTCAGACTCGATAAAGGAAAACAAGGATTCTGCCAGTCCGTGGTGAGTAACCGCAGTGCTGATGTCTAGAAGTTATTTTTGGTCATAAGAGACGGTAGCGGCAACATTATGTACAAAAAAAGTAAAACAATAAGTTTCAAATAAATTAACAAAAAAACACAATAAGATGGGGACACGTGAAACGTCTGCCTTCCTCTCCGGCGCCATCTTATCTTACATCCTATATTCATGGTCCACACACATCAACACAGTCCCGAAGAGAGCACGACAATGCCTCTTCCCCCTCAAAAACTTCAACATCTGCACCGTTGAGAGCATCTTGACTGGATGCATCACCGCTTGGTATGGCAACTGCTTGTCATCTGACCGTAAGGTGCTTCAGAGGGTAGTGCGTACCGCCCAGTACATCACTGTGGCTGAGCTCCCTGCCATCCAGCACCTCAATACCAGGTGGTGTAAGAGGAAGGCCCTAAACAATTTCAAAGACTCCAGCCACCCAAGTCGTAAACTGTTCTCTCTGCTACAGTGCTGCAAGCGTTACCGATTCATCAAGTCTGGAACCAACAAGACTTGAACAGCTTCTACAACCAAGCCTTAAGACAACTAAATAGTTAGTCTGGGTAGCTATTGGTTAACTATTTAACTATCTGCCTCATCACATACACTGCTGTTACTGTTTTATCTATCCTGTTGCCTAGTACATATAGGTAGGGACAACGTGACATCTCTACCTCAATGACCTCGTACCCCTGCACACAACTCAGTACTTGTACCTTGTGTATGGAGCCAAGTTATCTTTACTCATTGTGTATTTATTCCTTGTTATTATTTTTCAACAAAAAAATTCTCTGCATTGCTGAGAATAGCCTGTAAGTAAGCATTTCACTTCGTAAACAACACCTGTTGTTTACAAAGCATGTGACTAATAAAGTTACATTTGATGTGGTCACTTTGAATGCATGGGTTTCTTTCTATTTCTGTGCTGGTGGCGTGTTGACAATCTCCCTCCCTCTGTCTGTGTAGTATGGAGGATGACGAGGACGAGGCGTGTGAGGAGAACCAAGTCACACAGGAGATGCTGGAGGAACAGCTGGTTCGTCTGGTCACCAGAGAGGTTCTGGACCTGCTCAGTAAGTCAAGGGACGAGAATGGGATGTAGGGAGCGACTAAGTAGCACTTTATATGGAGTTGAGCATGTTTTTTTTGTCCAGAAGAAACCATCTTGTCGCTTGAAACTGTTCATAGGAATTTAGTTCTGCTGCACATCCAGATTTAATAGGTTTGGGGTATGTGGGGTGGATTAGGTTTGGGGTATGTGGGGTGGATTAGGTTTGGGGTATGTGGGGTGGATTAGGTTTGGGGTATGTGGGGTGGATTAGGTTTGGGGTATGTGGGGTGGATTAGGTTTGGGGTATGTGGGGTGGATTAGGTTTGGGGTATGTGGGGTGGATTAGGTTTGGGGTATGTGGGGTGGATTAGGTTTGGGGTATGTGGGGTGGATTAGGTTTGGGGTATGTGGGGTGGATTAGGTTTGGGGGTTTGTGGGGTGGATTAGGTTTGGGGTATGTGGGGTGGATTAGGTTTGGGGTATGTGGGGTGGATTAGGTTTGGGGTATGTGGGGTGGATTAGGTTTGGGGTGGATTGTTTGGGGTGGATTAGGTTTGGGGTATGTGGGGTGGATTAGGTTTGGGGTATGTGGGGTGGATTAGGTTTGGGGTATGATTAGGTTTGGGGTATGTGGGGTGGATTAGGTTTTGGGGTATGTGGGGTGGATTAGGTTTGGGGTATGTGGGGTGGATTAGGTTTGGGGTATGTGGGGTGGATTAGGTTTGGGGTATGTGGGGTGGATTAGGTTTGGGGTATGTGGGGTGGATTAGGTTTGGGGTATGCGGGGTGGATTAGGTTTGGGGTATGCGGGGTGGATTAGGTTTGGGGTATGCGGGGTGGATTAGGTTTGGGGTATGCGGGGTGGATTAGGTTTGGGGTATGCGGGGTGGATTAGGTTTGGGGTATGCGGGGTGGATTGGGGTATGTGGGGTGGATTGGGGTATGTGGGGTGGGGTGGATTGGGGTATGTGGGGTGGATTGGGGTGTGGCCATATTTCCTAACATTGATCCTTTCCCCTCAGCTCACGCCTGCATACTGAAAAAAGTTCCTGAGCCTGCAGGGAATAAGGAGGATGTGGATGGTAAGTGTTCCCTGATCCCTACTTATTTCCACATTGTCAAGGGAAGAAAAGCATCACTCAGGGTCCACCCCCTCCTCACTGTATCTTTTCTGTTCTATTGTGTGTAGAGGATGAGATGATGTCCACTGAGTCCCAGGCAGTCACAGCCTCTCCGGCCCAGCCAACAGGCGAAATGACTGAGCTGGGGAAGTGTCTACTCAAACATGAGGTTGGCACCACACACACACACGCTTCTACAGCAGGGGTGTTGAACTCATTCCATGTAGGACCTAGTTTCTGATGGTTTTTGCTCCTCCCTTGTACTTGATGAATGAGTAAAGGTCACTAATTAGTAAGGAACTCCCTTCACCTGGTTGAATGCGTTTGACACCCCTGATCTACAGCATCGACCCCTGGCAGTGTGACAGAACTCTCTCTTCCTCTGCAGGACATCTATATGACGTTGTTGACTATCTCGTTCACCTCTCTCTCCTGGAAGGATACCAGCAACTGTCACCGCACTGCCTCCATGGTGTGCTGGACCCTCCTGCGACAGGTAGGCTGCTACCCTGCAGCGACAGGTAGGCTGCTACCCTGCAGCGACAGGTAGGCTGCTACCCTGCAGCGACAGGTAGGCTGCTACCCTGCAGCGACAGGTAGGCTGCTACCCTGCAGCGACAGGTAGGCTGCTACCCTGCAGCGACAGGTAGGCTGCTACCCTGCAGCGACAGGTAGGCTGCTACCCTGCAGCGACAGGTAGGCTGCTACCCTGCAGCGACAGTTAGGCTGCTACCCTGCAGCGACAGGTAGGCTGCTACCCTGCAGCGACAGGTAGGCTGCTACCCTGCAGCGACAGGTAGGCTGCTGCCCTGCAGCGACAGGTAGGCTGCTGCCCTCAGCGACAGGTAGGCTGCTACCCTGCAGCGACAGGTAGGCTGCTACCCTGCAGCGAAATCTTCTCTCTCTGACTTTTCTTCTGTTCAGGTCGTAGGGGGGAACCTTCTACCAGAGGCGGTCACCTGGTTCTATGCCAGTGTCCTGAAAGGACTGCAGATGCACGGGCAGCACGAGGTCTGTAACTCAGCCCTCACACAACTGGCCCTGATTATATATGACAACCTGGTGAGTAACACACTCACTCGCTCACACACTCCCTCCCTTCATCTTTCTTCTTCCTAACTCTACCTTTCCTCCCTCCCTGGGTCAGCGGCCACGATACATGGAGCTAAGGAGTGTGATGACTCAGATCCCCAGCATCAATCTGGAGGCTCTGGACCAGTATGACCAGCGGCTGCTGGAGCCCAGCTCTGCCCAGAAGGTGGGAGAGAAGAAGAGGAAGGACCAGTTCAAGAAGCTCATTGCCGGCACTGTGGGGGTAATACCACCTCCCACCACTAGATGGGGGTGTTCTTCCACTTTTATGTTTTTCTGCAGAGAAGACCGAGAATTATTTCATAACAAAATATTGTCTGAAATGTGTCCATTGACTGTTGAAATGGATATTACTAATAAGATATAAGTTATACTTTATTGGAGAGAGCTGGCAATATGTTTCATGTAAATGTAATTAAATAAGTCCCGTACACTCAGATATAATAAAACAACAATTCAATCCAGACAGATTGTAACTGTATTTGATCTCTCCTCTCCACAGAAAGATCTGGGCCAGCAGTTTAAAAAGGAGGTACATATCAGAAATCTTCCATCTCTCTTTAAGAAGCCCAAGCTGGAGAAAAGGGACATTGTGGAGCCCAGTGAGACTGGATCTCTAGCAGCTCTCTTCTCCCCAACACAGGACAACATCTAGGAGAACATAACAGCACAGAGAGGCTCTCCGACTGGACTAACACACAAACACACTTTCTACCCTCCCCAGTGGAGATTTACTCCTGAAGGATTGGCTCATCAAGGGTACAACGTCTCTATCCTATTGGTCAACAGTAGGATGAATGGACTCTACAAACTGTGGACAAAGAGAATCAGAATATTCTGTCATGGACTGAACTCTGCTAACTGGTCATACATATGTATTCAAATAATGTGTCTGTCTGCCTTGATCGAGAAAACGGGACAATATGTCTGAAGATGATGAAGATGATGGTTATTGTCCTTCAAGAGGACATGGCTGTTGCCATAAACCCTGCAGGTTGTAAATGGTAACAACACAATGCATTTATACTGCTCATATCTTCACTAGCGCAACACATTTAACTTACATTGTGTTTTGGTATCTCCGCTAACATGGACCATCCACCCAGGTGCTAAACATAGAGATAGATAGAGGACTCGTCTTTATATATGTATCATTATAGTGTCTGACAGCATGGGCAGCACCATTTGAGGCTACAACCCATAGTCAAGTAGTCATCAGGGTGGGGATTCCTATTTTAAAATGGTGGATGATGGCAATGCCCAAGTTAAAATGGGTGATACCCATGATGAGTCCTCTATCTATTTCTATGGTGCTGAATGACAGCAGCCATTTTTTGCCAGAAGAACCTGAATGGGATTCAGTGAGCATGTCTGAGGTGGGATAATTCAGAGTAGTCTGCTGTATGAGGAGAGCTGTCGTCAAGCCCAGGTTTTGTACAGGATCATTCCTCTGTTGATGGGTGAGGTTGTCAAGTAGAACCGTCATCGGTGACTATGTTTTGAACTGGTGTTTCTCCCAGCTATGAACAGATGAGAAACCAGCACGACATTCCTTTTAGGTTAAAGGGATCGTTTGATGCATCAAGTTTTGTCAGGCGTTATTGTTTGTAAAAGAGCTCATATTTTATTAATCTGTTTTGAAGGTAACATTGGATACATTTGGAAAAGATCTACAGGAATGTAAAGGGGATTCCTCGTCAGTTGTACAACTGAAAGCATTCAACCGAAATGTGTCTTCCACATTTAAGCCAACCTCTCTGAATCAGACCTCAATCCCAGATGAATGAGAATAGAAACGAGGTACCAAGTGAATATGGTGCCTGTCAGTTTCACATTCATTTGCTATTGAGGCCTACAGAATGATTTACACTAAAGACGCCATGGAATCCTCTAATATAGACTGCTCTGTAATATAGACTGCTCTGTAATATAGACTGCTCTGCTACACCAGTGTTCAGGTCTGACAAACATTGATATTTTTGTGAAGTACCCTTATAAATCTCTTCATCCTGTCAATTATTGTTTTGTTCACATGTGGCCCTTTTTTCCTTCTCAACACCAAGGAAAAAATGATCTGTACTTGTACAGGGGACAAAATATAAAACATTTTAGTGCTGTTTAGATTTTTCTGTTTTTAAATAAAATAATCTTCAAAGTCATTAATTTCTATGTTATGCCATCGTCTACAAATATAAATCTTGTTTTGTAGCCGGCAAAGCTGTGCTGTGCTGGTCAATAATAGTAGTTTAGAGAGTACTGTCTCTAAACTAAGGGGGAGTTGGCGGAGCTTTACCGAGCATGGACTTGAAGATGACCTGGAGCCAGTGGGTCTGGCAACGAATATGTAGCGAGGGCCAGTCGACTAGAGCATACAAGTCGCAGTGGTGGGCGGTATAAGGTGCTTTAGTAACAAAACGGATGGCACTGTGATAAACTGCATCCAGTTTGCTGAGTATTGGAAGCTATTTTGTAGATGACATCACCGAAGTCGAGGATCGGTAGGATAGTCAGTTTTACTAGGGTAAGTTTGGCGGCATGACTGAAGGAGGCTTTGTTACGAAATAGAAAGCCGACTCTAGATTTGATTTTAGATTGGAGATGTTTGATATGAGTCTGGAAGGAGAGTTTACAGTTGAGCCAGACACCTAGGTACTTATAGATGTCCACATATTCTAGGTCGGAACCATCCAGGGTGGTGATGCTAGTCGGGCGGGCGGGTACAGGCAGCGAACGGTTGAAAAGCATGCATTTGGTTTTACTAGCGTTTAAGAGCAGTTGGAGGCCACGGAAGGAGTGTTGTATGGCATTGAAGCTCGTTTGGAGGTTAGATAGCACAGTGTCCAAGGAAGGGCCAGAAGAATACAGAATGGTGTCGTCTGCGTAGAGGTGGATCAGGGAATCGCCCGCAGCAAGAGCCACATCATTGATATATACAGAGAAAAGAGTCGGCCCGCGAATTGATCCCTGTGGCACCCCCATAGAGACTGCCAGAGGACCGGACAACATGCCCTCCGATTTGACACACTGAACTCTGTCTGCAAAGTAGTTGGTGAACCAGGCAAGGCAGTCATTAGAAAAACTGAGGCTACTGAGTCTGCCGATAAGAATATGGTGATTGACAGAGTCGAAAGCCTTGGCAAGGTCGATGAAGACGGCTGCACAGAACTGTCTTTTATCGATGGCAGTTATGATATCGTTTAGTATCTCGAGCGTGGCTGAGGTGCACCCGTGACCGGCTCGGAAACCAGATTGCACAGCGGAGAAGGTACGGTGGGATTCGAGATGGTCAGTGATCTGTTTGTTGACTTGGCTTTCGAAGACCTTAGATAGGCAGGGCAGGATGGATATAGGTCTGTAACAGTTTGGGTCCAGGGTGTCTCCCCCTTTGAAGAGAGGGATGACTGCGGCAGCTTTCCAATCCTTGGGGATCTCAGACAATATGAAAGAGAGGTTGAACAGGCTGGTAATAGGGGTTGCGACAATGGCGGTGGATAGTTTCAGAAATAGAGGGTCCAGATTGTCAAGCCCAGCTGATTTGTACGAGTCCAGGTTTCGCAGCTCTTTCAGAACATCTGCTATCTGGATTTGGGTAAAGGAGAAGCTGGGGAGGCTTGGGCGAGTAGCTGCGGGGGGGGGGGGGGGGGCTTTTGGCCGAGGTTGGAGTAGCCAGGAGGAAGGCATGGCCAGCCGTAGAGAAATGCTTGTTGAAGATTTCGATTATCATGGATTTATCGGTGGTGACAGTGTTTCCTAGCCTCAGTGCAGTGGGCAGCTGGGAGGAGGTGCTCTTGTTCTCCATGGACTTTACAGTGTCCCAGACCTTTTTGGAGTTGGAGCTACAGGATGCAAATTTCTGCTTGAAAAAGCTGGCCTTTGCTTTCCTGACTGACTGCGTGTATTGGTTCCAGTTGCATATCGCGGGGACTATTCGATGCTATTGCAGAATGATATATTCTTCACACTGTCTCCAGAGCCAGGCACAGCACACAGAGAATCAGATGAAGGAGGAGTTTGAGAAACTTCACCAGTTTCTACGAGAAGAAGAGGAGGCCAGGATAGCTGCTCTGAAAGAGGAAGAGAAGCAGAAGAGTCAGAAGATGAAGGAGAAGATTGAGCAGATGAACAGAGAGATATCATCACTTTCAGACACAATCAGAGCCATAGAGGGGGAGCTGAAAGATGAAGACATCCCATTCCTGCAGGTAAGGACTGCTCTCTCTCAGACATACATTATAAATGAACTCAAAGATGTATTGATGAATCAATGATATTAATGACTATATACTATACTTTCCAGAGTTTCAAGATGAAGGAAAGGTAAGTGATCTGCTTCTCGTCTCTCTTCTCTGTGGTTGTGAACCCAACCCCACAGACGTTCTGACTCCTGAATGTTATTCCAGAGCCCAGTGCACAATGCCAGATCCACAGCTGCTGTCAGGGGGGCTGATAGATGCGGCCAAACACCTGGGAAACCTGAAGTTCAGAGTCTGGGAGAAGATGAAGGAGATCATCAAACACAGTGAGTACTGTATAGGAGAGGACATGATCTAGAATAATGTAAGATAGATTTAATTAAGTAGTCTATTTTAAGTAGTATTGTTAGTGTATATGAAAAGAGACTACATGGTATAATGTGTGGAATATCTCTTTGTTCTGAAGCTCCTGTGATTCTGGATCCCAACACTGCATCCTCCTGGCTCTGTCTGTCTGATGATCTGACCAGTGTGAGTCAAACTGGCCCAGAGCAGCAGCTCCCTGACAACCCAGAGAGATTCATTAAGTATGCTAATGTTCTGGGCTCTAAGTGGTTCAGCTCAGGTAAACACAGCTGGGAGGTGGAGGTGGGGGATCATCCTGTCTGGAACCTGGGCGTGGCTAAAGAGTCAGCTGACAGGAAGGGGGAGCTGAAAGCATCACCAGAGTATGGAATCTGGGTTATACTGCTGAATAGTGGAAAGTATACTAATGCAAAGGGAGAGACCCTCCTCCTGAAGAAGAAACCCCAGAGGATCAGAGTGCAGCTGGACTACGACCAGGGGGAGGTGTCCTTCTACGACTCCATAGACATGACACTCATCTACACTTATAAAGACACATTCACTGAGACTCTCTACCCATACTTCTCTATTGGATCAGCTGGTGATGCCAAAAGCACTGGTGTACAAATCTGCCAATCAGAGTCTCTGATAGTGGTGTCATCCCAATAAGGTGTGTGTGTGTGCATGCGTGCGTATGAGAGAAAGAAACATGAGTCAACTATACTCATATTTTTCTTCTAAATGTGCCTCATCAGCAACTTGCAGTATTTTTCCACAAATTCCCTCCCCAGGCTCACCATCTAGTCAGTGATAAACTAATATGGGCAGGGTCGTAACTACAGACGAGGACACCTACAGTAGGTCCAGACCTCTGACATGTTTTCTAATGAAACACTCGGTCTCAACTTACTGTTCAGAGGTAGAATAGTAGCAAGGTGACATTTAATTACTTACTGTAGTTCTCCTCTTGTTATATGTCACTCACTGACGTTCACTCAATCCTCCCATGTCAGTTAAAAATATTTTGATTGGTGAATTAGTCTAGGGGGCCCTGACCTCCAGTGGGCCCCATTGATTTTGTAGTCACTTTCACTCAGATATCATATTACCATGGCATCAGTCATTGCATGTGTAGAATTGCAGGAAATTGCAGGTGGGCGGGGGGGTGTCATCGACCTGGATATCTCAGCTCCACTTCGTCCAGATGTCATCGACCTGGATACCTCAGCTCCACTTTGTCCAGATGTCATCGACCTGGATATCTCAGCTCCACTTTGTCTAGATGTCATCGACCTGGATATCTCAGCTCCACTTCGTCCAGATGTCATCGACCTGGATACCTCAGCTCCACTTCGTCCAGATGTTATCGACCTGGATACCTCAGCTCCACTTTGTCCAGATGTCATCGACCTGGATATCTCAGCTCCACTTCGTACAGATGTCATCGACCTGGATATCTCAGCTCCACTTTGTCCAGATGTCATCGACCTGGATATCTCAGCTCCACTTTGTCCAGATGTCATCGACCTGGATATCTCAGCTCCACTTTGTCCAGATGTCATCGACCTGGATACCTCAGCTCCACTTTGTACAGATGTCATCGACCTGGATATCTCAGCTCCACTTCGTCCAGATGTCATCGACCTGGATATCTCAGCTCCACTTCGTACAGATGTCATCGACCTGGATATCTCAGCTCCACTTCGTCCAGATGTCATCGACCTGGATATCTCAGCTCCACTTCGTACAGATGTCATCGACCTGGATATCTCAGCTCCACTTTGTACAGATGTCATCGACCTGGATATCTCAGCTCCACTTTGTCCAGATGTCATCGACCTGGATATCTCAGCTCCACTTCGTACAGATGTCATCGACCTGGATACCTCAGCTCCACTTTGTACAGATGTCAATTACCTGGATACCTCAGCTCCACTTTGTCCAGATGTCATCGACCTGGATATCTCAGCTCCACTTTGTCTAGATGTCATCGAACTGGATATCTCAGCTCCACTTTGTCCAGATGTCATCGACCTGGATATCTCAGCTCCACTTTGTCCAGATGTCATCGACCTGGATATCTCAGCTCCACTTTGTCCAGATGTCATCGACCTGGATATCTCAGCTCCACTTTGTCCAGATGTCATCGACCTGGATATCTCAGCTCCACTTCGTCCAGATGTTATCGACCTGGATAGCTCAGCTCCACTTTGTCTAGATGTCATCGTGTGGTGTATCGTGAACTATGACGAACAACCCTGACATTATACTGGAGGAGGAAGAACATTATGTCAAAGTAAAGTGCATACACAGGAATGGTGTCAACAACTACTACTGGCCAAACCCAAGAGATGATATCAACTGGTAAGGGGATGACCAGATTGTTTGTCTGATATCAGAGCCGCTGCCAGTGAACAAAAGATCAGTTCAAATATGCCACTGTACCTGGAAGTATTTGAAGGAGCACCTGACTGTTTGAAGTGGCAGATGTCAAATCAAATCTAATGTATTGGTCACATACACGTGTTTAGCAGATGTTATTGTAGCGAAATACTTATGTTTCTAGCTCCGACAGTGCAGTAATATCCAACAAGTAATATCTAACAGTTTCACAATATGTACCCCAAAAAACACATAAATCTGAACTGGCTATGAGTGAAGAAGCTGTCAGTAACTAGAAAGCAATGGAGATGGTCTCAGAGATGATAAGAGATGGACGCAACACAATAACATGGCAAAGACAAACACATCTGAAGTTAAAGTGAAGAACAATACAGGAAATATTCCATGAACATGTTTTACTGCAAACAAAATGTTGGTATCAGTGTGGTTAGGAGAACAGTATTAGTTTATGTTCAATGTTAGTGTTTCTAATGTTCTAGTTGACATGTTTAATATGTTTGTTTGACAAAGTTGTGTTATGAAAGACTGGGCTTCATATTTTAGTCTTAAGCTTTGACCAATAACCCTCATTTAATTGTTCATATTAAATCAACCCATTTGATGAAATCTGAAATGATTTGTAATAAAAAAATATTGCAAATAAATTGATCAAATTTGTTTGAAATAATCTTATGTTTGTCATTGCTTTCACATTGCGTCACTGGTGTTACATTGTATCATTGGTGTTACATTATAGCATTGGTGTTCAGGCATCAGAGTTGCTCAATTTAATTGAATATGTTTTTTTGTATCTACCTAACTGTTGCTACATTCATTAGTAAACATTTTACTAAAGATCATTCAATTTTGATGACTCAACCTCAATTATTTCTAATGTTACAACAAAAAAAACAACAGTATGAATTGAACTTTACTCATTACTAATCCAAACAATTTATTAGTATTATCATTAACCTTTTCTGTCTTTGATTATATATGCAAATTAAACACTGAAATTACATTAAAGAAAGCCTGAATTGTCATCTATAATATAGGTAACACCAGTGAATCATATTTTCTATGTAATGTAGTAAAAACATAAACTGTAATTAATGTTGATTTATAATGTTAAGCGGTTTACTATTCGACTATAAGTTTAGATTTTTACAAGTTAGCTGTTCAAAAAGCCACCATTCTCAATGAATGACCTGTGTGCATTCCATTCACAGCTGTGTGAGAGAGTGGAGGGAGCAGAGAGAGGGACAGAGAGAGACCCTCATTTCTCCCTCAACACCACCCTCTACCTTGTAATCAGGTCCCCACTGTCACTTTAGGTGGTCCAGATGGAGTCTCTGTCTCTCTACGATGTGTGGTGTCTGACTGGCTCAGACTGGGAAGGACAGAGCACACACTCCTTCTCTCTTCTTTTGCACAGTACCCCTCTCTCAACTCTCTCCATCTCTCTCTCTCTCCTTTTCTCCCCCCTCTCTCTGTCAGACAGAGATTAAGGTTCCAGGGACCTTCAGGTTCTGTTGTAGTGTTGGTGTTGGGATGGTTTCACCACAGAGCAGGAAGAGATGAAGTGGAGGGTTAGACACAGTGAGCTGTGCAGAGTCAGGCTAAATTGAGCCAAGCCGGCGCTGTATTTAAACCAGAAGTGTTATTTCATTGTGTGGAGAGAAGATGGAGACTAACCACCTCCTAGTCACCACTAAGGACTTCAACAATCCACTAATGTCCAAGTCCCTGTCAGGTGATGTCATAAATGTAAGGGTTCTGAAGGGAGGTGTTGTGTGAGGAGGGAGGGAGGATATGTGGGGGAGGGGTGTAGTCAGGGGTCTGCTATTAGTAGATCCTAGTGATGGATGACTGCTGTGTGTGTAGGAGAGAGAGAGACTCTTTTTCATCCTGCTCTTTCCCCATTCCCCCCATCATCAGACAAGCAGAGTAGAGCAGGACAGAGAGAGACGTGAGCCAACAAGTGCAGAACAGAACAACTCCACAAAGAGAAGAGAGAGGAGGATAGTTCCCTTTGCAAGGACAGAAAAACAGGAGACAATCAAGCCTTTCAGAAAACACCAACAGGAGAAGAAATATGAGACTGCAGCACATTTAAATCCTCTAATCTTCTTTGCTCACCAACTGAGGACTTTTTTCTAGTCCCAATTGATGTTGGAACAGTTAGATTTCTTTCTCATTCTTCAAGAGGCTACACACTGATTGTAGAAAACCTTCACTGTGTAGTAGGACTTTCGGAATTTGAAGAGAGAATGAGAAAGAGGGAGAAAGAAAGAGAAAAGAAGGCTTTTTGGAGCCAGGATTTGAGAAGCAGGAGGCTACAGAGATGGAGATCATGCCCGGGAGAGGAGCTTGTTCTGGGGCAGGCATGGGGAAGTTGCCTGGTAATGATTGAAAGTTTACAAAGTATGTGCACACAGGCCGAGGGAAAGATGAGGTGACAGACAGTGACACATTTAATACTGCCTTGCATACTCTTCCCTTCATCTAGTTTATCTAGTGTGTAATCATTAGTCCAACAGTTGCAAATGAGAGTTTCTATTGGATAAATTCAGGTATGTTTATTCCCGTTTTGTTCCTGGTCAGACGTAAACACAGTTCACATTCATATCAGCCACGTTGTATTCCTTCTTGCATCTATGCACCTTTCACCTTTTTCCTTCGTTTGTGGATTACAATGCGCAACACATCAGCTGTATGCGAATAGCCAAACCATATCATAACTGCTACACACAGCCTACATCCTTGTCACCATATTAGCTAAAGTAATTTCATAGTCAACATAGCTACTAGAACTAAACATGAGAAAACCTGCTAAAATCAAGCTGTAACTTCACAGTATATAGTCAGTTAGCAGTTTAGCAGTTACACCGGTGGCCCTCTGTGGCAATTAATCAGTAAAACCAAAAGCTTACCTTGACTTGGAAGAGTTCCAGTGTTGTGTTGGATAGCCATGGCCAGCTAGCTAATATAGCATCCCTCTGTTTGAGCAGGGTGTTTCAGTAGGCTAAACTAGCTAGCTGCATTTGCTAGCTAGGCAAGTAAAACAAAAATTATAGTCTCTCAAATTCTCTCTTGCTTCTCCTTCATTTTGGAAGAAATTAATTTGTTCAAAAATGCTCAACTATTTTCTTTCAACTGTAATCTCTTTGAGTTACAGTTGAAGTCAGGAGTTTACATGCCCCTTAGCCAAATATATTTAAACTCAGTTTTTCACAATTCCTGACATTTAATTCTAGTAAAAATTCCCTGTCTTAGGTCAGTTAGGATCACCACTTTATTTTAAGAATGTGAAATGTCAGAATAATAGTAGAGAGAATTATTTATTTCAGATTTTATTTCTTTCATCACATTCCTAGTGGGTCAGAAGTTTACATACAGTCAATTAGAATTTGGTAGCATTGCCTTTAAATTGTTTAACTTGGGTCAAAAGTTTCAGGTAGCCTTCCACAAGCTTCCCACAATAAGTTGGGTGAATTTTGGACCATTCCACCTGACAGAGCTGGTGTAGCTGAATCAGGTTTGTAGACCTCCTTGCTCGCACACACTTTTACAGTTCTGCGCACAAATGTTCTAAAGGATTGAGTTCAGGCTTTGTGATGGCCACTCCAATACCTTGACTTTGATGACCTTAAGCCATTTTGCCACAACTTTGAAAGTATGCTTGGGGTCATTGTCCATTTGGAAGACCCATTTGTGACCAAGCTTTAACTTCCTGACTGATGTCTTGAGATGTTGCTTCAACATATCCACGTAATTTTCCGTCCTCATGATGCCATCTATTTTGTGAAGTGCACCAGTCCCTCCTGCAGCAAAGCACCCCCACAACATGATGCTGCCACCCCCATGCTTCACGGTTGGGATGGTGCTCTTCGGATTGCCAGCCTCCCTCTTTTTCCTCCAAACATAACGATGGTCATTATGGCCAAACAGTTCTATTTTTGTTTCATCAGACCAGAGAACATTTCTCCAAAAAGTTCTATCTTTGTCCCTATGTGCAGTTGCAAACCGTAGTCTGGCTTTTTTATGGCGGTTTTGGAGCAGTGGCTTCTTCCTTGCTGAGCGGCCTTTCAGGTTATGTCGACATAGGACTTGTTTTACTGTGGATATAGATACTTTTGTACCCCTTTCCTCCAGCATCTTCACAAGTTCCTTTGCTGTTGTTCTATAATTGTTTTGTACTTTTCGTACCAAAGTACATTCATCTCTAGGAGACAGAACGCGTCTCCTTCCTGAGCGGTATGACGGCTGCGTGGTCCCATGGTGTTTATATTTGCGTACTATTGTTTGTACAGATGAACGTGGTACCTTCAGGCGTTTGGAAATTGCTCCCAGGGATGAACCAGACTTGTGGAGGTCTACAATTTTTTTCTGAGGTCTTGGCTGATTTCTTTTGATTTTCCCATGATGTTAAGCAAAGAGGCACTGAGTTTGAAGGTCGGCCTTGAAATACATCCACAGGTACACCTCCAATTGACTCAAATTATGTTAATTAGCCTATCAGAAGCTTCTAAAGCCATGACATCATTTCCCAAGCTGTTTAAAGGCACAGTCAACTTAGTAAACTTCAGACCCACTGGAATTGCGATACAGTGAATGATAAGTGAAATAATCTGTCTGTAAACAATTGTTGGAAAAAATGACTTGTGTCATGCACAAAGTAGATGTCGTAACCAACTTACATAAACTATAGTTTTTTAACAAGACATTTGTGGAGTGGTTGAAAAACAAGTTTTAATGACTCCAATCTTAGTGTATGTAAACTTCCAACTTCAACTGTAACTACTCACCACATTTTATACCATGCAGTGCTAGGTAGCTGTAGCTTATGATTTCAGTACTAGATTCATTCTCTGATCCTTTGATTGGGTGGACAACGTGTCAGTTCATGCTACAAGAGCTGTGATAGGTTGGAGGACGTCCTCTGGAAGTTGCTACTGTGTAAGTCCATGGAAAAGGGTGAGAACCGTGAGCCTCGTAGGTTTTGTATTGAAGTCAATGTACTCTGAGGAGGACAGAAGCTAGCTGTCCTCCGGGTACACCATGGTGCTACAGTAGAGGGTTCTGATAAGGCTACTGTAGACCTACAGTGTGTTTTAGCAAAGTATTTGGTGATGTGAATATATTTAGTATAGTTTTATCTCATAATTATGACTTCAACAAAATATATATTTATTCACTGAGGATTGTCCTCCCCTTCCTCCTCTGAGGAGCCTCCACTGGTGTAAATAGGAATTAGGGACTGGAAGAGCAGGAGAAGATGCATGCCATTCACGTGTCCATCATGTGCGCTTGCGTATGTGTATGTGTGTGTGTGTGGATGTGTGAGTGTGTGTGTGTGTGTCTATACATGCTCATCGCAAATTTTGGACGAGAGCATTTCATTAATGCTCAAGTGATTAAGTTCAGGTCAATACAATGAATAAAATGAATAGTTGATCTTATGACTTTATGTCTTGTCTAATATGACTAAATGTTACTGTGAGATGATTCTATCAGTAAATGTCTAGTTGATGTGGTGGTACTGAATTTCTATATTCAAGCTGAATTTCACTGCATACTTGCATCGTCTCAATCGTAAAATAATCCAATACTAATTCAACTGCCTCTAGACATGAGATAAACAGGTGTTAGCCTACATTCTGTTGGTTTGGGGACACTGTGTATCCCTTGATGATTTAGATAGGATCCAGTCTGCAGATAGAGGACTCTCTCTTTTTACTCTCTCTCCCTCCTGTGCACTTGCCCTCCCTCGCTCTTGCAGAGCATTTCTCCCCAAATGATTAAATTAATGAATGAAATAATTAAGCAAATATGCTCCATACGGCTAATTTCATGGTAGTATTGGGATAGACAGTTACTGGGGTAGGGCACAGGCCTTTACATTGGTCATGTCCAAATATACATACTAGCGTGCTACATACTTGAACAGCACACTATGATCTAATTTGAATAAAAAGTATGCAGAATGCCACACCTTCAACGTATTAGTGACCCCTGTCTGAGCAGGTCATGATGACTCAGATCTACAGCATCACTCACTCTTCTCTCTGTCCTCCCCTTCTCCTCCCTTCCTCTTCTACTAACCTTTTTCTCTCTTTCCTCTCTCTCTGGATCAGCGGCCACGGTACATGGAGCTAAGGAGTGTGATGACTCAGATCCACAGCATCAATCTGGAGGCTCTGGACCAGAACGACCAGCGGCTGCTGGAGCCCAGCTCCGCCCACAAGGTGGGAGAGAAGAAGAGGAAGGACCAGTTCAAGAAGCTCATCACTGGCACTGTGGGGGAAATACAACCTCCCACCACTAGATGGGGGTGTTCTTCCACCTATGTTTTCTGCAGAGAAGACCTAGAATTATTTAATAACAAAATAATGTCTGAAATGTGTCCATTGTGACTGTTGAAATGGATATTATATGATATAAGTTATACTTTATTGGAAAATGCTGGCAGTATTTTTCGTATAAATTGAATTAAATAGGTCCTGTACACTCAAATGTAATAAGACAACCATTCAATCCAGACAGATTGTAACTGTATTTGATCTCTCCTCTCCACAGAAAGATCTGGGCCAGCAGTTTAAAAAGTAGGTACATATCAGAAATCTTCCATCTCTCTTTAAGAAGCCCAAGCTGGAGAAAAGGGACATTGTGGAGCCCAGTGAGAGTGGATCTCTAGCAGCTCTCTTCTCCCCAAAACAGGACAACATCTAGGAGAACATAACAGCACAGAGAGGCTCTCCGACTGGACTAACACACAAACACACTTTCTACCCTCCCCAGTGGAGATTTACTCCTGAAGGATTGGCTCATCAAGGGTACAACGTCTTTACCCTATTGGTCAACAGTAGGATGAATGGACTCTACAAACTGTGGACAAAGAGAATCAGAATATTCTGTCATGGACTGAACCCTGCTAACGGGTCATACATATTTATCCAAATAATGTGTCTGTCTGCATTGATCGAGAAAACGCGACAATGTGTCTTAAGATGATGAAGATGATGGTTATTGTCCTTCAAGAGGACATGGCTGTTGCCATAAACCCTGCAGGTTGTAAATGGTAACAACAAACTGCATTTATACACCTCATATCGTCACTAGTACTGGGAGATAGGCAGCAACTACTGTAACTCAAGTGTATGTGCCTGTCTGTGTTTCCCATTCATTTGGTTTTGAGACCTGCCCATTTCTCCAAATGCTCCAAATGAAATACACTAAAGATGCCATAAAAACATTGACTCTCCAAGTTACATAAACAAGCAGACAAACAGAAATGTTTCTTTTAAATTACCCCTATAAATCTCCTCACCCTGTCAATGATTGATAGTTCTTTCACTTGACCATGTTTTAAACATTCACTCAATATTAAGGAAAAAACTATCTGTACTTGTTCAGGGGACAAAGTATTTGAAACACTCGTACTGTTTAGACTTTTATGCTTTTAAATAAAAGAAGACTTTTAAGTCAATTTAAATGGCTGATGTTATAATTTGTTATGTTATACCATGGATTAGAAATATAAAGATGATTTCAGTAATATTGTTGATGGTAAAGCTGTGCAAGTCAATAATACAAGTTTACAGAGAGAATCAAACATACAGGACAGAAGTCCTCTGTCATTGGCCCTGTTTGTTCTTGGGTGCAGGTTAAATATTCAAACAGGTATTCCCAGGTTCACAGTAAACTCCACCCCCGAGTCACATGATGACTAAAGTTCATCTCAGTGCTGTAACTTTAATAACTCTCCAGGACTCACGTCTGTCTGACACACAACAACACTGGGATTTTATTTAGATTGTTCTGAAATATCAGGCTGTTAAACCAACCAATACAAGGTCATATCATCAAGACGGTGAACTTTACATTCATATTCACTTGCTTTGAATAACGTGTCCCTTCAAGAGAGGACGTTTTAAAAGTGAAAGTGAAATTAACTTTCAGATCTCATACCAGAACAGGGAGTGACATCGTGTGAGAAAATGGCTTCTCGTTCGTCTCTCCCAGAGGAGGATTTGTCCTGTACGGTGTGCCTTGACATCTTTAAGGATCCTGTCATGTTGTCATGCAGCCACAGCTTCTGCCAAGCCTGTCTAAAGGAATGCTGGAAAGACAAGGAATCTCGGGAATGTCCACTTTGCAGGGGAAGATCCTCTAAGGATCAACCCCTTATGAACCTTTCTCTAAAGAACCTGTGTGAGGCCTTACGGGAAAGGAGACAGACAGATCCAACCACAGGGTCCAAGGTGCTCTGCAGTCAACACAGTGAGAAACTCAGTCTGTTCTGTCTGGAGGAGAAAGAGCCCATCTGTTTGGTGTGTCAGGTCTCAAGGAAACATAAAGATCATGACTGTATCCCTGTAGATGAGGCTGTTCAGGATCACAAGGTAGGAGGAAGATTCTGATAGAAAATATTTTTTATTTTTATTTATTTCACCTTTATTTAACCAGGTAGGCTAGTTGAGAACAAGTTCTCATTTACAACTGCGACCTGGCCAATATAAAGCATAGGAGTGTGAACAGACAACAACACAGAGTTACACATGGAGTAAACAATTAACAAGTCAATAACACAGTAGAAAAAAGAAAAAAAGAGAGTCTATATACATTGTGTGCAAAAGGCATGAGGAGGTAGGCGAATAATTACAATTTAGCAGATTAACACTGGAGTGATAAATGATCAGATGGTCATGTGCAGGTAGAGATACTGGTGTGCAAAAGAGCAGAAAAGTAAATAAATATAAACCGTATGGGGATGAGGTAGGTAAATTGGGTGGGATATTTACCGATAGACTATGTACAGCTGCAGCAATCAGTGAGCTGCTCAGATAGCAGATGTTTGAAGTTGGTGAGGGAGATAAAAGTCTCCAACTTCAACGATTTTTGCAATTCATTCCAGTCACAGGCAGCAGAGAACTGGAACGAAAGGCGACCAAATGAGGTGTTGGCTTTAGGGATGATCAGTGACATACACCTGCTGGAGCGCGTGCTCTACGGGTGGGTGTTGCCATCGTGACCAGTGATCTGAGATAAGGCGGAGCTTTACCTAGCATGGACTTGTAGGTGACCTGGAGCCAGTGCGTCTGGCGACAAATATGTAGCGAGGGCCAGCCGACTAGAGCATACAGGTCGCAGTGGTGGGTGGTATAAGGTGCTTTAGTAACAAAACAGATGGCACTGTGATAAACTGCATCCAGTTTGCTGAGTAGAGTATTGGAAGCTATTTTGTAGATGACATCGCTGAAGTCGAGGATCGGTAGGATAGTCAGTTTTACTAGGGTCAGCTTGTTTTGCGTGAGTGAAGGAGGCTTTGTTGCGGAATACAAAGCTGACTCTAGATTTGATTTTAGATTGGAGATGTTTTATATGAGTCTGGAAGGAGAGTTTACAGTCTAGCCAGACATCTAGGTACTTATAGATGTCCACATATTGTAGGTCGGAACCATCCAGGGTGGTGATACTAGTCAGGCGTGCGGGTGCAGGCAGCAAACGGTTGAAAAGCATGCATTTGGTTTTACTAGCGTTTAAGAGCAGTTGGAGGCCACGGAAGGAGTGTTGTATGGCATTGAAGCTCGTTTGGAGGTTAGATAGCACAGTGTCCAAGGACGGGCCGGAAGAATACAGAATGGTGTCATCTGTGTAGAGATGGATCAGGGAATCGCCCGCATCAAGAGCAACATCATTGATATATACAGAGAAAAGAGTTGGCCCGAGAAGTCAACCCTGTGGCACCACCATAGAGACTGCCAGAGGACCGGACAACATGCCCTCTGATTTGACACACTGAACTCTGTCTGCAAAGTAGTTGGTGAACCAGGCAAGGCAGTCATTAGAAAAACCGAGGCTACTGAGTCTGCCGATAAGAATATGGTGGTTGACAGACTCGAAAGCCTTGGCCAGGTCGATGAAGATGGCTGCACAGTACTGTCTTTTATCGATGGCGGTTATGATATCGTTTAGTACCTTGAGCGTGGCTGAGGTGCACCAGTGACCTTCGCGGAAACCAGATTGCACAGCGGAGAAGGTAGGGTGGGATTCGAGATGGTCAGTGACCTGTTTGTTGACTTGGCTTTCGAAGACCTTAGATAGGCAGGGCAGGATGGATATAGGTCTGTAACAGTTTGGGTCCAGGGTGTCAACAATACTCAAACTACGGAACATGAAGTTATCAATGTTTTAATCATAGCTTTTCTGCACATTGTGTTGACTGAATGATTTTGAATTTTAGTTTTTGATACATTCTAAATAGTCTCTGAGTTCCCGAGTGAAAACAAAGGTATCTCTGAAATTAAGTCTTTAAACAAGGATATAAAGTATCTGCAGTGATAGAGGTGTGTTGTACAGACACGTTCTCTCCTATAAAGAGAGTCCAGAGGTTGTCTCCTCAGTGAGGTTCTGTCTCATTCCAGGAGGAAGTCCAGACTGACCTGAAGCTCTTACAGGAGAAGCTGAAGGTCTTTAATGAAGTTAAACAAACCTGTGATCAAACAGCAGTGCACATTAAGGTTCGTATAAATTATGTAAAGTTACAATAGTACAACATGTATTGTTTCAATTGTAGCCTACATGTAGGATTTAATTCTGATAATAATTGTGGAATGATGTATTCTTCTCACTGTCTCCAGATCCAGGCACAGCACACAGAGAAGCAGATTAAGAAGGAGTTTGAGAAACTTCACCAGTTTCTACGAGAAGAAGAGGAGGCCAGAATAGCTGCTCTGAAAGAGGAAGAGAAGCAGAAGAGTCAGAAGATGAAGGAGAAGATTGAGCAGATGAACAGAGATATATCATCACTTTCAGCCACAATCAGAACCATAGAGGGGGAGCTGAAAGATGAAGACATCTCATTCCTGCAGGTAAGGACGGCTCTCTCTCAGACATACATTATAAATGAACTCAAAGATGTATTGATATATTAATGATATTGATGACTATTCACTCTACTTTCCAGAACTTCAAGACCATGAAGGAAAGGTAAGTGATCTGCTTCTCGTCTCTCTTCTCTGTGGTTGTGAACCCAACCCCACAGACGTTCTGACTCCTGAATGTTATTCCAGAGCCCAGTGCACAATGCCAGATCCACAGCTGCTGTCAGGGGGGCTGATAGATGTGGCCAAACACCTGGGAAACCTGAAGTTCAGAGTCTGGGAGAAGATGAAGGAGATCATCAAACACAGTGAGTACTGGATAGGAGAGGACATGATCTAGAATAATGTAAGATATATTTAATTAAGTAGTCTATTTGAAGTAGTATTGTTAGTGTATATGAAAAGAGACTACATGGTATAATGTGTGGAATATCTCTTTGTTCTAAAGCTCCTGTGATTCTGGACCCCAACACTGCATCCTCCTGGCTCTGTCTGCCTGATGATCTGACCAGTGTGAGTCGAACTGGCCCAAAGCAGCAGCTCCCTGACAACCCAGAGAGATTCATGAAGTATCAAAATGTTTTGGGCTGTAAGGGGTTCAGCTCAGGTAAACACAGCTGGGAGGTGGAGGTGGGGGATCATCCTCACTGGAACCTGGGCGTGGCTAAAGAGTCAACTGACAGGAAGGGGGAGGTGTATATATCACCAAGGTATGGAATCTGGGCTATACAACTGAATAGTGGTAAGTATAATAATGGAAAAGGAAAGCCCCTCCTCCTGAAGAAGAAACCCCAGAGGATCAGAGTGCAGCTGGACTACGACCAGGGGGAGGTGTCCTTCTACGACTCCATAGACATGACACTCATCTATATTCATAAAGACACATTCACTGAGACTCTCCACCCGTACTTCTCTATTGGATCAGCTGGTGATGCCAAAAGCACTGGTGTTCAGATCTGCCAATCAGAGGTGTCTCTGACAGTGATGTCATCCCAATGAGGTTCTGTGTGTTGTTGTGGGTGAAATTACTAGATTATGTTATAATACTGTTATTGTATCAAATGGTTGTTTTCTGGAGTAGAATAGTGTTTTTAGAACACTCTCGTCTGTGTGTGTTCTTCTGAGTTGGACTTCTGGGACTTAATGCTGACAGTAGATTTACCATCCATTCATGTGAGCGAGATTGCTCCGGTTTGACTGGAAGGTACCAGGGAGAGATGGCTCGGGTATAGATACTTATGAGAGGAACCCTGTTTTGGGGCCAGACCCGGGTTTACTCACAATGAGAACAGTCTTTACAGCAGATACTGTCTGTTGTGAATTATTAATTCATTTAATACGAATCCTAACCTTGTGACCCATTCCACACATCTGTTGTTTATCATGTAGACTAAGGGGGTGTATCTTTGCTATAAAAGGTCTTTATAATCTTTGTGATCTTTGTCTCAGGGCTCTCAACCCATCAGTCACCATGTTGGGTCGACCAGCCATCGTTATTACTCTGTGCTTTCCTTATTAATAATAAAATAATTTTTAATTGTTAATAATAAAATAATATCCTTATTGATGATTGACCTTGTCTCTCCTCATTATTGATTAGAATTTCCAAAACATGACCTCTGGGGGGGCCCCATTGATTCTGTTAGTCACTCACTCAGATTATCATTAGTAACGTGGCATAAGTCATAAGATGTGTAGATCAACTGAAAGGGCAGCAGAAGACTGGTGACTCCAGGACCAATAAACACATTGGACAGAGAGGAGAAAGACAACATCAGCTTTAGGGGTCAGTACTATACACCTCTCCATACATAACCCTGTGTGTAGAGGGGTCAGTACTATACACCACTACACCTCTCCATAGAAAACCCTGTGTGTAGAGGGGTCAGTACTATACACCTGTCCATAGATAACCCTGTGTGTAGAGGGGTCAGTACTATACACCTCTCCATAGATAACCCTGTGTGTAGAGGGGTCAGTACTATACACCTGTCCATAGATAACCCTGTGTGTAGAGGGGTCAGTACTATACACCTCTCCATAGATAACCCTGTGTGTAGAGGGGTCAGCACTATACACCTCTCCATAGATAACCCTGTGTGTAGAGGGTCAGTACTATACACCACTACACCTCTCCATAGATAACCCTGTGTGTAGAGGGGTCAGTACTATACACCTCTCCATAGATAACCCTGTGTGTAGAGGGGTCAGTACTATACACCTCTCCATAGATAACCCTGTGTGTAGAGAGGTCAGCACTATACACCTCTCCATAGATAACCCTGTGTGTAGAGGGGTCAGTACTATACACCTCTCCATAGATAACCCTGTGTGTAGAGAGGTCTGTACTATACACCTCTCCATAGATAACCCTGTGTGTAGAGGGGTCAGTACTATACACCTCTCCATAGATAACCCTGTGTGTAGAGGGTCAGTACTATACACCTCTCCATAGATAACCCTGTGTGTAGAGGGTCAGTACTATACACCTCTCCATAGATAACCCTGTGTGTAGAGGGGTCAGTACTATACACCTCTCCATAGATAACCCTGTGTGTAGAGGGTCAGTACTATACACCTCTCCATAGATAACCCTGTGTGTAGAGGGGTCAGTACTATACACCTCTCCATAGATAACCCTGTGTGTAGAGGGTCAGTACTATACACCTCTCCATACATAACCCTGTGTGTAGAGGGGTCAGTACTATACACCTCTCCATAGATAACCCTGTGTGTAGAGGGGTCAGTACTATACACCTCTCCATAGATAACCCTGTGTGTAGAGGGGTCAGCACTATACACCTCTCCATAGATAACCCTGTGTGTAGAGGGGTCAGTACTATACACCTCTCCATAGATAACCCTGTGTGTAGAGGGGTCAGTACTATACACCTCTCCATAGATAACCCTGTGTGTAGAGGGGTCAGTACTATACACCACTACACCTCTCCATACATAACCCTGTGTGTAGAGGGGTCAGTACTATACACCTCTCCTTAGATAACCCTGTGTGTAGAGGGGTCAGTACTATACACCTCTGCTTAGATAACCCTGTGTGTAGAGGGGTCAGAACTATACACCTCTCCATAGATAACCCTGTGTGTAGAGGGGTCAGTACTATACACCTCTCCATAGATAACCCTGTGTGTAGAGGGGTCAGTACTATACACCACTACACCTCTCCATACATAACCCTGTGTGTAGAGGGGTCAGAACTATACACCTGTCCTTCGATAACCCTGTGTACCTAAGTATGATTCCCAATCAGAGACAACGATAGACAGCTGTCCCTGATTTAGAACAATACCCGGCCAAAACATAGAAATAAAGAACTATAGAAAGCAAAACATAGAATGCCCCCCCACATCACACCCTGACCTAACCAAATAGAGAAATAAAACGTCTCTTTAAGTTCAGGGCGTGGTAGCATGATTCACAGCTATAAACCAACATGATGCACAGCTATAAAACCAGCATGATTCACGGCTATAAACCAGCATGATTCACAACTATAAACCAGCATGATTCACGGCTATAAACCAGCATGATTCACAGCTATAAACCAGCATGATTCACAACTATAAACCAGCATGATTCACGGCTATAAACCAGCATGATTTACAGCTATAAACCAGCGTAATTCACAACTATAAACCAGCATGATTCACAACTATAAACCAGCGTGATTCACAACTATAAACCAGCATGATTCACAACTATAAACCAGCATGATTCACAGCTATAAAACAGCATTATTCACAGCTATAAACCAGCATGATTTACAGCTATAAACCAGCGTAATTCACAACTATAAACCAGCATGATTCACAACTATAAACCAGCGTGATTCACAGCTATAAACCAGCATGATTCACAACTATAAACCAGCGTGATTCACAACTATAAACCAGCATGATTCACAACTATAAACCAGCATGATTCACAGCTATAAACCAGCATTATTCACAGCTATAAACCAGCATGATTTACAGCTATAAACCAGCGTAATTCACAACTATAAACCAGCACGATTCACAACTATAAACCAGCGTAATTCACAGCTATAAACCAGCATGATTCACAGCTATAAACCAGCGTGATTCACAGCTATAAACCAGCATTATTCACAGCTATAAACCAGCGTGATTCACAGCTATAAACCAGCATGATTCACAGCTATAAACCAGCATTATTCACAGCTATAAACCAGCATGATTTACAGCTATAAACCAGCGTAATTCACAACTATAAACCAGCATGATTCACAACTATAAACCAGCATGATTCACAGCTATAAACCAGCATTATTCACAGCTATAAACCAGCATGATTCACAGTGGGTGACAGCGTCGTTCTCCTCATTACTACTACGATAATAAGGATAGAATCTGTTACTAATACCGTCATTTATCAGACACTTTATCCATCCAGAGTGACATAATCACTACACCACAATGCAAAATATTATAAAACCTTCAGCAATTATATTGAAAAATACTTATTATCATTTCATTACTGTTTCAATATTGTAATCACATAATATGTTTTCCTCTTGATAGATATGACAAAATTAAGTTAAGATTAAGATTTATACTGTCTTAACAAGCTACCTAGTTTTGTGGATAGGCGTGACAGAGTAGGATTTCATGCATCTTATACTGGAAATCGAATACAATTATATATTTCATCTTTACAGACAATGAATCCAAGGGCAGAGAGTGTGCAGGAGAGAAGCACAGACAGGCAGAAGAAAACATCAGGAGTTACAAGACAAGTTGGAAAAGTACAAAAGACTACACCACAAATACAGAAAACGTTGACAGTCTACAAGCTAAAAATCAAGACCTTGACAGTCCAAGAATGAAGACGAGAAGCACTCTACAAGGCTGCCCGGCCTCTTCATCAATTAGAACAACTCTAAACTTCCACCATGCTCTCTTGGGGGATCTAAGAGCAAAGTACAAAGCAGACAAAGCCAAACAGGGATTTATAAAAATACTGACAGGAAAGCTGATCAAGAAATACAGATTTAAAAGGTTGTGTGCGCATAGCATTGGTTTTTCAAACAAAGCCTGGGAGCTACAAAACAGAGCTCGAGAAACAAGTTTGGAGAGAATTAACAAGAGCTGTACGACAGATCTACCTAAGAGATGATGTCAGCAGGCAAACCCCTGGCAAAAACAACACTATCATTAAGAATGAGAGAGGGCTCCTTTGTGATTCCCGGAAAAACAGGAATCACAGGAAATTTGTTGCTGAGCATTATGGGCAAAACATTTCATATGCCTTCTTCTGCAGACCATTTTGGGTGGTGACACCGAAGGACAGAGACCGAGAAACTTGCCAATGCAAGACTCATGAGAACTTACAGTTTATTGTGGAGAAAATACACAAACTTGTTCTTTCACATTCCAGCAATGTGGAGGAGATGGCAGATAGTCTGTAACAATGTCTTTCTACCAGGAGTTGAGGGACTCTGGCAGTCAAATACAGTTGCATTATGTTAGCGAGGAAGAGGTGGAAATAAAGGCACAGAAGATGTCTGAGGTATCTCTGGTTACCATAAAAGGAACCATGTGAATGCACAAGGTTGTAAGTATCATACCTGGCATCCTAAAATTTAGAGACATAAGTTTTCTCTGCCAAGCAGCGGAAGGCATGTGGGATTGCCCATGTTATGGCCTCCAAGAAGTAACCCTCCCAACAATGCCGGCTAATGGCCGTTATCTCTGACCTCTACATCAACCAGATGTCATCAACCTGGATATCTCAGCTCCACTTTGTCCAGATGTCATCGACCTGGATATCTCACCTCCACATCAACCAGATGTCATCAACCTGGATATCTCAGCTCCACTTCGTCCAGATGTCATCGACCTGGATATCTCAGCTCCACTTCGTCCAGATGTCATCGACCTGGATATCTCAGCTCCACTTCGTCCAGATGTCATCAACCTGGATATCTCAGCTCCACTTCGTACAGATGTCATCAACCTGGATATCTCAGCTCCACTTCGTACAGATGTCATCAACCTGGATATCTCAGCTCCACTTCGTACAGATGTCATCAACCTGGATATCTCAGCTCCACTTCGTACAGATGTCATCAACCTGGATATCTCAGCTCCACTTTGTCCAGATGTCATCGACCTGGATATCTCAGCTCCACTTCGTCCAGATGTCATCAACCTGGATATCTCAGCTCCACTTCGTACAGATGTCATCAACCTGGATATCTCAGCTCCACTTCGTCCAGATGTCATCGACCTGTATATGTCAGCTCCACTTCGTACAGATGTTATCGACCTGGATTCCTCAGCTCCACTTCGTCTAGATGTCATCGTGTGGTGTATCGTGAACTATGACGAACAACCCTGGCATTATACTGGAGGAGGAAGAACATCATGTCAAAGTAAAGTGCATACACAGGAATGGTGTCAACAACTACTACTGGCCAAACCCAAGAGATGATATCAACTGGTAAGGGGATGACCAGATTGTTTGTCTGATATCAGAGCCGCTGCCAGTGAACAAAAGATCAGTTCAAATATGCCAGAGACAGAGAGAGACACCCTCATTTCTCACTCAACACCACCCTCTACCTTGTAATCAGGTCCCCACTGTCACTTTAGGTGGTCCAGATGGAGTCTCTGTCTCTCTACGATGTGTGGTGTCTGACTGGCTCAGACTGGGAAGGACAGAGCACACACTCCTTCTCTCTTCTTTTGCACAGTACCCCCCTCTCTCAACTCTCTCCATCTCTCTCTCTCTCATTTTCTCCCCCCTCTCTCTGTCAGACAGAGATTAGGGTTCCAGGGACATTCAGGTTCTGTTGTAGTGTTGGTGTTGGGATGGTTTCACCACAGAGCAGGAAGAGATGAAGTGGAGGGTTAGACACAGTGAGCTGTGCAGAGTCAGGCTAAATTGACCCAAGCCGGTGGTGTATTGAAACCAGAAGTGTTATTTCATTGTGTGGAGAGAAGATGGAGACTAACCTCCTCCTAGTCACCACTAAGGACTTCAACAATCCACTAATGTCCAAGTCCTTGTTTGGTGATGTCATAAATGTAAGGGCTCTGAAGGGAGGTGTTGTGTGAGGAGGGAGGGAGGATATGTGGGAGAGGGGTGGAGTCAGGGGTCTGCTATTAGTAGATCCTAGTGATGGATGACTGCTGTGTGTGTAGGAGAGAAAGATACTCTTTTTCATCCTGCTCTTTCCCCATTCCCCCCATCATCAGACAAGCAGAGTAGAGCAGGACAGAGAGACGTGAGCCAACAAGTGCAGAACAGAACAACTCCACAAAGAGAAGAGAGAGGAGGATAGTTCCCTTTGCAAGGACAGAAAAAGAGGAGATAATCAAGCCTTTCAGAAAACACCAACAGGAGAAGAAATATGAGACTGCAGCACATTTAAATCCTCTAACCTTCTTTGCTCACCAACTGAGGACTTATTTGTAGCCTCATTTGATGTTGGAACAGTTAGATTTCTTTCTCATTCTTCAAGAGGCTACACACTGATTGTAGAAAACCTTCACTGTGTAGTAGGACTTTCGGAATTTGAAGAGAGAATGAGAAAGAGGGAGAAAGAAAGAGAAAAGAAGGCTTTTTGGAGCCAGGATTTGAGAAGCAGGAGGCTACAGAGATGGAGATCATGCCCGGGAGAGGAGCTTGTTCTGGGGCAGGCATGGGGAAGTTGCCTGGTAATGATTGAAAGTTTACAAAGTAGGTGCACACAGGCCGAGGGAAAAGATGAGGTGACAGACAGTGACACATTTAATACTGCCTTGCATACTCTTCCCTTCATCTAGTTTATCTAGTGTGTAATCATTAGTCCAACAGTTGCAAATGAGAGTTTCTATTGGATAAATTCAGGTATGTTTATTCCCGTTTTGTTCCTGGTCAGACGTAAACACAGTTCACATTCATATCAGCCACGTTGTATTCCTTCTTGCATCTATGCACCTTTCACCTTTTTCCTTCGTTTGTGGATTACAATGCGCAACACATCAGCTGTATGCGAATAGCCAAACCATATCATAACTGCTACACACAGCCTACATCCTTGTCACCATATTAGCTAAAGTAATTTCATAGTCAACATAGCTACTAGAACTAAACATGAGAAAACCTGCTAAAATCAAGCTGTAACTTCACAGTATATAGTCAGTTAGAAGTTTAGCAGTTACACCGGTGGCCCTCTGTGGCAATTAATCAGTAAAACCAAAAGCTTACCTTGACTTGGAAGAGTTCCAGTGTTGTGTTGGATAGCCATGGCCAGCTAGCTAATATAGCATCCCTCTGTTTGAGCAGGGTGTTTCAGTAGGCTAAACTAGCTAGCTGCATTTGCTAGCTAGGCAAGTAAAACAAACATTATATAGTCTCTCAAATTCTCTCTTGCTTCTCCTTCATTTTGGAAGAAATTAATTTGTTCAAAAATGCTCAACTATTTTCTTTCAACTGTAATCTCTTTGAGTTACAGTTGAAGTCAGGAGTTTACATGCCCCTTAGCCAAATATATTTAAACTCAGTTTTTCATAATTCCTGACATTTAATTCTAGTAAAATTCCCTGTCTTAGGTCAGTTAGGATCACCACTTTATTTTAAGAATGTGAAATGTCAGAATAATAGTAGAGAGAATTATTTATTTCAGATTTTATTTCTTTCATCACAATCCTAGTGGGTCAGAAGTTTACATACAGTCAATTAGAATTTGGTAGCATTGCCTTTAAATTGTTTAACTTGGGTCAAAAGTTTCAGGTAGCCTTCCACAAGCTTCCCACAATAAGTTGGGTGAATTTTGGACCATTCCACCTGACAGAGCTGGTGTAGCTGAATCAGGTTTGTAGACCTCCTTGCTCGCACACACTTTTACAGTTCTGCGCACAAATGTTCTAAAGGATTGAGGTCAGGCTTTGTGATGGCCACTCCAATACCTTGACTTTGATGACCTTAAGCCATTTTGCCACAACTTTGAAAGTATGCTTGGGGTCATTGTCCATTTGGAAGACCCATTTGTGACCAAGCTTTAACTTCCTGACTGATGTCTTGAGATGTTGCTTCAACATATCCACGTAATTTTCCGTCCTCATGATGCCATCTATTTTGTGAAGTGCACCAGTCCCTCCTGCAGCAAAGCACCCCCACAACATGATGCTGCCACCCCCATGCTTCACAGTTGGGATGGTGCTCTTCGGATTGCCAGCCTCCCTCTTTTTCCTCCAAACATAACAATGGTCATTATGGCCAAACAGTTCTATTTTTGTTTCATCAGACCAGAGAACATTTCTCCAAAAAGTTCTATCTTTGTCCCTATGTGCAGTTGCAAACCGTAGTCTGGCTTTTTTATGGCGGTTTTGGAGCAGTGGCTTCTTCCTTGCTGAGCGGCTTTTCAGGTTATGTCAACATAGGACTTGTTTTACTGTGGATATAGATACTTTTGTACCCCTTTCCTCCAGCATCTTCACAAGTTCCTTTGCTGTTGTTCTATAATTGTTTTGTACTTTTCGTACCAAAGTACATTCATCTCTAGGAGACAGAACGCGTCTCCTTCCTGAGCGGTATGACGGCTGCGTGGTCCCATGGTGTTTATATTTGCGTACTATTGTTTGTACAGATGAACTTGGTACCTTCAGGCGTTTGGAAATTGCTCCCAAGGATGAACCAGACTTGTGGAGGTCTACAATTTTTTTCTGAGGTCTTGGCTGATTTCTTTTGATTTTCCCATGATGTTAAGCAAAGAGGCACTGAGTTTGAAGGTCGGCCTTGAAATACATCCACAGGTACACCTCCAATTGACTCAAATTATGTTAATTAGCCTATCAGAAGCTTCTAAAGCCATGACATCATTTCCCAAGCTGTTTAAAGGCACAGTCAACTTAGTAAACTTCAGACCCACTGGAATTGCGATACAGTGAATGATAAGTGAAATAATCTGTCTGTAAACAATTGTTGGAAAAAATGACTTGTGTCATGCACAAAGTAGATGTCGTAACCAACTTACATAAACTATAGTTTTTTAACAAGACATTTGTGGAGTGGTTGAAAAACAAGTTTTAATGACTCCAACCTTAGTGTATGTAAACTTCCAACTTCAACTGTAACTACTCACCACATTTTATACACTGCAGTGCTAGGTAGCTGTAGCTTATGATTTCAGTACTAGATTCATTCTCTGATCCTTTGATTGGGTGGACAACGTGTCAGTTCATGCTACAAGAGCTGTGATAGGTTGGAGGACGTCCTCTGGAAGTTGCTACTGTGTAAGTCCATGGAAAAGGGTGAGAACCGTGAGCCTCGTAGGTTTTGTATTGAAGTCAATGTACTCTGAGGAGGACAGAAGCTAGCTGTCCTCCGGGTACACCATGGTGCTACAGTAGAGGGTTCTGATAAGGCTACTGTAGACCTACAGTGTGTTTTAGCAAAGTATTTGGTGATGTGAATATATTTAGTATAGTTTTATCTCATAATTATGACTTCAACAAAATATATATTTATTCACTGAGGATTGTCCTCCCCTTCCTCCTCTGAGGAGCCTCCACTGGTGTAAATAGGAATTAGGGACTGGAAGAGCAGGAGAAGATGCATGCCATTCACGTGTCCATCATGTGCGCTTGCGTATGTGTATGTGTGTGTGTGTGGACGTGTGAGTGTGTGTGTGTGTGTCTATACATGCTCATCGCAAATTTTGGACGAGAGCATTTCATTAATGCTCAAGTGATTAAGTTCAGGTCAATACAATGAATAAAATGAATAGTTGATCTTATGACTTTATGTCTTGTCTAATATGACTAAATGTTACTGTGAAATGATTCTATCAGTAAATGTCTAGTTGATGTGGTGGTATTGAATTTCTATATTCAAGCTGAATTTCACTGCATACTTGCATCGTCTCAATCGTAAAATAATCCATTACTAATTCAACTGCCTCTAGACATGAGATAAACAGGTGTTAGCCTACATTCTGTTGGTTTGGGGACACTGTGTATCCCTTGATGATTTAGATAGGATCCAGTCTGCAGATAGAGGACTCTCTCTTTTTACTCTCTCTCCCTCCTGTGCACTTGCCCTCCCTCGCTCTTGCAGAGCATTTCTCCCCAAATGATTAAATTAATGAATGAAATAATTAAGCAAATATGCTCCATAAGGCTAATTTCATGGTAGTATTGGGATAGACAGTTACTGGGGTAGGGCACAGGCCTTTACATTGGTCATGTCCAAATATACATACTAGCGTGCTACATACTTGAACAGCACACTATGATCTAATTTGAATAAAAAGTATGCAGAATGAGCAGGTCATGATGACTCAGATCTACAGCATCACTCACTCTTCTCTCTGTCCTCCCCTTCTCCTCCCTTCCTCTTCTACTAACCTTTTTCTCTCTTTCCTCTCTCTCTGGATCAGCGGCCACGGTACATGGAGCTAAGGAGTGTGATGACTCAGATCCACAGCATCAATCTGGAGGCTCTGGACCAGAACGACCAGCGGCTGCTGGAGCCCAGCTCCGCCCACAAGGTGGGAGAGAAGAAGAGGAAGGACCAGTTCAAGAAGCTCATCACTGGCACTGTGGGGGAAATACAACCTCCCACCACTAGATGGGGGTGTTCTTCCACCTATGTTTTCTGCAGAGAACACCTAGAATTATTTAATAACAAAATAATGTCTGAAATGTGTCCATTGTGACTGTTGAAATGGATATTATATGATATAAGTTATACTTTATTGGAAAATGCTGGCAGTATTTTTCGTATAAATTGAATTAAATAGGTCCTGTACACTCAAATGTAATAAGACAACCATTCAATCCAGACAGATTGTAACTGTATTTGATCTCTCCTCTCCACAGAAAGATCTGGGCCAGCAGTTTAAAAAGTAGGTACATATCAGAAATCTCCCATCTCTCTTTATTAAGAAGCCCAAGCTGGAGAAAAGGGACATTGTGGAGCCCAGTGAGAGTGGATCCCTAGCAGCTCTCTTCTCCCCAAAACAGGACAACATCTAGGAGAACATAACAGCACAGAGAGGCTCTCAGACTGGACTAACACACACACACACTTCCTACCCTCCCCAGTGGAGATTTACTCCTGAAGGATTGGCTCATCAAGGGTACAACGTCTCTACCCTATTGGTCAACAGTAGGATGAATGGACTCTACAAACTGTGGACAAAGAGAATCAGAATATTCTGTCATGGACTGAACCCTGCTAACGGGTCATACATATTTATCCAAATAATGTGTCTGTCTGCATTGATCGAGAAAACGCGACAATGTGTCTTAAGATGATGAAGATGATGGTTATTGTCCTTCAAGAGGACATGGCTGTTGCCATAAACCCTGCAGGTTGTAAATGGTAACAACAAACTGCATTTATACAGCTCATATCGTCACTAGTACTGGGAGATAGGCAGCAACTACTGTAACTCAAGTGTATGTGCCTGTCTGTGTTTCCCATTCATTTGGTTTTGAGACCTGCCCATTTCTCCAAATGCTCCAAATGAAATACACTAAAGATGCCATAAAAACATTGACTCTCCAAGTTACATAAACAAGCAGACAAACAGAAATGTTTCTTTTAAATTACCCCTATAAATCTCCTCACCCTGTCAATGATTGATAGTTCTTTCACTTGACCATGTTTTAAACATTCACTCAATATTAAGGAAAAAACTATCTGTACTTGTTCAGGGGACAAAGTATTTGAAACACTCGTACTGTTTAGACTTTTATGCTTTTAAATAAAAGAAGACTTTTAAGTCAATTTAAATGGCTGATGTTATAATTTGTTATGTTATACCATGGATTAGAAATATAAAGATGATTTCAGTAATATTGTTGATGGTAAAGCTGTGCAAGTCAATAATACAAGTTTACAGAGAGAATCAAACATACAGGACAGAAGTCCTCTGTCATTGGCCCTGTTTGTTCTTGGGTGCAGGTTAAATATTCAAACAGGTATTCCCAGGTTCACAGTAAACTCCACCCCCGAGTCACATGATGACTAAAGTTCATCTCAGTGCTGTAACTTTAATAACTCTCCAGGACTCACGTCTGTCTGACACACAACAACACTGGGATTTTATTTAGATTGTTCTGAAATATCAGGCTGTTAAACCAACCAATACAAGGTCATATCATCAAGACGGTGAACTTTACATTCATATTCACTTGCTTTGAATAACGTGTCCCTTCAAGAGAGGACGTTTTAAAAGTGAAAGTGAAATTAACTTTCAGATCTCATACCAGAACAGGGAGTGACATCGTGTGAGAAAATGGCTTCTCGTTCGTCTCTCCCAGAGGAGGATTTGTCCTGTACGGTGTGCCTTGACATCTTTAAGGATCCTGTCATGTTGTCATGCAGCCACAGCTTCTGCCAAGCCTGTCTAAAGGAATGCTGGAAAGACAAGGAATCTCGGGAATGTCCACTTTGCAGGGGAAGATCCTCTAAGGATCAACCCCTTATAAACCTTTCTCTAAAGAACCTGTGTGAGGCCTTACGGGAAAGGAGACAGACAGATCCAACCACAGGGTCCAAGGTGCTCTGCAGTCAACACAGTGAGAAACTCAGTCTGTTCTGTCTGGAGGATAAAGAGCCCATCTGTTTGGTGTGTCAGGTCTCAAGGAAACATAAAGATCATGACTGTATCCCTGTAGATGAGGCTGTTCAGGATCACAAGGTAGGAGGAAGATTCTGATAGAAAATATTTTTTATTTTTATTTATTTCACCTTTATTTAACCAGGTAGGCTAGTTGAGAACAAGTTCTCATTTACAACTGCGACCTGGCCAATATAAAGCATAGGAGTGTGAACAGACAACAACACAGAGTTACACATGGAGTAAACAATTAACAAGTCAATAACACAGTAGAAAAAAGAAAAAAAGAGAGTCTATATACATTGTGTGTAAAAGGCATGAGGAGGTAGGCGAATAATTACAATTTAGCAGATTAACACTGGAGTGATAAATGATCAGATGGTCATGTGCAGGTAGAGATACTGGTGTGCAAAAGAGCAGAAAAGTAAATAAATATAAACCGTATGGGGATGAGGTAGGTAAATTGGGTGGGATATTTACCGATAGACTATGTACAGCTGCAGCAATCAGTGAGCTGCTCAGATAGCAGATGTTTGAAGTTGGTGAGGGAGATAAAAGTCTCCAACTTCAACGATTTTTGCAATTCATTCCAGTCACAGGCAGCAGAGAACTGGAACGAAAGGCGACCAAATGAGGTGTTGGCTTTAGGGATGATCAGTGACATACACCTGCTGGAGCGCGTGCTACGGGTGGGTGTTGCCATCGTGACCAGTGATCTGAGATAAGGCGGAGCTTTACCTAGCATGGACTTGTAGGTGACCTGGAGCCAGTGCGTCTGGCGACAAATATGTAGCGAGGGCCAGCCGACTAGAGCATACAGGTCGCAGTGGTGGGTGGTATAAGGTGCTTTAGTAACAAAACAGATGGCACTGTGATAAACTGCATCCAGTTTGCTGAGTAGAGTATTGGAAGCTATTTTGTAGATGACATCGCTGAAGTCGAGGATCGGTAGGATAGTCAGTTTTACTAGGGTCAGCTTGTTTTGCGTGAGTGAAGGAGGCTTTGTTGCGGAATACAAAGCTGACTCTAGATTTGATTTTAGATTGGAGATGTTTTATATGAGTCTGGAAGGAGAGTTTACAGTCTAGCCAGACATCTAGGTACTTATAGATGTCCACATATTGTAGGTCGGAACCATCCAGGGTGGTGATACTAGTCAGGCGTGCGGGTGCAGGCAGCAAACGGTTGAAAAGCATGCATTTGGTTTTACTAGCGTTTAAGAGCAGTTGGAGGCCACGGAAGGAGTGTTGTATGGCATTGAAGCTCGTTTGGAGGTTAGATAGCACAGTGTCCAAGGACGGGCCGGAAGTATACAGAATGGTGTCATCTGTGTAGAGATGGATCAGGGAATCGCCCGCATCAAGAGCAACATCATTGATATATACAGAGAAAAGAGTTGGCCCGAGAAGTCAACCCTGTGGCACCACCATAGAGACTGCCAGAGGACCGGACAACATGCCCTCTGATTTGACACACTGAACTCTGTCTGCAAAGTAGTTGGTGAACCAGGCAAGGCAGTCATTAGAAAAACCGAGGCTACTGAGTCTGCCGATAAGAATATGGTGGTTGACAGACTCGAAAGCCTTGGCCAGGTCGATGAAGATGGCTGCACAGTACTGTCTTTTATCGATGGCGGTTATGATATCGTTTAGTACCTTGAGCGTGGCTGAGGTGCACCAGTGACCTTCGCGGAAACCAGATTGCACAGCGGAGAAGGTAGGGTGGGATTCGAGATGGTCAGTGACCTGTTTGTTGACTTGGCTTTCGAAGACCTTAGATAGGCAGGGCAGGATGGATATAGGTCTGTAACAGTTTGGGTCCAGGGTGTCAACAATACTCAAACTACGGAACATGAAGTTATCAATGTTTTAATCATAGCTTTTCTGCACATTGTGTTGACTGAATGATTTTGAATTTTAGTTTTTGATACATTCTAAATAGTCTCTGAGTTCCCGAGTGAAAACAAAGGTATCTCTGAAATTAAGTCTTTAAACAAGGATATAAAGTATCTGCAGTGATAGAGGTGTGTTGTACAGACACGTTCTCTCCTATAAAGAGAGTCCAAAGTTGTCTCCTCAGTGAGGTTCTGTCTCATTCCAGGAGGAAGTCCAGACTGACCTGAAGCTCTTACAGGAGAAGCTGAAGGTCTTTAATGAAGTTAAACAAACCTGTGATCAAACAGCAGTGCACATTAAGGTTCGTATAAATTATGTAAAGTTACAATAGTACAACATGTATTGTTTCAATTGTAGCCTACATGTAGGATTTAATTCTGATAATAATTGTGGAATGATGTATTCTTCTCACTGTCTCCAGATCCAGGCACAGCACACAGAGAAGCAGATTAAGAAGGAGTTTGAGAAACTTCACCAGTTTCTACGAGAAGAAGAGGAGGCCAGAATAGCTGCTCTGAAAGAGGAAGAGAAGCAGAAGAGTCAGAAGATGAAGGAGAAGATTGAGCAGATGAACAGAGATATATCATCACTTTCAGCCACAATCAGAACCATAGAGGGGGAGCTGAAAGATGAAGACATCTCATTCCTGCAGGTAAGGACGGCTCTCTCTCAGACATACATTATAAATGAACTCAAAGATGTATTGATATATTAATGATATTGATGACTATTCACTCTACTTTCCAGAACTTCAAGACCATGAAGGAAAGGTAAGTGATCTGCTTCTCGTCTCTCTTCTCTGTGGTTGTGAACCCAACCCCACAGACGTTCTGACTCCTGAATGTTATTCCAGAGCCCAGTGCACAATGCCAGATCCACAGCTGCTGTCAGGGGGGCTGATAGATGTGGCCAAACACCTGGGAAACCTGAAGTTCAGAGTCTGGGAGAAGATGAAGGAGATCATCAAACACAGTGAGTACTGGATAGGAGAGGACATGATCTAGAATAATGTAAGATATATTTAATTAAGTAGTCTATTTGAAGTAGTATTGTTAGTGTATATGAAAAGAGACTACATGGTATAATGTGTGGAATATCTCTTTGTTCTGAAGCTCCTGTGATTCTGGATCCCAACACTGCATCCTCCTGGCTCTGTCTGCCTGATGATCTGACCAGTGTGAGTCGAACTGGCCCAAAGCAGCAGCTCCCTGACAACCCAGAGAGATTCATGAAGTATCAAAATGTTCTGGGCTGTAAGGGGTTCAGCTCAGGTAAACACAGCTGGGAGGTGGAGGTGGGGGATCATCCTCACTGGAACCTGGGCGTGGCTAAAGAGTCAACTGACAGGAAGGGGGAGGTGTATATATCACCAAGGTATGGAATCTGGGCTATACAACTGAATAGTGGTAAGTATAATAATGGAAAAGGAAAGCCCCTCCTCCTGAAGAAGAAACCCCAGAGGATCAGAGTGCAGCTGGACTACGACCAGGGGGAGGTGTCCTTCTACGACTCCATAGACATGACACTCATCTATATTCATAAAGACACATTCACTGAGACTCTCCACCCGTACTTCTCTGTTGGATCAGCTGGTGATGCCAAAAGCACTGGTGTTCAGATCTGCCAATCAGAGGTGTCTCTGACAGTGATGTCATCCCAATGAGGTTCTGTGTGTTGTTGTGGGTGAAATTACTAGATTATGTTATAATACTGTTATTGTATCAAATGGTTGTTTTCTGGAGTAGAATAGTGTTTTTAGAACACTCTCGTCTGTGTGTGTTCTTCTGAGTTGGACTTCTGGGACTTAATGCTGACAGTAGATTTACCATCCATTCATGTGAGCGAGATTGCTCCGGTTTGACTGGAAGGTACCAGGGAGAGATGGCTCGGGTATAGATACTTATGAGAGGAACCCTGTTTTGGGGCCAGACCCGGGTTTACTCACAATGAGAACAGTCTTTACAGCAGATACTGTCTGTTGTGAATTATTAATTCATTTAATACGAATCCTAACCTTGTGACCCATTCCACACATCTGTTGTTTATCATGTAGACTAAGGGGGTGTATCTTTGCTATAAAAGGTCTTTATAATCTTTGTGATCTTTGTCTCAGGGCTCTCAACCCATCAGTCACCATGTTGGGTCGACCAGCCATCGTTATTACTCTGTGCTTTCCTTATTAATAATAAAATAATTTTTAATAGTTAATAATAAAATAATATCCTTATTGATGATTGACCTTGTCTCTCCTCATTATTGATTAGAATTTCCAAAACATTGTGTGTGTGTATGTTGTGTGTGTGTGTGTGTGTGTGTGTGTGTGTGTGTGTGTGTGTGTGTGTGTGTGTGTGTGTGTGTACCTTATCAGCAACCATAAAGTAATATGGGCAGGGCAGTAACTACATATGAGTACACCTCCAGTAAGTCCAGACCTCTGTTATGTTTTCTAATGAAACACTCAATCAGGGAATCAACTTACTATAGTTTTAAAATGCAGTAATTGTATAGTAATGTAAAATGACCTACAACATCTGACCCCCCTCCTCCCTGCCCTGACCTCTGGGGGGCCCCATTGATTCTGTTAGTCACTCACTCAGATTATCATTAGTAACGTGGCATAAGTCATAAGATGTGTAGATCAACTGAAAGGGCAGCAGAAGACTGGTGACTCCAGGACCAATAAACACATTGGACAGAGAGGAGAAAGACAACATCAGCTTTAGGGGTCAGTACTATACACCTCTCCATAGATAACCCTGTGTGTAGAGGGGTCAGTACTATACACCTCTCCATAGATAACCCTGTGTGTAGAGGGGTCAGTACTATACACCTCTCCATAGATAACCCTGTGTGTAGAGGGGTCAGTACTATACACCTCTCCATACATAACCCTGTGTGTAGAGGGGTCAGTACTATACAACACTCCATACATAACCCTGTGTGTAGAGGGGTCAGTACTATACACCTCTCCATAGATAACCCTGTGTGTAGAGGGGTCAGTACTATACACCTCTCCATAGATAACCCTGTGTGTAGAGGGGTCAGTACTATACACCTCTCCATAGATAACCCTGTGTGTAGAGGGGTCAGTACTATACACCTCTCCATAGATAACCCTGTGTGTACCCTGTGTGTAGAGGGGTCAGAACTATACACCTCTCCATAGATAACCCTGTGTGTAGAGGGGTCAGTACTATACACCTCTCCATAGATAACCCTGTGTGTAGAGGGGTCAGTACTATACACCTCTCCATAGATAACCCTGTGTGTAGAGGGGTCAGTACTATACACCTCTCCATAGATAACCCTGTGTGTAGAGGGGTCAGTACTATACACCTCTCCATACATAACCCTGTGTGTAGAGGGGTCAGTACTATACACCACTACACCTCTCCATAGAAAACCCTGTGTGTAGAGGGGTCAGTACTATACACCTCTCCATACATAACCCTGTGTGTAGAGGGGTCAGTACTATACACCTCTCCAAACATAACCCTGTGTGTAGAGGGGTCAGTACTATACACCTCTCCAAACATAACCCTGTGTGTAGAGGGGTCAGTACTATACACCTCTCCATACATAACCCTGTGTGTAGAGGGGTCAGAACTATACACCTCTCCATACATAACCCTGTGTGTAGAGGGGTCAGTACTATACACCTCTCCATACATAACCCTGTGTGTAGAGGGGTCAGTACTATACACCACTACACCTCTCCATAGATAACCCTGTGTGTAGAGGGGTCAGTACTATACACCTCTCCATAGATAACCCTGTGTGTAGAGGGGTCAGAACTATACACCTCTCCTTAGATAACCCTGTGTGTCGAGGGGTCAGAACTATACACCACTACACCTCTCCATACATAACCCTGTGTGTAGAGGGGTCAGTACTATACACCTCTCCATACATAACCCTGTGTGTAGAGGGGTCAGTACTATACACCACTACACCTCTCCATACATAACCCTGTGTGTAGAGGGGTCAGCACTATACACCTGTCCTTCGATAACCCTGTGTGTAGAGGGGTCAGAACTATACACCTGTCCTTCGATAACCCTGTGTACCTAAGTATGATTCCCAATCAGAGACAACGATAGACAGCTGTCCCTGATTTAGAACAATACCCGGCCAAAACATAGAAATAAAGAACTATAGAAAGGAAAACATAGAATGCCCCCCCACATCACACCCTGACCTAACCAAATAGAGAAATAAAACGTCTCTTTAAGTTCAGGGCGTGGTAGCATGATTCACAGCTATAAACCAACATGATGCACAGCTATAAAACCAGCATGATTCACGGCTATAAACCAGCATGATTCACAACTATAAACCAGCATGATTCACGGCTATAAACCAGCATGATTCACAGCTATAAACCAGCATGATTCACAACTATAAACCAGCATGATTCACGGCTATAAACCAGCATGATTTACAGCTATAAACCAGCGTAATTCACAACTATAAACCAGCATGATTCACAACTATAAACCAGCATGATTCACAACTATAAACCAGCATGATTCACAGCTATAAAACAGCATTATTCACAGCTATAAACCAGCATGATTTACAGCTATAAACCAGCGTAATTCACAACTATAAACCAGCATGATTCACAACTATAAACCAGCGTGATTCACAGCTATAAACCAGCATGATTCACAACTATAAACCAGCGTGATTCACAACTATAAACCAGCATGATTCACAACTATAAACCAGCATGATTCACAGCTATAAACCAGCATTATTCACAGCTATAAACCAGCATGATTTACAGCTATAAACCAGCGTAATTCACAACTATAAACCAGCATGATTCACAACTATAAACCAGCGTGATTCACAGCTATAGACCAGCATGATTCACAGCTATAAACCAGCGTGATTCACAGCTATAAACCAGCATTATTCACAGCTATAAACCAGCGTGATTCACAGCTATAAACCAGCATGATTCACAGCTATAAACCAGCATTATTCACAGCTATAAACCAGCATGATTTACAGCTATAAACCAGCGTAATTCACAACTATAAACCAGCATGATTCACAACTATAAACCAGCGTGATTCACAGCTATAAACCAGCATTATTCACAGCTATAAACCAGCATGATTCACAGTGGGTGACAGCGTCGTTCTCCTCATTACTACTACGATAATAATGATAGAATCTGTTACTAATACCGTCATTTATCAGACACTTTATCCATCCAGAGTGACATAATCACTACACCACAATGCAAAATATTATAAAACCTTCAGCAATTATATTGAAAAATACTTATTATCATTTCATTACTGTTTCAATATTGTAATCACATAATATGTTTTCCTCTTGATAGATATGACGAAATTAAGTTAAGATTAAGATTTATACTGTCTTAACAAGCTACCTAGTTTTGTGGATAGGCGTGACAGAGTAGGATTTCATGCATCTTATACTGGAAATCGAATACAATTATATATTTCATCTTTACAGACAATGAATCCAAGGGCAGAGAGTGTGCAGGAGAGAAGCACAGACAGGCAGAAGAAAACATCAGGAGTTACAAGACAAGTTGGAAAAGTACAAAAGACTACACCACAAATACAGAAAACGTTGACAGTCTACAAGCTAAAAATCAAGACCTTGACAGTCCAAGAATGAAGACGAGAAGCACTCTACAAGGCTGCCCGGCCTCTTCATCAATTAGAACAACTCTAAACTTCCACTATGCTCTCTTGGGGGATCTAAGAGCAAAGTACAAAGCAGACAAAGCCAAACAGGGATTTATAAAAATACTGACAGGAAAGCTGATCAAGAAATACAGATTTAAAAGGTTGTGTGCGCATAGCATTGGTTTTTCAAACAAAGCCTGGGAGCTACAAAACAGAGCTCGAGAAACAAGTTTGGACAGAATTAACAAGAGCTGTACGACAGATCTACCTAAGAGATGATGTCAGCAGGCAAACCCCTGGCAAAAACAACACTATCATTAAGAATGAGAGTGGCTCCTTTGTGATTCCCGGAAAAACAGGAATCACAGGAAATTTGTTGCTGAGCATTATGGGCAAAACATTTCATATGCCTTCTTCTGCAGACCATTTTGGGTGGTGACACCGAAGGACAGAGACCGAGAAACTTGCCAATGCAAGACTCATGAGAACTTACAGTTTATTGTGGAGAAAATACACAAACTTGTTCTTTCACATTCCAGCAATGTGGAGGAGATGGCAGATAGTCTGTAACAATGTCTTTCTACCAGGAGTTGAGGGACTCTGGCAGTCAAATACAGTTGCATTATGTTAGCGAGGAAGAGGTGGAAATAAAGGCACAGAAGATGTCTGAGGTATCTCTGGTTACCATAAAAGGAACCATGTGAATGCACAAGGTTGTAAGTATCATACCTGGCATCCTAAAATTTAGAGACATAAGTTTTCTCTGCCAAGCAGCGGAAGGCATGTGGGATTGCCCATGTTATGGCCTCCAAGAAGTAACCCTCCCAACAATGCCGGCTAATGGCCGTGATCTCTGACCTCTACATCAACCAGATGTCATCAACCTGGATATCTCAGCTCCACTTTGTCCAGATGTCATCGACCTGGATATCTCACCTCCACATCAACCAGATGTCATCAACCTGGATATCTCAGCTCCACTTCGTCCAGATGTCATCGACCTGGATATCTCAGCTCCACTTCGTCCAGATGTCATCGACCTGGATATCTCAGCTCCACTTCGTCCAGATGTCATCAACCTGGATATCTCAGCTCCACTTCGTACAGATGTCATCAACCTGGATATCTCAGCTCCACTTCGTACAGATGTCATCAACCTGGATATCTCAGCTCCACTTCGTACAGATGTCATCAACCTGGATATCTCAGCTCCACTTCGTACAGATGTCATCAACCTGGATATCTCAGCTCCACTTTGTCCAGATGTCATCGACCTGGATATCTCAGCTCCACTTCGTCCAGATGTCATCAACCTGGATATCTCAGCTCCACTTCGTACAGATGTCATCAACCTGGATATCTCAGCTCCACTTCGTCCAGATGTCATCGACCTGTATATGTCAGCTCCACTTCGTACAGATGTTATCGACCTGGATTCCTCAGCTCCACTTCGTCTAGATGTCATCGTGTGGTGTATCGTGAACTATGACGAACAACCCTGGCATTATACTGGAGGAGGAAGAACATCATGTCAAAGTAAAGTGCATACACAGGAATGGTGTCAACAACTACTACTGGCCAAACCCAAGAGATGATATCAACTGGTAAGGGGATGACCAGATTGTTTGTCTGATATCAGAGCCGCTGCCAGTGAACAAAAGATCAGTTCAAATATGCCAGAGACAGAGAGAGACACCCTCATTTCTCACTCAACACCACCCTCTACCTTGTAATCAGGTCCCCACTGTCACTTTAGGTGGTCCAGATGGAGTCTCTGTCTCTCTACGATGTGTGGTGTCTGACTGGCTCAGACTGGGAAGGACAGAGCACACACTCCTTCTCTCTTCTTTTGCACAGTACCCCTCTCTCAACTCTCTCCATCTCTCTCTCTCTCATTTTCTCCCCCCTCTCTCTGTCAGACAGAGATTAGGGTTCCAGGGACCTTCAGGTTCTGTTGTAGTGTTGGTGTTGGGATAGTTTCACCACAGAGCAGGAAGAGATGAAGTGGAGGGTTAGACACAGTGAGCTGTGCAGAGTCAGGCTAAATTGACCCAAGCCGGTGGTGTATTGAAACCAGAAGTGTTATTTCATTGTGTGGAGAGAAGATGGAGACTAACCTCCTCCTAGTCACCACTAAGGACTTCAACAATCCACTAATGTCCAAGTCCTTGTTTGGTGATGTCATAAATGTAAGGGCTCTGAAGGGAGGTGTTGTGTGAGGAGGGAGGGAGGATATGTGGGAGAGGGGTGGAGTCAGGGGTCTGCTATTAGTAGATCCTAGTGATGGATGACTGCTGTGTGTGTAGGAGAGAAAGATACTATTTTTCATCCTGCTCTTTCCCCATTCCCCCATCATCAGACAAGCAGAGTAGAGCAGGACAGAGAGACGTGAGCCAACAAGTGCAGAACAGAACAACTCCACAAAGAGAAGAGAGAGGAGGATAGTTCCCTTTGCAAGGACAGAAAAAGAGGAGATAATCAAGCCTTTCAGAAAACACCAACAGGAGAAGAAATATGAGACTGCAGCACATTTAAATCCTCTAACCTTCTTTGCTCACCAACTGAGGACTTATTTGTAGCCTCATTTGATGTTGGAACAGTTAGATTTCTTTCTCATTCTTCAAGAGGCTACACACTGATTGTAGAAAACCTTCACTGTGTAGTAGGACTTTCGGAATTTGAAGAGAGAATGAGAAAGAGGGAGAAAGAAAGAGAAAAGAAGGCTTTTTGGAGGCAGGATTTTAGAAGCAGGAGGCTACAGAGATGGAGATCATGCCCGGTGAGGAGCTTGTTCTGGGGCAGGCATGGGGAAGTTGCCTGGTAATGATTGAAAGTTTACAAAGTAGGTGCACACAGGCCGAGGGAAAAGATGAGGTGACAGACAGTGACACATTTAATACTTGCATACTCTTCCCTTCATCTAGTTTATCTAGTGTGTAATCATTAGTCCAACAGTTGCAAATGAGAGTTTCTATTGGATAAATTCAGGTATGTTTATTCCCGTTTTGTTCCTGGTCAGACGTAAACACAGTTCACATTCATATCAGCCACGTTGTATTCCTTCTTGCATCTATGCACCTTTCACATTTTTCCTTCGTTTGTGGATTACAATGCGCAACACATCAGCTGTATGCGAATAGCCAAACCATATCATAACTGCTACACACAGCCTACATCCTTGTCACCATATTAGCTAAAGTCATTTCATAGTCAACATAGCTACTAGAACTAAACATGAGAAAACCTGCTAAAATCAAGCTGTAACTTCACAGTATATAGTCAGTTAGAAGTTTAGCAGTTACACCGGTGGCCCTCTGTGGCAATTAATCAGTAAAACCAAAAGCTTACCTTGACTTGGAAGAGTTCCAGTGTTGTGTTGGATAGCCATGGCCAGCTAGCTAATATAGCATCCCTCTGTTTGAGCAGGGTGTTTCAGTAGGCTAAACTAGCTAGCTGCATTTGCTAGCTAGGCAAGTAAAACAAACATTATATAGTCTCTCAAATTCTCTCTTGCTTCTCCTTCATTTTGGAAGAAATTAATTTGTTCAAAAATGCTCAACTATTTTCTTTCAACTGTAATCTCTTTGAGTTACAGTTGAAGTCAGGAGTTTACATGCCCCTTAGCCAAATATATTTAAACTCAGTTTTTCATAATTCCTGACATTTAATTCTAGTAAAATTCCCTGTCTTAGGTCAGTTAGGATCACCACTTTATTTTAAGAATGTGAAATGTCAGAATAATAGTAGAGAGAATTATTTATTTCAGATTTTATTTCTTTCATCACAATCCTAGTGGGTCAGAAGTTTACATACAGTCAATTAGAATTTGGTAGCATTGCCTTTAAATTGTTTAACTTGGGTCAAAAGTTTCAGGTAGCCTTCCACAAGCTTCCCACAATAAGTTGGGTGAATTTTGGACCATTCCACCTGACAGAGCTGGTGTAGCTGAATCAGGTTTGTAGACCTCCTTGCTCGCACACACTTTTACAGTTCTGCGCACAAATGTTCTAAAGGATTGAGGTCAGGCTTTGTGATGGCCACTCCAATACCTTGACTTTGATGACCTTAAGCCATTTTGCCACAACTTTGAAAGTATGCTTGGGGTCATTGTCCATTTGGAAGACCCATTTGTGACCAAGCTTTAACTTCCTGACTGATGTCTTGAGATGTTGCTTCAACATATCCACGTAATTTTCCGTCCTCATGATGCCATCTATTTTGTGAAGTGCACCAGTCCCTCCTGCAGCAAAGCACCCCCACAACATGATGCTGCCACCCCCATGCTTCACAGTTGGGATGGTGCTCTTCGGATTGCCAGCCTCCCTCTTTTTCCTCCAAACATAACAATGGTCATTATGGCCAAACAGTTCTATTTTTGTTTCATCAGACCAGAGAACATTTCTCCAAAAAGTTCTATCTTTGTCCCTATGTGCAGTTGCAAACCGTAGTCTGGCTTTTTTATGGCGGTTTTGGAGCAGTGGCTTCTTCCTTGCTGAGCGGCTTTTCAGGTTATGTCGACATAGGACTTGTTTTACTGTGGATATAGATACTTTTGTACCCCTTTCCTCCAGCATCTTCACAAGTTCCTTTGCTGTTGTTCTATAATTGTTTTGTACTTTTCGTACCAAAGTACATTCATCTCTAGGAGACAGAACGCGTCTCCTTCCTGAGCGGTATGACGGCTGCGTGGTCCCATGGTGTTTATATTTGCGTACTATTGTTTGTACAGATGAACTTGGTACCTTCAGGCGTTTGGAAATTGCTCCCAAGGATGAACCAGACTTGTGGAGGTCTACAATTTTTTTCTGAGGTCTTGGCTGATTTCTTTTGATTTTCCCATGATGTTAAGCAAAGAGGCACTGAGTTTGAAGGTCGGCCTTGAAATACATCCACAGGTACACCTCCAATTGACTCAAATTATGTTAATTAGCCTATCAGAAGCTTCTAAAGCCATGACATCATTTCCCAAGCTGTTTAAAGGCACAGTCAACTTAGTAAACTTCAGACCCACTGGAATTGCGATACAGTGAATGATAAGTGAAATAATCTGTCTGTAAACAATTGTTGGAAAAAATGACTTGTGTCATGCACAAAGTAGATGTCGTAACCAACTTACATAAAATATAGTTTTTTAACAAGACATTTGTGGAGTGGTTGAAAAACAAGTTTTAATGACTCCAACCTTAGTGTATGTAAACTTCCAACTTCAACTGTAACTACTCACCACATTTTATACACTGCAGTGCTAGGTAGCTGTAGCTTATGATTTCAGTACTAGATTCATTCTCTGATCCTTTGATTGGGTGGACAACGTGTCAGTTCATGCTACAAGAGCTGTGATAGGTTGGAGGACGTCCTCTGGAAGTTGGTACTGTGTAAGTCCATGGAAAAGGGTGAGAACCGTGAGCCTCGTAGGTTTTGTATTGAAGTCAATGTACTCTGAGGAGGACAGAAGCTAGCTGTCCTCCGGTTACACCATGGTGCTACAGTAGAGGGTTCTGATAAGGCTACTGTAGACCTACAGTGTGTTTTAACAAAGTATTTGGTGATGTGAATATATTTAGTATTGTTTTATCTCATAATTATGACTTCAACAAAATATATATTTATTCACTGAGGATTGTCCTCCCCTTCCTCCTCTGAGGAGCCTCCACTGGTGTAAATAGGAATTAGGGACTGGAAGAGCAGGAGAAGATGTATGCCATTCACGTGTCCATCACGTGCGCTTGCGTATGTGTATGTGTGTGTGTGTGGATGTGTGAGTGTGTGTGTTTGTGTCTATACATGCTCATCGCAAATTTTGAACGAGAGCATTTCATTAATGCTCAAGTGATTAAGTTCAGGTCAATACAATGAATAAAATGAATAGTTGATCTTATGACTTTATGTCTTGTCTAATATGACTAAATGTTACTGTGAGATGATTCTATCAGTAAATGTCTAGTTGATGTGGTGGTATTGAATTTCTATATTCAAGCTGAATTTCACTGCATACTTGCATCGTCTCAATCGTAAAATAATCCATTACTAATTCAACTGCCTCTAGACATGAGATAAACAGGTGTTAGCCTACATTCTGTTGGTTTGGGGACACTGTGTATCCCTTGATGATTTAGATAGGATCCAGTCTGCAGATAGAGGACTCTCTCTTTTTACTCTCTCTCTCCTGTGCACTTGCCCTCCCTCGCTCTTGCAGAGCATTTCTCCCCAAATGATTAAATTAATGAATTAAATAATTAAGCAAATATGCTCCATAAGGCTAATTTCATGGTAGTATTGGGATAGACAGTTACTGGGGTAGGGCACAGGCCTTTACATTGGTCATGTCCAAATATCCATACTAGCGTGCTACATACTTGAACAGCACACTATGATCTAATTTGAATAAAAAGTATGCAGAATGCCACACCTTCAACGTATTAGTGACCCCTGTCTGAGCAGGTCATGATGACTCAGATCTACAGCATCACTCACTCTTCTCTCTGTCCTCCCCTTCTCCTCCCTTCCTCTTCTACTAACCTTTTTCTCTCTTTCCTCTCTCTCTGGATCAGCGGCCACGGTACATGGAGCTAAGGAGTGTGATGACTCAGATCCACAGCATCAATCTGGAGGCTCTGGACCAGAATGACCAGCGGCTGCTGGAGCCCAGCTCCGCCCACAAGGTGGGAGAGAAGAAGAGGAAGGACCAGTTCAAGAAGCTCATCACTGGCACTGTGGGGGAAATACAACCTCCCACCACTAGATGGGGGTGTTCTTCCACCTATGTTTTCTGCAGAGAAGACCTAGAATTATTTAATAACAAAATAATGTCTGACATGTGTCCATTGTGACTGTTGAAATGGATATTATATGATATAAGTTATACTTTATTGGAAAATGCTGGCAGTATTTTTCGTATAAATTGAATTAAATAGGTCCTGTACACTCAAATGTAATAAGACAACCATTCAATCCAGACAGATTGTAACTGTATTTGATCTCTCCTCTCCACAGAAAGATCTGGGCCAGCAGTTTAAAAAGTAGGTACATATCAGAAATCTCCCATCTCTCTTTATTAAGAAGCCCAAGCTGGAGAAAAGGGACATTGTGGAGCCCAGTGAGACTGGATCCCTAGCAGCTCTCTTCTCCCCAACACAGGACAACATCTAGGAGAACATAACAGCACAGAGAGGCTCTCCGACTGGACTAACACACACACACACTTCCTACCCTCCCCAGTGGAGATTTACTCCTGAAGGATTGGCTCATCAAGGGTACAACGTCTCTATCCTATTGGTCAACAGTAGGATGAATGGACTCTACAAACTGTGGACAAAGAGAATCAGAATATTCTGTCATGGACTGAACCCTGCTAACGGGTCATACATATTTATCCAAATAATGTGTCTGTCTGCATTGATCGAGAAAACGCGACAATGTGTCTTAAGATGATGAAGATGATGGTTATTGTCCTTCAAGAGGACATGGCTGTTGCCATAAACCCTGCAGGTTGTAAATGGTAACAACAAACTGCATTTATACACCTCATATCGTCACTAGTACTGGGAGATAGGCAGCAACTACTGTAACTCAAGTGTATGTGCCTGTCTGTGTTTCCCATTCATTTGGTTTTGAGACCTGCCCATTTCTCCAAATGCTCCAAATGAAATACACTAAAGATGCCATAAAAACATTGACTCTCCAAGTTACATAAACAAGCAGACAAACAGAAATGTTTCTTTTAAATTACCCCTATAAATCTCCTCACCCTGTCAATGATTGATAGTTCTTTCACTTGACCATGTTTTAAACATTCACTCAATATTAAGGAAAAAACTATCTGTACTTGTTCAGGGGACAAAGTATTTGAAACACTCGTACTGTTTAGACTTTTATGCTTTTAAATAAAAGAAGACTTTTAAGTCAATTTAAATGGCTGATGTTATAATTTGTTATGTTATACCATGGATTACAAATATAAAGATGATTTCAGTAATATTGTTGATGGTAAAGCTGTGCAAGTCAATAATACTAGTTTACAGAGAGAATTAAACATACAGGACAGAAGTCCTCTGTCATTGGCCCTGTTTGTTCTTGGGTGCAGGTTAAATATTCAAACAGGTATTCCCAGGTTCACAGTAAACTCCACCCCCGAGTCACATGATGACTAAAGTTCATCTCAGTGCTGTAACTTTAATAACTCTCCAGGACTCACGTCTGTCTGACACACAACAACACTGGGATTTTATTTAGATTGTTCTGAAATATCAGGCTGTTAAACCAACCAATACAAGGTCATATCATCAAGACGGTGAACTTTACATTCAGCTTCATTTACACTTGAATGTGTCTGTTTAAGAGAGGAATTTGTTAAAAGTGAAAGTAACTTTCAGATCTCATACCAGAACAGGGAGTGACATCGTGTGAGAAAATGGCTTCTCGTTCGTCTCTCCCAGAGGAGGATTTGTCCTGTACGGTGTGCCTTGACATCTTTAAGGATCCTGTCATGTTGTCATGCAGCCACAGCTTCTGCCAAGCCTGTCTAAAGGAATGCTGGAAAGACAAGGAATCTCGGGAATGTCCACTTTGCAGGGGAAGATCCTCTAAGGATCAACCCCTTATGAACCTTTCTCTAAAGAACCTGTGTGAGGCCTTACGGGAAAGGAGACAGACAGATCCAACCACAGGGTCCAAGGTGCTCTGCAGTCAACACAGTGAGAAACTCAGTCTGTTCTGTCTGGAGGATAAAGAGCCCATCTGTTTGGTGTGTCAGGTCTCAAGGAAACATAAAGATCATGACTGTATCCCTGTAGATGAGGCTGTTCAGGATCACAAGGTAGGAGGAAGATTCTGATAGAAAATATGTGATACAGCAATACTCAAACTATGGAACATGAAGTTATCAATGTTTTATTAATGAGTCTGACTCATTTAGATAATAGATGTTCTACACATTGTGTTGAGTGAATAATTGTGAATTTCAGATTCTGATATATTATAAATCACTGTTTGGTATGAAATTGAAGTGTTTGAGATCCTGAGTGAAAACGTATAGTGTATCTCTGACCATGAAACTTAAAACAAATGTCTCTGCAGTGATAGAGAGATACTGTACAGTTACAGGTTTACTTTCATTGTCATGAATGAAAGATGATTCTTTCCCTGGGGCAGAACTGAGTGATTTCCACTAGATGAGCCAGCTGCAATGGCAAAATTGGCTATGTTTTAAAAATGAATTAAAAGAAACATTTGCTTTTTGGTCTTAGTTAGAGGTTAAGGTTAGGCATTATAGTTATCAGTGTGGTAAGGTTAGGGTTAGGTTTAAAGTCCGATTTTATGACGTTAGTGACCAATCCGTTGAGCTGCCTCCAGAACACGATTCATGACATAAAAACATTAAGTTGCAGTGATGACACGTTCTCTCCTATAAAGAGAGTCCAGAGGTTGTCTCCTCAGTGAGGTTCTGTCTCATTCCAGGAGGAAGTCCAGACTGACCTGAAGCTCTTACAGGAGAAGCTGAAGGTCTTTAATGAAGTTAAACAAACCTGTGATCAAACAGCTGTGCACATTAAGGTTCGTATAAATTATGTAAAGTTACAATAGTACAACATGTATTGTTTCAATTGTAGCGTACATGTAGGATTTAATTCTGATAATAATTGTGGAATGATGTATTCTTCTCACTGTCTCCAGAGCCAGGCACAGCACACAGAGAAGCAGATTAAGAAGGAGTTTAAGAAACTTCACCAGTTTCTACGAGAAGAAGAGGAGGCCAGAATAGCTGCTCTGAAAGAGGAAGAGAAGCAGAAGAGTCAGAAGATGAAGGAGAAGATTGAGCAGATGAACAGAGAGATATCATCACTTTCAGCCACAATCAGAACCATAGAGGGGGAGCTGAAAGATGAAGACATCTCATTCCTGCAGGTAAGGACGGCTCTCTCTCAGACATACATTATAAATGAACTCAAAGATTTATAGATGAATCAATAATATTGATGACTATATACTCTACTTTCCAGAACTTCAGGACCATGAAGGAAAGGTAAGTGATCTGCTTCTCGTCTCTCTTCTCTGTGGTTGTGAACCCAACCCCACAGACGTTCTGACTCCTGAATGTTATTCCAGAGCCCAGTGCACAATGCCAGATCCACAGCTGCTGTCAGGGGAGCTGATAGACGTGGCCAAACACCTGGGAAACCTGACGTTCAGAGTCTGGGAGAAGATGAAGGAGATCATCAAACACAGTGAGTACTGGATAGGAGAGGACATGATCTAGAATAATGTAAGATATATTTAATTAAGTAGTCTATTTGAAGTAGTATTGTTAGTGTATATGAAAAGAGACTACATGGTATAATGTGTGGAATATCTCTTTGTTCTGAAGCTCCTGTGATTCTGGATCCCAACACTGCATCTTCCCGTCTCTGTTTATCTGATGATCTGACCAGTGTGAGTCGAACTGGCCCAAAGCAGCAGCTCCCTGACAACCCAGAGAGATTCATGAAGTATCCAACTGTTCTGGGCTGTAAGGGGTTCAGCTCAGGTAAACACAGCTGGGAGGTGGAGGTGGGGGACCATCCTGACTGGATTTTGGGCGTGGCTAAAGAGTCAACTGACAGGAAGGGGGAGGTGTATATATCACCAAGGTATGGATTCTTGGCTATACTGCTGAGGAGTGGTATGTATAATAATGGAAAAGGAAAGCCCCTCCTCCTGAAGAAGAAACCCCAGAGGATCAGAGTTCAGCTGGACTACGACCAGGGGGAGGTGTCCTTCTACGACTCCATAGACATGACACTCATCTACACTCATAAAGACACATTCACTGAGACTCTCTACCCATTCTTCTCTATTGGATCAGCTGGTGATGCCATAAGCACTGGTGTTCAGATCTGCCAATCAGAGGTGTCAGCCCATGTCAGTTAAACATGTTGTATTGGTTAATTAGTCTAGTTAATCTAGCCAGCTATCTAAACTATTCATCATGACTGAATTACTAACCATGCATGCAGGGTACGTGCCCAGGGGCCCTGACCTCCAGGGAGCCCCAATTGATCATGTTGTGTAGAATTGCATGAAATTATGTGCAAAACTACAAAATAATTGTTCTGTAATGCAAACTCATATGTTAACTTTTTGTTAATAAAACTCTTCTTCTGCAAACAGGTCCCTCTGTACATATTTTGTTTTTCATCGCGATTCTGAATTAATGTTTGTTAATGTGTAGCAACTAATTGTGTTTGTAGAACAATTCTAAATGTAATACATTTAGGGCTATGACTAGGGTGGTTCCTGGTCAGGTCCTATCTTAAGAAAAACCTCTGGGCCCAAGGTGTGGTTGGGTCACCAGTTAAGGAAAACCTCTGGACCCTAGATGTGGTTGGTTCACCAGTTAAGGAAAACCTCTGGACCCTAAATGTGGCTGGGTTAAGGAAGACCTCTGGGCCCTAAATGTGGCTGGGTTAAGGAAAACCTCTGGGCCCTAAATGTGGCTGGGTTAAGGAAAACCTCTGGGCACTAAATGTTGCTGGGTTAAGGAAAACCTCTGGGCCCTAGATGTGGTTGGTTCATATGTTAAGGAAAACCTCTGGGCCCTAGATGTGGTTGGGTTAAGGAAAACCTCTGGGCCCTAGATGTGGTTGGGTTAAGGAAAACGTCTGGGCCTTAGATGTGGTTGGGTTAAGGAAAACCTCTGGGCCCTAGATGTGGTTGGGTTAAGGAAAACCTCTGGGCCCTTGATGTGGTTGGTTCACCAGTTAAGGAAAACCTCTGGGCCCTAGATGTGGTTGGGTTAAGGAAAACGTCTGGGCCTTAGATGTGGTTGGGTTAAGGAAAACCTCTGGGCCCTAGATGTGGTTGGGTTAAGAAAAACCTCTGGGCCCTTGATGTGGTTGGTTCACCAGTTAAGGAAAACCTCTGGACCCTAAATGTGGCTGGGTTAAGGAAAACCTCTGGACCCTAAATGTGGTTGGTTCACCAGTTAAGGAAAACCTTTGGGCCCTCGATGTGGCTGGGTTAAGGAAAACCTCTGGACCCTAAATGTGGTTGGTTCACCAGTTAAGGAAAACCTCTGGGCCCTCAATGCGGCTGGGTTAAGGAAAACCTCTGGACCCTAAATGTGGCTGAGTTAAGGAAAACCTCTGGACCCTAAATGTGGTTGGTTCACCAGTTAAGGAAAACCTCTCGGCCCTCAATGTGGCTGGGTTAAGGAAAACCTCTGGGCCCTAGATGTGGTTAGTTCACCAGTTAAGGAAAACCTCTGGACACGAAATGTGGCTGGGTTAAGGAAAACCTCTGGACCCTAAATGTGGTTGGTTCACCAGTTAAGGAAAACCTCTGGGCCCTCGATGTGGCTGGGTTAAGGAAAACCTCTGGACCCTAAATGTGGCTGAGTTAAGGAAAACCTCTGGGCCCTAGATGTGAGTGGGTTAAGGAAAACCTCTGGACCCTAAATGTGGCTGGGTTAAGGAAAACCTCTGGGCCCTAAATGTGGTTGGTTCACATGTTAAGGAAAACCTCTGGTTCCTAAATGTGGTTGGTTCACATGTTAAGGAAAACCTCTGGGCCCTGGATGTGGTTGGTTCACATGTTAAGGAATACCTCCTGACCCCAAATGTGGCTGGGCTAAGGAAAACCTCTGGACCCTAAATGTGGCTGGGTTAAGGAAAACCTCTGGGCCCTAGATGTGAGTGAGAGGTCCAAGGTCTAGGAGTATCTGAAGGTATAGTGTTATTACTACTGGTGAACTCACTGTTTATTAGGATTTTGTTTCTTAAGACAAAGGCTTTATTTACCACAATGATTTTCTCTCTAATTAATCTAGGTTTTACACTTGAAGACTTTTCTTTGTGTGTTTTACTTTATCAGAGTACCACTACTATGTGTCTTAGTGATCACATTGTTTTATTCTGTTATTTGCATCGACTCATGTTTTATGCAATATTTTATGTATTATCCATTTTTTATGTTCTTAGTTTTGATAATGTTACAAATGTCTTTTAATGCAATCTGTGTTACAATATCGATGTAATTTATTCTAAAGTTGTGTTATATGTATAGGCTCATCTGCATTGGTTCTCTGTTTCTACATATTTTAACATTCAAAGATATTGACCTCTGAATCCTTTCTAGATTCAAGCATATCTTCTAATGTTAACTATTGACTTCAGTGTAATTGTGAATAACTTGAATCCTTGTCAGAATGTCCTTGTCAGTGTCAACGTTTACCTGTATACGTCCCTGACAGTGTCTGCAGCATTACAACATGAAACAAGGACATGATATTGATCTGACTATTGAGCTACAGAGCTTTGTGTTAAACTGTTATCACTGTTCAACATGCTACTGGGTCTGGGAGGACACCATGTACAACACAACGTCTGTCATTATTGGTGCTGATGTGAAGATATGCAACAAACTGACATTAAAAAGATCAAATAAACATCTTTATTTCATGTCGTTGTTATTGGTTGTGTGAAATACTGATCATCAACAGAGGTCATGTATTAAACTGAGATAACGTCATGCTGAAGGTTGACCGTGATTGAAGATTTTACAACATGGACTGGTAATATTTAATGTACATGTTTGAGAGTTTAATTTATTTACAGGTATTTAGTGAATTTAGTTGTCTGCTAAACTGCATGCTGGAACTGGTGACTGGTCTGTAGTGACTGAGTGCAGTTGAATTGTTAACCACCAGATGGAGGACTTGAGATACAAAAGATCAGCGTTCTGTAAAGATGACCTGAAACCAGAGTCATTAAACGTGTGAGTCATGATGGTGTCTGAGTCGTTACATGTTTGGTATGGTAAGTATACGATGTGGACATCTGTGTTGTATTGTGTATTGTAAGTATAGCAGGTTCCTTCTCTCTCTCTCTCTCTCTCTCTCTCTCTCTCTCTCTCTCTCTCTCTCTCTCTCTCTCTCTCTCTCTCTCTCTCTCTCTCTCTCTCTCTCTCTCTCAATTCAATTCAATTCAATTCAAGGGGCTTTATTGGCATGGGAAACATGTGTTAACATTGCCAAAGCAAGTAAGGTATATAATATATAAAGTGAAATAAACAATAAAAATTAACAGTAGACATCACACATACAGAAGTTTCAAAACAATAAAGACATTACAAATGTCGTATTATATATATATATATGTATATATACAGTGTTTTTACAATGTGCAAATGGTAAAGGACACAAGATAAAATAAATAAGCATAGATATGGGTTGTATTTACAATTGTGCGTGTTCTTCACTGGTTGCCCTTTTCTCGTGGCAACAGGTCACAAATCTTGCTGCTCTGATGGCACACTGTGGAATTTCACCCAGTAGATATGGGAGTTTTTCAAAATTGGATTTGTTTTCGAATTCTTTGTGGATCTGTGTAATCTGAGGGAAATATGTCTCTCTAATATGGTCATACATTGGGCAGGAGGTTAGGAAGTGCAGCTCAGTTTCCACCTCATTTTGTGGGCAGTGAGTAAAGGGTCTCTCTCTCTCTCTCTCTCTCTCTCTCTCTCTCTCTCTCTCTCTCTCTCTCTCCATCTCTCAGCTCCTGTAAATGCACAACAGGACAGCAGTGACCGTGCTGGACATACCAATGTTCACTACTGTACATAGTTACCACGTCAAACACAGGTGTTTCCCCCCCCCCCTCTCCCTCTTCTAAGCTGCTGCTAGTCTCTGTTATTATCTATGCATAGTCACTTTAATAACTCTACCTACAAGTACAGTGCCTTGCGAAAGTATTCGGCCCCCTTGAACTTTGCGACCTTTTGCCACATTTCAGGCTTCAAACATAAGGATATAAAACTGTATTTTTTTGTGAAGAATCAACAACAAGTGGGACACAATCATGAAGTGGAACGACATTTATTGGATATTTCAAACTTTTTTAACAAATCAAAAACTGAAAAATTGGGCGTGCAAAATTATTCAGCCCCTTTACTTTCAGTGCAGCAAACTCTATCCAGAAGTTCAGTGAGGATCTCTGAATGATCCAATGTTGACCTAAATGACTAATGATGATAAATACAATCCACCTGTGTGTAATCAAGTCTCCGTATAAATGCACCTGCACTGTGATAGTCTCAGAGGTCCGTTAAAAGCGCAGACACTCCTTCTCTCTTCTTTTGCACAGTACCCCTCTCTCAACTCTCTCCATCTCTCTCTCTCTCCTTTTCTCCCCCATCTCTCTGTCAGACAGAGATTAGGGTTCCAGGGACCTTCAGGTTCTGTTGTAGTGTTGGTGTTGGGATGGTTTCACCACAGAGCAGGAAGAGATGAAGTGGAGGGTTAGACACAGTGAGCTGTGCAGAGTCAGGCTAAATTGAGCCAAGCCGGTACTGTATTTAAACTAGAAGTGTTATTTCATTGTGTGGAGAGAAGATGGAGACTAACCTCCTCTTGGCCACCACTAAGGACTTCAACAATCCACTAATGTCCAAGTCCCTGTCAGGTGATGTCATAAATGTAAATGATGTATTTACACACACACACACACACACACACACACACACACACACACACACACACACACACACACACACACACACACACACACACACACACACACACACACACACACACACACACACACACACACACACACACACACACACACACACACACACACACACACACAAACAGACACACACACACAGCCCTTTGTGATGCTGGGGACAGAAGTTGAGGTTAATGTTCTATGCTCTGTAGGCGCTGCATGGAGGCAAGTCTGGGAGAGAGAGAATAGACAGGAGGGAGAGAATGAAACAGAATAAAGAAAAGAGAGAATAGACAGGAGGGAGAGAATGAAACAGAATAAAGAACAGAGAGAATATACAGGAGGGAGAGAATGAATCAGAATAAAGAATAGAGAGAGAGTTATGAGAATAAAAGAGAAATTAAGAGACTAGAAGACAGAATGAGACCGAAAGAGAGATAGTGTGTGAGAGAGAATGAGAGAGTTCAGGCAGGGTTCTGAAGGGAGGTGTTGTGTGAGGAGGGAGGGAGGATATGTGGGGGAGGGGTGGAGTCAGGGGTCTGCTATTAGTAGATCCTAGTGATGGATGACTGCTGTGTGTGTAGGAGAGAGAGAGACTCTTTTTCATCCTGCTCTTTCCCCATTCCCCCCATCATCAGACAAGCAGAGTAGAGCAGGACAGAGAGACGTGAGCCAACAAGTGCAGAACAGAACAACTCCACAAAGAGAAGAGAGAGGAGGATAGTTCCCTTTGCAAGGACAGAAAAAGAGGAGACAATCAAGCCTTTCAGAAAACACCAACAGGAGAAGAAATATGAGACTGCAGCACATTTAAATCCTCTAATCTTCTTTGCTCACCAACTGAGGACTTTTTTCTAGTCCCATTTTATGTTGGAACAGTTAGATTTCTTTCTCATTCTTCAAGAGGCTACACACTGATTGTAGAAAACCTTCACTGTGTAGTAGGACTTTTTGAAGAGAGAAGGAGAAAGTGGGAGAAGGAAAGAGAAAATAAGGCTTTTTTGGAGCCAGGATTTGAGAAGCAGGAGGCTACAGAGATGGAGATCATGCCCGGGAGAGGAGCTTGTTCTGGGGCAGGCATGGGGAGGTTACCTGGGTACCTGGTGTGTGTGCTGGTTCTCTGTGCCCTGGTGACAGGCTATGCCAGCACATGCCCTGCCCTGTGCACCTGCACTGGCACCACAGTTGACTGCCATGGGCTGGGCATCAAAACCGTGCCCCGGAATATACCCCGCAACACAGAGAGAATGTGAGTGTCTACTTCTGTGTTATACTGTGTGTGTGTGTGTGTGTGTGTGTGTGTGTGTGTGTGTGTGTGTGTGTGTGTGTGTGTGTGTGTGTGTGTGTGTGTGTGTGTGTGTGTGTGTGTGTGTGTGTGTGTGTGTGTGTGTGTGTGCAGTGACATTCCAGTCAGGTATAAATAGTTGTGACTGGAAAGAACAGGATCAGATGCATGCTGTTCACATGTCCATCATTTACATACCTACCACCGGCACTGTGTGTGTGTCTATACATTCTGACAGTAAAATGTGGACTAGAGCATTAATGAAATTCGTGAAATGCTCAAGTGGTTAGGTTCAGGTCAATACAATGAATACAATGAACAGTTGATCTTATGAGTGTATGTCCTGTCTAATATGAATACATTTTACTGTGAGATGATTCAATCAGTAAATGTCTTGTTGATGTGGTGGTTTTGAATTTCTATATTCAAGCTGAATTTCACTGCATACTTGCATCTTCTTGATTGCAAAATTAGCAATAAATGATTCCCCCCTCTAGACTAGGTGTAAAGAAATGTTAGCCTACATTCTGATGGTTTGGGGACACTGTTAATTTAGCATACTAGATCCTCTCTCTTTCTCTCTGTTTCTCTCTGTTTCTCTCTCTCTCTCCCCCCCTCTCTCTCCCTCTGTCTCTCCCTCACTCTCTTCCCCTCACTCTTACTGACCCTCAGAGGAGAGGAGAGGAGAGGAGTGGAGGATAGGAGAAGTGGAGGAGAGGAGAAGAGAGGTGGAGGAGAGGAGAAGAGGAGAGTAGGAGAGAAGTGGAGGAGGAGAGAAGTGGAGGAGAGGAGGAGAGGAGAGGAGAGGAGAAAGATTGTTCTATCTCAGCTTTTAGAATAGCTCAGATGAATAAAATGTGTGGGAATGGAGGAGAGCAGAGGAGAGAAACTTGTGTCAAAACTGACTGTATATTTCATACATTCCATATTTCATTTCGAAGAACACATTTTGTACCAGAAGTGTGTTTCAGGGCTGATTGTTTCTTCACACATTCGTGGTGATTTAATGGTTGTCTTTTTCATGAGTGGCCGTTCACACTGAGAGTGGAGTTCAACTGAAGGGGGTTTTGTGTGTTCCACTTAGTTAATGCATCTGTAGGTCAGGTTTACTAGTTGTTCTACCTGGAATTTGGAACGTGATTTCATGCCTCAAACATTCTGGCTGAATAGGAAGGATTTCTGTTCATCTCTAAATACTTCTGTTTGATGTATCAAGTAGAGGTTACGTCTTTGGAGGTTAGACGTGTGAGTTGTCTGTCTGTGCCTGTGTCATGTAGATTATTTTCTTAGGAAGCCAAGCATTTCAAGTTCTCTGTGTGTGTGTGTGTGTGTGCGTGTGTGTGTGTGTGTGTGTGTGTGTGTGTGTGTGTGTGTCATGTAGAAGGTTATTGGTCTCCATGGAGACGTTAGTTAACAATAGAAACTCTCCATACTCCAGGACCATTATGAAGTGGAATTCATCAGGGTGATTGAACAAGTACCACTAAGGCTGATATTAGTGCAGTATTGGTGTAGACAGCTACTGGGCAGAGTACAGGCCTTTACATTGACTTGAAGAGGACAGGAGGAAAGGAGGAGAGGGGGAAGAGAGGAGAGCTAAGGAGGGAAGGAGTGAAGGAGGTTGGGGGGTCAGTCTGTCTGGACCAGGTTTATTGGACAATCCAGGACTGCAGGGGTGATTTTGGGGAAGTGTGTATGTGGGTGTATTGGTGGCTGGAAGGTGTGTGTGTGTGTTGACTTTGTGGGTGTGTGATTTGGGGGAGGTGTTGAGACTGACTGCAGTATCCCAGTTGCACTTGTCACTGTGGCTTTAGATCAGCCCTGACCTCTGAACTGTAAATGAGCCTCAACTTAGCTCAGCTCCAAGTGTTAAAATCACACCATGCTACACACCTTCTCCTGCCATGGTTAGGATGTCTTCAGCCTGTCGTCCATTCTTAGTCCCACTCACAGACACCACTCGTACTTAAACTATACCATTGGTGTGTAAAGGCCTGAGGCAAGTCAACAAGTATTGAGACTTTACATATTTGGTATTGTTGTAAATGCACACACACACACACACACACACACACGCTACACACACACGCTACACTACACACTACACACTACACACGCTACACTACACACTACACACACACACCACAATTTTCATACATGTCCTTCCCTCGCTCTGCTTCTGTAGTAGCTTGTCTTGTTATTATTTGGCAGTCAATGGCGTAACGTTTTCTGTAGTAGCTTGTCTCTCTGTAATGTGTATTGTATCTCTAATGGATGTATAGATCCAGCCCTGACTGCTAGACAGCTCTGATAACACTACAGACTCTCTAGTGGCAAAGCCGATGATGGATAGGAATGACTGGACCTCTTTCAGCCTTTACAGCACAATACAACTCTCCAGTCAAAACACACATCAGCTCAGACAGTTGACAAATCCACAGTTCCGACTTCAGACGAGTCCCCTGACAAACCACCATTGTGTTTGTGAGAGTCTCCCCTTTCTATAGTTTGTAGATCGAACCATTCGGACGCTACAGACGTCAGGAGAAGACCGTAGTGCGACGTCGACCGATACGGTGTATTGAGACTCATCCAATGAAAAACCCTGATCTCTCTTGTTTAAACTGACAGATTTGTTATGGGGTTGTGACGATCTTAGGCGTAGTGGGTGCGGAGTCAGGTGCAGGAGGCAGAAAGTTCTGAATTTATTAAGCACAGGGCCACATACTAAATACAAAGCAACCGAGCGTCATAAAACAAATGGCCAACATAGGAACAAAACCAAGAATGCACTGCCACACATACAAAGTGGGAATTACAAGCCCACAAGAAGAGCAGGCGGCCTACCGACTTAAATAGCCAAACACACGAAGAGCAGGCGGTCCTACCAACTTAAATAACCAAACACATGAAGAGCAGGCGGTCCTACCAACTTAAATAACCAAACACACGAAGAGCAGGCGGTCCTACCAACTTAAATAGCCAAACACATGAAGAGCAGGCGGCCTACCAACTTAAATAACCAAACACACGAAGAGCAGGCGGTCCTACCAACTTAAATAGCCAAACACACGAAGAGCAGGCGGCCTACCGACTTAAATAGCCAAACACACGAAGAGCAGGCGGCCTACCGACTTAAATAGCCAAACACACGAAGAGCAGGCGGCCTACCGACTTAAATAGCCAAACACACGAAGAGCAGGCGGTCCTACCGACTTAAATAGCCAAACACATGAAGAGCAGGCGGCCTACCGACTTAAATAGCCAAACACATGAAGAGCAGGCGGCCTACCGACTTAAATAGCCAAACACACGAAGAGCAGACGGTCCTACCAACTTAAATAGCCAAACACATGAAGAGCAGGCGGCCTACCGACTTAAATAGCCAAACACACGAAGAGCAGGCGGCCTACCAACTTAAATAACCAAACACACGAAGAGCAGGCGGCCTACAAACTTAAATAGCCAAACACACGAAGAGCAGGCGGCCTACCAACTTAAATAGCCAAACACACGAAGAGCAGGCGGCCTACCAACTTAAATAGCCAAACACACGAAGAGCAGGCGGGCCTACCGACTTAAATAGCCAAACACACGAAGAGCAGGCGGGCCTACCGACTTAAATAGCCAAACACACGAAGAGCAGGTGGCCTACCAACTTAAATAGCCAAACACATGAAGAGCAGGCGGCCTACCAACTTAAATAGCCAAACACATGAAGAGCAGACGGGCCTACCAACTTAAATAGCCAAACACACAAAGAGCAGGCGGCCTACCAACTTAAATAGCCAAACACATGAAGAGCAGGCGGCCTACCAACTTAAATAGCCAAACACATGAAGAGCAGGTGGGCCTACCAACTTAAATAGCCAAACACACAAAGAGCAGGCGGCCTACCAACTTAAATAGCCAAACACATGAAGAGCAGGCGGCCTACCAACTTAAATAGCCAAACACACGAAGAGCAGGCGGCCTACCAACTTAAATAGCCAAACACATGAAGAGCAGGCGGGCCTACCAACTTAAATAGCCAAACACATGAAGAGCAGGCGGGCCTACCAACTTAAATAGCCAAACTAAACATCTAAACAAGAAACAAATCAGACCAAACCAACAGAAAAGGAAAAAGAGATCGTGGCAGCAAGTAGGCAGGTGACGACGACCCCCGACGACCCCCGACGACCCCCGAACAGGAACAGGAGCCACCTTCGGTAGGAGTCGTTGGAGTGTCATTGTGTGGGAATTTTTACTTCTCCTTATCAGTACTGAGTGCCCTGAGGCCTGACCAGACAGAATGAGAACTGTAAATAATGTTACAGTGTTTAACCTCCACACACGACAGACCTTCACCCCGTCCCTCACCAAGAGAGACAATGAAAACAGCATTTGAAGGAAAGAGGGAGAGAGAGGGGAAGAAACTCCAGCCTGGTTCCTATTTGATTTCCCCCCCTCCCCTCTCTCTCTACTCTCTCTCTACTCTCTCTCTCTCTCTCTCTCTCTCTCTCTCTCTCTCTCTCTCTCTCTCTCTCTCTCTCTCTCTTCTCTCTCTCTCTCTTCTCTCTCTTCTCTCTCACTCTCTGTATCCCTACGACTCTCTGTCCTCTACATCCCTCTCTTCTCTCCTGCCCCCTCTCTCCTGGCCTGTGACTCTCACGACTGTCACTTCCATATGCTGTGGAATCTGGTTATGCTCACACTCTCAACTAGACCTCTAGCTAGCTAGCTACTGCCTGTTATACTGTAGCTGGTGAGACCTGGTGGAATTTACAGGGACATTTAACCAACGGAGTTAACAGCATGATCAACCCATTAAACTGGTATATTTGCGTTAGCCTACTAATTATACAAACAGCCGTACTGGTAACTTGGTAGGCAGCATGTGCTGCACCAGAATCACATCTTCTGGTTCACATTTACATTTACATTTAAGTCATTTAGCAGACGCTCTTATCCAGAGCGACTTACAAATTGGTGAATTCACCTTCTGACATCCAGTGTAACAGCCACTTTACAATAGTGCATCTAAATCATTTAAGGGGGGGGGTGAGAAGGATTACTTTATCCTATCCTAGGTATTCCTTAAAGAGGTGGGGTTTCAGGTGTCTCCGGAAGGTGGTGATTGACTCCGCTGTCCTGGCGTCGTGAGGGAGTTTGTTCCACCATTGGGGGGCCAGAGCAGCGAACAGTTTTGACTGGGCTGAGCGGGAACTGTACTTCCTCAGTGGTAGGGAGGCGAGCAGGCCAGAGGTGGATGAACGCAGTGCCCTTGTTTGGGTGTAGGGCCTGATCAGAGCCTGGAGGTACTGCGGTGCCGTTCCCCTCACAGCTCCGTAGGCAAGCACCATGGTCTTGTAGCGGATGCGAGCTTCAACTGGAAGCCAGTGGAGAGAGCGGAGGAGCGGGGTGACGTGAGAGAACTTGGGAAGGTTGAACACCAGACGGGCTGCGGCGTTCTGGATGAGTTGTAGGGGTTTAATGGCACAAGCAGGGAGCCCAGCCAACAGCGAGTTGCAGTAATCCAGACGGGAGATGACAAGTGCCTGGATTAGGACCTGCGCCGCTTCCTGTGTGAGGCAGGGTCGTACTCTGCGGATGTTGTAGAGCATGAACCTACAGGAACGGGCCACCGCCTTGATGTTAGTTGAGAACGACAGGGTGTTGTCCAGGTTCTTAGCGCTCTGGGAGGAGGACACAATGGAGTTGTCAACCGTGATGGCGAGATCATGGAACGGGCAGTCCTTCCCCGGGAGGAAGAGCAGCTCCGTCTTGCCGAGGTTCAGCTTGAGGTGGTGATCCGTCATCCACACTGATATGTCTGCCAGACATGCAGAGATGCGATTCGCCACCTGGTCATCAGAAGGGGGAAAGGAGAAGATTAATTGTGTGTCGTCTGCATAGCAATGATAGGAGAGACCATGTGAGGTTATGACAGAGCCAAGTGACTTGGTGTATAGCGAGAATAGGAGAGGGCCTAGAACAGAGCCCTGGGGGACACCAGTGGTGAGAGCGCGTGGCGAGGAGACAGATTCTCGCCACGCCACCTGGTAGGAGCGACCTGTCAGGTAGGACGCAATCCAAGCGTGGGCCGCGCCGGAGATGCCCAACTCGGAGAGGGTGGAGAGGAGGATCTGATGGTTCACAGTATCGAAGGCAGCCGATAGGTCTAGAAGGATGAGAGCAGAGGAGAGAGAGTTAGCTTTAGCAGTGCGGAGCGCCTCCGTGATACAGAGAAGAGCCGACTCAGTTGAATGACTAGTCTTGAAACCTGACTGATTTGGATCAAGAAGGTTTGAATGATGTGTGTAATTCCAGTCCACATAATATAGTATAATACAGTAATACGTCAGACTACTGGCTCCTTTCATTTGTTTACTGAGGAGATCAGCTACATCTATGGGCTTTTGTGTTGTGTGTTTCTGTTGTGCATAATGTGCAGTAGCCTATATAAAAAATGTATGTAGCCTATTGGATAACGACACAATCATCTGGGCTTTTTTTGGGCTTGGGCTCATTAAATGTAATTAATATATGACTCATTAAATGTATTTAATATATGACTCATTAAATGTATTTAATATATGACTCATTAAATGTATTTAATATATGACTCATTAAATGTATTTAATATATGACTCATTAAATGTATTTAATATATGCCTCATTAAATGTATTTAATATATGCCTCATTAAATGTATTTAATATATGACTCATTAAATGTATTTAATATGTGACTCATTAAATGTATTTAATATATGACTCATTAAATGTATTTAATATATGACTCATTAAATGTATTTAATATATGACTCATTAAATGTATTTAATATATGACTCATTAAATGTATTTAATATATGACTCATTAAATGTATTTAATATATGCCTCATCAGGCTCAGGTAGCATCAGGTTGAATGTTCATGCTGATCAAAGCTCTAATCAAATCCAGACATATTTACAGTATATGATTTATAATGCTTTTGAATGACACTTCCGGTTTCGGTGGGAAAAACCAGGTGACCCGGGAGAAAGGGGATTTATTCTCGGGATAGAACATTTGCAAAATACCGGGAAAATATTTAACTCTAGTCATTACCCCAGAGAGAGCTTCCTCAGGTGGGGTCAGATTCTTGTAGGTGTTGCCTCTACTGGAGCTGTTCAGGCCTCTAACAATTATGAGCCAATCATCTCTCATGTTACTGCATTTTGTGTGTGACTGGGGGACATCTACAGACCTGTAGTAATTGACAACAGACGGAGAGAAGAAATGAGAAGTTCTGCTTGTTTATATGACTAGCTTCCTTCCCCTGCAGAGACCCCAATCTCTCTCTCTCTCTCTCTCTCTCTCTCTCTCTCTCTCTCTCTCTCTCTCTCTCTCTCTCTCTCTCTCTCTCTCTCTCTCTCTCTCTCTCTCTCTCTCTCTCTCTCTCTCTCTCTCTCTCTCTCTTCCTCTTTCTCTTTTCTCTCTTTCTCTCTCTCTCTCTCTCTCTTTCTCTCTCTCTCTCTTTCTCTCTCTCTCTCTCTCTCATACTCTGTTCTCTTTTCTCTCTCTCTCTCTCTCTCTCTCTCTCTCTCTCTCTCTCTCTCTCTCTTTCTCTTTCTCTCTCTCTCTCTCTCTCTCTCTCTCTCTCTCTCTTCCTCTTTCTCTTTCTCTCTTCTCTTCTTTTTCTTCATCCCACAATTCCTTGGGGCGTCATCAGTGAAGGCCACCCTGTAGATGAGACGTTGGGAACCCAAAAGTATGTGTGTGTACCTGTAATGAGCAGCACGTGTTTGTATCAGACCCTGGGACAATGAAGTTCACTCTATAACTTATTTCCCATGGCCGGTCGGTCGATGCACCTGTGTACACACACACACACACACACACACACACACACACACACACACACACACACACACACACACACACACACACACACACACAGAGTGGGCAATGGTGCGGTATTACAGGCCCTCCTCTTGGCCACAGAGATACAATCTTGCCAATTTCCTGCAATTCTACACATTTTGCCATGGGGCAGGGAGAATATTTTAGTTTTAAAGCGAGTTTCCTGCAAATCTACAAATTTGACATGGGGCTGGGATAAAGATTGTACTTTCAATGCTAATTTCCTTCAATTCTACACATTTTGGCGTGTGTCAGAGAGAGCTTTCAGTTTCAAAACTAATTTCCTGCTATTATAAATGATTTTGACATGGGTCTGAGAGAATGGTAGTGTAATAGATGGCATTAGACCGGTGATTCGCTGTGCCTGGTTTTCTCATAGAGCTTTGCATTCAGGAAAAATATTTGTCTCATCAGACCACAGAATCTTTTGCCTTGTGAAGTTCTTGAAGTCTTAAACGTTCCTTTCTGCAACCTTCAGGCATCATGTGCCTCAGGAGTGGCTTCCATCTGGACATTCTCCTATACAGCCCAGATTGGTGAAGTGCTGGAGAGACTGTTGTCCTTCTAGCAGGTTCTCCCATCTTAGCCAAGGAACTCTGTAGTTCTGTCAGAGTGGTCATGATTCCATATGTGTTATTTCATAGTTTTGATGTCTTCACTATTATTCTACAATTTTGAAAATAGTTTTTTAAAAACTTTTAAAAAACTTGAATGAGTAGGTGTTCTAAAACTTTTGACCGGTAGTGTATGTCTCATCACAATTATATCTCTAAGATATACAGACATTTCCTTGCAGAGGAAGTCACAATTATTCGAATCACAACCAAGTCTCAAGTCACATTGTCTGAGTCTTAAGTCGAGTCCCAAGTTGAACCGGTTGAGTCTCGAGTCAAGTCCAAGCCTTGAATTCTAAGATCAAATGAAATTTTTTCAAGCCAATTCTCAAGTCTATACATGCAATGACTTGTTCAGCTCCAAATCTTTGTCTATTTATTGAGGCTATCAGACAGCCCTTTTTGTTATTTTATCTATAACACATTTTGATGATGTAATAATTAATTTTGACATCAAATTCCAAGTGCAAGTTAATTTCAAGCAATGTCATACCAAAAGACCAGTACACCTATGCAAGTCATTGTTGCTTGGTGCCTCATTGATTGTGAGCTTGCAAAGTAAACAGTTGATATTCTTGTTTACACTGCACCCGATCTTATAGCTGTGCAGCAAATCAGAAGTCTGTTCTCTAGCTCAGCGTTTCTCAAACTTTTTGACCCCCAACCCCTAAAAAGCAGGGTTCAAAGCTTGGGTTCCCTCACACAGACCTATCTGAAATATGAAAATAAATCAAATCACCTGTTCTATTGATGTTCTCCAGAAAAACCCTAGTAGGCCTATGTTTCTATTATCCATATAATCCCGTTTAGAAATCTACTATAGAGGCATCTTTCACTAATCTCTGCACTCTCCTTTGTGTGCCAATGCTGAGGACTGGTCATTGGTCAACATCCAAGACGTGCAACTCTTTGGTTCTAAAGCACAGATGAGATGTTTTTTAAACAATCATTTGGTAAAATACCATATATTAAAAACAAGATCAAATAGGCAAAGGTATGTATATAAAATACAAATGGTAGGCTATATGTATCCCTTTACAATATGTATAACTAATATGTAGTTCCCCCATTCAATTGTGATGTTGGAGTGATTTGTTTTGACTTGCCTCGGGCGTTAATGTCGAGCCCTGCTCTCTCTCCCTCCCTACCTCTCTCTCTCTCTCCCTACCTCTCTCTCCCTCCCTACCTCTCTCTCCCTCCCTCCCTCTCTCTCTCCCTACCTCTCTCTCCCTCCCTACCTCTCTCTCCCTCCCTACCTCTCTCTCTCCCTACTCTCTCTCTCTCCCTACCTCTCTCTCCCTCCCTCCCTCTCTCTCTCCCTCCCTACCTCTCTCTCCCTCCCTACCTCTCTCTCTCCCTACCTCTCTCTCTCCCTACCTCTCTCTCCCTCCCTCCCTACCTCTCTCTCCCTCCCTCCCTCTCTCCCTCCCTACCTCTCTCTCCCTCCCTCCCTCTCTCTCTCCCTACCTCTCTCTCCCTCCCTACGTCTCTCTCCCTCCCTACCTCTCTCCCTACCTACCTCTCTCTCTCCCTACCTCTCTCTCTCCCTACCCTCTCTCCCTCCCTCCTCCTCTCTCTCCCTCCCTCCCTCTCTCTCTCTCTCTCCCTCACTACTCTCTCTCTCCCTACCTCTCTCTCCCTCCCTACCTCTCTCTCCCTCCCTCCCTCTCTCTCTCCCTACCTCTCTCTCCCTCCCTACCTCTCTCTCTCCCTACCTCTCTCTCTCCCTACCTCTCTCTCCCTCCCTCCCTCTCTCTCTCCCTCCCTACCTCTCTCTCTCTCCCTCCCTACCTCTCTCTCTCCCTACCTCTCTCTCTCCCTACCTCTCTCTCTCCCTCCCTACCTCTCTCTCTCCCTACTCTCTCTCCCTACCTCTCTCTCTCCCTCCCTCCCTACCTCTCTCTCCCTCCCTACCTCTCTCTCCCTCACCTACCTCTCTCTCTCCCTACCTCTCTCTCTCCCTACCTCTCTCTCCCTCCCTCCCTACCTCTCTCTCCCTCCCTACCTCTCTCTCCCTCCCTCCCTCTCTCCCTCCCTACCTCTCTCTCTCTCCCTCCCTCTCTCTCTCCCTACCTCTCTCTCCCTCCCTACCTCTCTCTCCCTCCCTACCTCTCTCTCTCCCTACCTCTCTCTCCCTCCCTCCCTCTCTCTCTCTCCCTCCCTCCCTACCCTCTCTCTCCCTCTCCCTACCTCTCTCTCCCCTCCCTCCCTCTCTCTCTCTCCCTCCCTACCTCTCTCTCTCTCTCCCTACCTCTCTCTCCCTCCCTCCCTACCTACCTCTCTCTCCCTACCCTCTCTCTCCCTCCCCCTCTCTCTCTCCCTCCCTACCTCCTCTCTCTCTCCCTCCCTACCTCTCTCTCTCCCTACTCTCTCTCTCCCTCCCTCCCTACCCTCTCTCCTCCCTCCCTACCTCTCTCCCTCCCTACCCTCTCTCCCTCCCTACCTCTCTCTCCCTCCCTCCCCTCTCTCTCCCTACCTCTCTCTCCCTCCCTACCTCTCTCTCCCTCCCTCCCTCTCTCCCGAACTCTCTCTCCCTCCCTACCTCTCTCTCCCTCCCTACCTCTCTCTCCCTCCCTCCCTCTCTCTCTCCCTACCTCTCTCTCCCTCCCTCCCTCTCTCCCGAACTCTCTCTCCCTCCCTACCTCTCTCTCCCTCCCTACTCCCTCCCTACCTCTCCCTCCATCCCTCTCTCCCTCCATCCCTTTCTCTCCCTACCTCTCTCTCCCTCCCTACCTCTCTCTCTGCCTATATCTCTCTCCCTCCCTACCTCTCTCTCCCTCCCTACCTCTCTCTCCCTCCCTACCTCTCTCTCCCTCTCTACCTCTCTCTCCCTCTTACCTATCTATCTCTCGCTACCTCTCTCTCCCTCTTACCTATCTATCTCTCCCTACCTCTCTCTCCCTCTTACCTCTCTCTCCCTCCCTACCTCTCTCTCCCTCCCTACCTCTCTCTCCCTCCCTACCTCTCTCTCTCCCTACCTCTCTCTCCCTCCCTACCTCTCTCTCTCCCTACCTCTCTCTCTCCCTACCTCTCTCTCCCTCCCTCCCTCTCTCTCCCTACCTCTCTCTCTCTCCCTACCTCTCTCTCCCTCCCTACCTCTCTCTCCCTCTTACCTATCTATCTCTCCCTACCTCTCTCTCCCTCTTACCTCTCTCTCCCTCCCTACCTCTCTCTCCCTCCCTACCTCTCTCTCCCTCTTACCTATCTATCTCTCCCTACCTCTCTCTCCCTCTTACCTCTCTCTCCCTCCCTACCTCTCTCTCCCTCCCTACTCTCTCTCCCTCTTACCTATCTATCTCTCCCCTACCTCTCTCCCTCTTACCTCTCTCTCCCTCCCTACCTCTCTCTCCCTCCCTACCTCTCTCTCCCTCTTACCTATCTATCTCTCCCTACCCTCTCTCCCTCTTACCCTCTCTCCTCCCTCTCTCTCCCTCCCTACCCTCTCTCTCCCTCCCTACCTCTCTCTCCCTCCCTACCTCTCTCTCCCTCCCTACCTCTCTCTCCCTACCTCTCTCTCCCTCCCTACCTCTCTCTCCCTCCCTACTTCTCTCTCCCTCCCTACCTCTCTCTCCCTCCCTACCTCTCTCTCTCCTTACCTCTCTCTCCCTCCCTACCTACCTACCTCTCTCTCCCTCCCTACCTCTCTCTCTCTCCCCTACCTCTCTCTCCCTCCCTACCTCTCCCTCCCTCCCTCCCTCCTCCCTCCCTACCTCTCCCTCCCTCCCTACCTCTCTCTTCCTCCCTACCTCTCTCTCCCTTCCTCCCTACCTCTCTCTCCCTCCCTCCCTCCCTCTCTCTCCCTACCTTTCTCTCCCTCCCTACCTCTCTCCCTCCCTACCTCTCTCTCCCTCCCTCCCCTATCTCTCCCTACCTCTCTCTCCCTCCCTACCTCTCTCTTCCTCCCTACCTCTCTCTTCCTCTTACCTATCTATCTCTCCCTACATCTCTCCCCCTCTTACCTATCTATCTATCTCTCCCTCCCTACCTCTCTCTCCCTCCCTACCTCTCTCTCCCTCCCTACCTCTCTCTCCCTCCCTACATCTCTCTCCCTCCCTACCTCTCTCTCCCTCCCTACCTCTCTCTCCCTCTTACCTATCTATCTCTTCCTACCTCTCTCTCCTTCTTACCTATCTATCTCTCCCTACCTCTCTCTCCCTCCCTACCACTCTAGCCCTCTTACCTCTCTCTCCCTCCCTACCTCTCTATCCCTCTTACCTATCTCTCTCTCCCTACCTCTCTCCCTCCCTACCTCTCTATCCCTCCCTACCTCTCTATCCCTCATAACTATCTATCTCTCCCTGCTTCTCTATCCCTCTTACATATCTATCTCTCCCTACCTCCCTATCCCTCTTACCTATCTACCTCTCTATCCCTCTTACCTATCTACCTCTCTATCCCTCTTACCTATCTACCTCTTTATCCCTCTTACCTATCTACCTCTCTATCCCTCTTAACTCTCTATCTCTCATCTTCACCTCCCTCATCTCTAACTCTTTCTCTACCTCCTCCTATCCCCCTCTCCACCTCCTCCTATCCCCCTCTCCACCTTCTTCTATCCCCCTCTCCACCTACCTCCTTCTATCCCCCCTCATCTCTAACTCTCCACCTACCTCCTTCTATCCCCCCCTCATCTCTAACTCTCCACCTACCTCCTCCTATCCCCCTCTCCACCTCCTTCTATCCCCCTCTCCACCTCCTCCTATCCCCCTCTCCACCTCCCTCATCTCTAACTCTCCACCTACCTCCTTCTATCCCCCTCTCCACCTCCTTCTATCCCCCTCTCAACCTCCCTCATCTCTAACTCTCCACCTACCTCCTTCTATCCCCCTCTCCACCTCCTTCTATCCCCCTCTCAACCTCCCTCATCTCTAACTCTCCACCTACCTCCTCCTATCCCCCTCTCCACCTCCTCCTATCCCCCTCTCCCTCCTCCTATCCCCCTCTCAACCTCCCTCATCTCTAACTCTCCACCTACCTCCTCCTACGCCCCTCTCCACCTCCTCCTATCCCCCTCTCACTCCTTCTATCCCCCTCTCAACCTCCCTCATCTCTAACTCTCCACCTACCTCCTCCTATCCCCCTCTCCACCTCCTCCTATCCCCCTCTCCACCTCCTCCTATCCCCCTCTCCACCTCCTCCTATCCCCCTCTCACTCCTTCTATCCCCCTCTCAACCTCCCTCATCTCTAACTCTCCACCTACCTCCTCCTATCCCCCTCTCCACCTCCTCCTATCCCCCTCTCCACCTCCTTCTATCCCCCTCTCAACCTCCCTCATCTCTAACTCTCCACCTACCTCCTCATATCCCCCTCTCAACCTCCCTCATCTCTAACTCTCCACCTCCTCCTAACCCCCTCTCCACCTCCTCCTATCCCCATCTCAACCTCCCTCATCTCTAACTCTCCACCTACCTCCTCCTATCCCCCTCTCAACCTCCCTCTTCTCTAACTCTCCACCTACCTCCTCCTATCCCCCTCTCTGCCTCCCTCATCTCTAACTCTCCACCTACCTCCTCCTATCCCCCACTCCACCTCCTCCTATCCCCCTCTCAACCTCCCTCATCTCTAACTCTCCACCTACCTCCTCCTATCCCCCTCTAAACCTCCCTCATCTCTAACTCTCCACATCCTCCTAACCCCCTCTCCACCTCCTCCTATCTCCCTCTCATACTACCTCATCTCTAACTCTCCACCTACCTCCTCCTATCCCCCTCTCCACCTCCTTCTATCCCCCTCTCCACCTATCTCCTTCTATCCCCCTATCCACCTCCTTCTGTCCCCCTCTCCACCTCCTCCATCTCTAACTCCCTATTTCTTCATGTCCCCCTCTCCACCTCCTTCATCTCCAACTCCCTATTTCTCCATGTCCCCCTCTCCACCTCCTTCTATCTCTCTATCACGACCTCTTTACATCTCTGTCTCCCTCCTTTCCTCTATCCCGAGTGATCGCCAGTTCACAGCAGGGGGAAGGGGAGAGATAGAGAGAGAGGCAAACAGACCCCACAGAGCCCCAGGACAGCAACACAATTAGACCCAACCAAATCATGAGAAAACAAAAAGATAATTGACACATTGGAAAGAATTAACAAAAAAACAGAGCAAACTAGAATGCTATTTGGCCCTAAACAGAGAGTACACAGCGGCAGAATACCTGTCCACTGTGACTGACCCAAACTTAAGGAAAGCTTTGACTATGTACAGACTTAGTGAGCATAGCCTTGCTATTGAGAGAGGCTGCCGTAGACAGACCTGGCTCTCAAGAGAAGACAGGCTATGTGAACACTGCCCACAAAATGATGTGGAAACTGAGCTGCACTTCCTAACCTCCTGTCAAATGTATGACCATATTAGAGAAACATATTTCCCTCAGATTACACAGACCCACAAGGAATTCAAAAACAAATCCAAGTTTGATAAATTCCCATTTCTACTGGGTGAAATACCACAGTGTGCCATCACAGCAGCAAGATTTGTGACCTGTTGCCACAAGAAAAGGGCAACCAGTGAAGAACAAACACCATTGTAAATACAACCCATATTTGTGTTTATTTATTTTTCCTTGTGTAATTTAAATATTTGCACATCATTACAACAATGTATTTAGACTTAATATCACATTTGAAATGCCTCTATTCCCTTGGAACTTTTGTAAGCATAAGGTTTACTGTTATTTCTTTATTGTTTATTTCACCTTTGTTTATTATCTATTTCACTTGCTTTGGCAATGTTAACATGTTTTTCCCATGCCAGTAAAGTCCTGCTAAGTCAATTTAATTGTGAGCGAGAGAGAGAGAACGATGAAGAGAGACGTGGATCCCATTTGAAATGAGCTGGTGATATTTGAGTGAGATGCTCTGACAGAATTACAATAATTGGTGCTCTCACACCCCTGTCTCTCTAAACAACTCCAATATTCTCTATAAAGGGCACCTCTCGCTCTTTCTCTTTATTCTCTCTCTCTCTCTTCTTCCCCACTCTCTCTCTTTCTCCCCCACTCTCTCTTTCTCCCCCCTCTCTCTCTTTCTCCCCCCTCTCTCCCCCCTCTCTCTATTTCTCCCCTCTCTCTCTCTCTCTATCTCTCTTTCCCCCCCCCTCTCTCTTTCTCCCCACTCTCTCTCTTTCTCCCCCTCTCCCCCTCTCTCTTTCTCCCCGCTCTCTCTCTCTCTATCTCTCTTTCTCCCCCTCTCTCTTCTCCCCCCTCTCTCTCTTTCTATCTCTGTTCTCCCTCCTCTCTCTCTTTCTCCCCCTCTCTCTTTCTCCCCCCTCTCTCTTTCTCCCCCTCTCTCTCTTTCTCCCCCCCTCTCTCTCTTTCCCCCTCTCTCCCCCTTTCTCTCTTTCTCCCTCTCTCTCCCCCTTTCTCTCTTTCTCCCCCCTCTCCCTTTCCCCCTCTCTTTCTCTTTCTCCCCCTCTCTATCACTCTCTCTCTCTCTTCCCCCCCTCTCTCTCTCTCCCCCCTCTCTCTTTCTCCCCCCTCTCCCCCTCTCTCTCTCTCTAGCTCTCTTTCTCCCCCTCTCTCTCTTTCTCCCTCCTATCTCTCTCTCTCTCTTTCCCCCCCTCTCTCTCTCGCTCCTTTCTCCCCCTCTCTCTCTTCTCCCCCCTCTCTCTCTCTATCTCTCTTCCCCCCTCTCTCTCTCTCTCTTTCTCCCCCCTCTCCCCCTCTCTCTCGCTATCTCTCTTTCTCCCCCTCTCTCTCTTTCTCCCCCTCTCCCTCTCTCTCTCTATCTCTCTCTCTCTCTCTCTCTCTCTCTCTCTCTCTCTCTCTCTCTTCTCCCCCTCTCTATCTCTCTCTCTCTTCTTCTCCCCCTCTCTCTTTCTCCCCATCTCTCCCCCCCTCTCTCTTTCTCCCCCTCTCTCCCCCTCTCTCTCTTTCTCCCCCATCTCTCCCCCCACTCTCTTTTCTCCCCCCTCTCTCTCTCTATCTCTCTTCTTCCCCTCTCTCTTTCTCCCCCTCTCTCTCTCTATCTCTCTTTCTCCCCCCTCTCTCTTTATTCCCCCTCTCTCCCCCTCTCTCTCTCTTCTTCCCTCTCTCCCCCCTCTCTCTTTCTCCCCCCTCTCTTTCTTCCCCCTCTCTCCCCCCTCTCTTCTCTCCCCCTCTCTTTCTCCCCCCTCTCTTTCTCTTCCCCCTCTCTCTCTCTTTCTCCCCCACTCTCTCTCTCTCTCTCTCTCTCACTTTCTCTCCCTCTCTCCCCCCCCTCTCTCTTTCTCCCCCCTCTCCCACTCTCTCTCTTTCTCCCTCTCTCTCTTTCTCCCCCTCTCTCTCTATCTCTCTTTCTCTCCCCCTCTCTCTCTCTTTCTCCCCCACCCCTCTCTCTCTCTCTCTCTCTCTCTCTCTTTCTCTCTCTTTCTCCCTCTCTTCCTCTCCAGCTACATGCCAATGTAAATTCAAGAGCAGTTTGAACAACATTATAGAACCACTAGTGTCAGTCTTCAACGCCTGGTATTTTCAACACACATTTGAATCTGTGTTGACACTGCCTGGAGCAAAGTGTGTGACTTTGTCAAGGAAGGTGTGTGTGTGTGTGTGTGTGTGTGTGTGTGTGTGTGTGTGTGTGTGTGTGTGTGTGTGTGTGTGTGTGTGTGTGTGTGTGTGTGTGTGTGTGTGTGTGTGTGTGTGTGTGTGTCCGTGCTTATTCATGTGTGTGTTGGCTGGAGACTCAGGTATCAATTGGCGCTCATTGCTATATCATTGGCCTGAAAAGGCCCAGAGGGAGACACTGAATACATAATACATATATGTGTGTTTGCAGGGAACTGAATGGGAATAACCTCACACGCATCACCAAGACAGACTTCTCTGGACTCAAGTACCTCCGCGTGCTGTAAGTCATTTACACTGTGTTCATCATCTAGCGTGCATGTACACACCTGCACACATTTTCCCCGTGCATATCGTCTAAGTGTAATACTGTTAATGATGCTGACGTGACAATGTCCATCTGTTCTATTTCTGGAGACACTGAACTATTTCTGTCGCTGTTAGTGGTATGAGACAGAAATTCCCCCTCTCCCACTTACCTTCCCCTTTAACCTCTTGAAACTCCCCATCCCGGATCCGGGATTGTGACTAAGCCTCAGGCTCATTAGCATAACGCAACGTTAACGATTTCTGAAAATCGCAAATAAAATTAAAATAATGCGTTTGCTCTCAAGCTTAGCCTTTTCTTAACAACACTGTCATCTCAGATTTTCAAAATATGCTTTTGAACCATAGAAATTGACTAATTTGTGTAAGAGTATGCAAAGCTAGCATAGCATTTTGTGTAGCATGTAGCACGCAACATTTTCACAAAAGCCAGATAACCAAATAAATAAAATCATTTACCTTTGAAGAGCTTCTGATGTTTTCAATGAGGAGACTCCCAGCCACATACCAAATGCGCAGTGTTTCCTGAAAGCGTCTGTGTGTAGGAGAAATCGTTCCGTTTTCTACATTGCGCCTGGCTACCGAAACGAACCGAAAATGCAGTCACCTACAACGTGAAACTTTTTCCGGATTAACTACATAATATCGACCGAAACATGGCAAACGTTGTTTGGAATCAATCCTCAAGGTGTTTTTTCACATATCTCTTCATTGACATGCAGTTCTTGGAAGCTTGCTTCTCTCTCTCTACCCCATGGAAAAATACTGGCAGGTGACTTTTGCGCACCAATTTCGGCGCAGGACACCGGGCGGACACGTGGTAAATGTGGTCTCTTATGGTCAATCTTCCAACGATCTGCCTACAAATACGTCACAATGCTGCAGACACCTTGGGGAAACGACAGAAAGGGCAGACTCATTCCTCTTGCGTTCACAGCCATATAAGGAGATCATGAAAGACAGCCTCAAAAATCCTTGTCATTTCCTGGATGCCAAGTCATCTTGGTTTTGCCTGAAGCTCACGTTAAAGGGCACGCACAGAGAAGATATTTGTATTTCTGGACACGTCAGAGTGTTTTCTTTCGAACAGTAGCAATTATATGCATAGTCGAGCATCTTTTTGTTACAAAATATCTTGTTTAAAACGGGAACGTTTTTCTTCCAAAAATGAAATAGCGCCACCATAAGTGTAAGAGGTTAATACCCCCCTCTCCCACTTACCTTCCCCTTTAATACCCCCCTCTCCCACATACCTTCCCCTTTAATACCCCCCTCTCCCACTTACCTTTCTCTTTAATACCCCCCTCTCCCACTTATCTTCCCCATTTCATACCCCCCACTCCCACATACCTTCCCCTTAAATACCCCCTCTCCCACTTACCTTTCTCTTTAATACCCCCCTCTCCCACTTATCTTCCCCTTTCATACCACCCTCTCCCACATACCTTCCCCTTTAATACCCCCTCTCCCACTTACCTTTCTCTTTAATACCCCCCTCTCCCACTTACCTTTCTCTTTAATACCCCACTCTCCCACTTACCTTTCTCTTTAATATCCCCCTCTCCCACTTACCTTCCCCTTTCATACCCCCCTCTCCCACATACCTTCCCCTTTCATACCCCCCTCTCCCACATACCTTCCCTTTCATACCCCCCTCTCCCACATACCTTCCCTTTTAATACCCCCCTCTCCCAATTACCTTTCCCTTTCATGTCCCCCTCTCCCACTTACCTTTCCCTTTCATACCCCCCTCTCCCACTTACCTTTCCCTTTCATACCCCCTCTCCCACTTACCTTTCCCTTTCATACCCCCCTCTCCCACTTACCTTTCCCTTTCATACCCCCCTCTCCCACTTACCTTTCCCTATCATGTCCCCCTCTCCCACTTACCTTCCCCTTTCATGTCCCCCTCTCCCACTTACCTTTCCCTATCATGTCCCCCTCTCCCACTTATCTTCCCCTTTCATACCCCCCTCTCCCACAAACCTTCCCCTTTAATACCCCCCTCTCCCACCTAACTTTCTCTTTAATATCCCCCTCTCCCACTTATCTTCCCCTTTCATACCCCCCTCTGCCACTTACCTTTCCCTTTCATACCCCCTCTCCCACTTACCTTCCCCTTTAATACCCCCCTCTCCCACTTACCTTCCCCTTTCATGTCCCCCTCTCCCACTTACCTTTCCCTTTCATGTCCCCCTCTCCCACTTACCTTTCCCTTTCATGTCCCCCTCTCCCACTTACCTTTCACTTTCATATCCCCCTCTCCCACTTACCTTCCCCTTTAATACCCCCCTCTCCCACTTACCTTCCCCTTTCATGTCCCCCTCTCCCACTTACCTTTCCCTTTCATGTCCCCCTCTCCCACTTACCTTTCCCTTTCATGTCCCCCTCTCCCACTTACCTTTCACTTTCATACCCCCCTCTCCCACTTACCTTCCCCTTTCATACCCCCCTCTCCCACAAACCTTCCCCTTTAATACCCCCCTCTCCCACCTACCTTTCTCTTTAATACCCCGCTCTCCCACTTACCTTTCTCTTTAATACCCCCCTCTCACACTTATCTTCCCCTTTCATACCCCCCTCTCCCACATACCTTCCCTTTTAATACCCCCCTCTCCCACTTACCTTTCTCTGAAATACCCCACTCTCCCACTTACCTCCCCCTTCATACCCCCCTCTCCCACATACCTTCCCCTTTAATACCCCCTCTCCCACTTATCTTCCCCTTTCATACCCCCCTCTCCCACATACCTTCCCTTTTAATACCCCCTCTCCCACTTACCTTTCCCTTTCATCCCCCCTCTCCCACTTAACTTCCCCTTTAATACCCCCTCTCCACTTACCTTTCCTTTTCATACCCCCCTCTCCCACTTACCTTTCCCTTTCATGTCCCCCTCTCCCACTTACCTTCCCCTTTCATGTCCCCCTCTCCCACTTACCTTTCCCTTTCATATCCCCCTCTCCCACTTACCTTTCCCTTTCATGTCCCCCTCTCCCACTTACCTTTCCCTTTCATACCCACCTCTCCCACTTACCTTTCCCTATCATGTCCCCCTCTCCCACTTATCTTCCCCTTTCATACCCCCCTCTCCCACAAACCTTCCCCTTTAATACCCCCCTCTCCCACCTACCTTTCTATTTAATATCCCCATCTCCCACTTATCTTCCCCTTTCATACCCCCGTCTGCCACTTACCTTTCCCTTTCATACCCCCCTCTCCCACTTACCTTCCCCTTTCATATCCCCTCTCCCACTTACCTTCCCCTTTAATACCCCCTCTCCCACTTACCTTTCTCTTTAATACCCCCCTCTCCCACTTATCTTCCCCTTTCATACCCCCCTCTCCCACATACCTTCCCTTTTAATACCCCCCTCGCCCACTTACCTTTCTCTGAAATACCCCACTCTCCCACTTACCTCCCCCTTCATACCCCCTCTCCCACATACCTTCCCCTTTAATACCCCCCTCTCCCACTTATCTTCCCCTTTCATACCCCCTCTCCCACATACCTTCCCTTTTAATACCCCCTCTCCCACTTACCTTTCCCTTTCATACCCCCTCTCCCACTTAACTTCCCCTTTAATACCCCCCTCTCCCACTTACCTTTCCTTTTCATACCCCCTCTCCCACTTACCTTTCCCTTTCATGTCCCCCTCTCCCACTTACCTTTCGCTTTCATACCCCCCTCTCCCACTTTCCTTTCCCTTTCATGTCCCCCTCTCCCACTTACCTTTCCCTTTCATTCCCACCTCTCCCACTTACCTTTCCCTTTCATACCCCCCTCTCCCACTTAACTTCCCCTTTAATAAGCCCCTCACCCACTTACCTTTCCCTATCATGCCCCCCTCTCCCACTTACCTTCCCCTTTCATGTCCCCCTCTCCCACTTACCTTTCCCTATCATGTCCCCCTCTCCCACTTATCTTCCCCTTTCATACCCCCCTCTCCAAGAAACCTTCCCCTTTAATACCCCCCTCTCCCACCTACCTTTCTCTTTAATATCCCCCTCTCCCACTTATCTTCCCCTTTCATACCCCCCTCTGCCACTTACCTTTCCCTTTCATACCCCCTCTCCCACTTACCTTCCCCTTTCATACCCCCCTCTCCCACTTAACTTCCCCTTTCATACCCCCCTCTCCCACCTACCTTTCTCTTTAATACCCCCCTCTCCCACCTACCTTTCTCTTTAATATCCCCTCTCCCACTTATCTTCCCCTTTCATACCCCCGTCTGCCACTTACCTTTCCCTTTCATACCCCCCTCTCCCACTTACCTTCCCCTTTCATATCCCCTCTCCCACTTACCTTCCCCTTTAATACCCCCCTCTCCCACTTACCTTTCTCTTTAATACCCCCCTCTCCCACTTATCTTCCCCTTTCATACCCCCCTCTCCCACATACCTTCCCTTTTAATACCCCCCTCTCCCACTTACCTTTCTCTGAAATACCCCACTCTCCCACTTACCTCCCCCTTCATACCCCCCTCTCCCACATACCTTCCCCTTTAATACCCCCCTCTCCCACTTATCTTCCCCTTTCATACCCCCCTCTCCCACATACCTTCCCTTTTAATACCCCCCTCTCCCACTTACCTTTCCCTTTCATACCCCTCTCCCACTTAACTTCCCCTTTAATACCCCCCTCTCCCACTTACCTTTCCTTTTCATACCCCCTCTCCCACTTACCTTTCCCTTTCATGTCCCCCTCTCCCACTTACCTTTCGCTTTCATACCCCCTCTCCCACTTACCTTTCCCTTTCATGTCCCCCTCTCCCACTTACCTTTCCCTTTCATTCCCACCTCTCCCACTTACCTTTCCCTTTCATACCCCCTCTCCCACTTAACTTCCCCTTTAATAAGCCCCCACCCACTTACCTTTCCCTATCATGCCCCCTCTCCCACTTACCTTCCCCTTTCATGTCCCCCTCTCCCACTTATCTTCCCCTTTCATACCCCCCTCTCCCACAAACCTTCCCCTTTAATACCCCCTCTCCCACCTACCTTTCTCTTTAATATCCCCCTCTCCCACTTATCTTCCCCTTTCATACCCCCTCTGCCACTTACCTTTCCCTTTCATACCCCCTCTCCCACTTACCTTCCCCTTTCATATCCCCCTCTCCCACTTACCTTCCCCTTTCATGTCCCCCTCTCCCACTTACCTTTCCCTTTCATGTCCCCCTCTCCCACTTACCTTTCCCTTTCATGTCCCCCTCTCCCACTTACCTTTCCCTTTCATACCCCCTCTCCCACTTACCTTCCCCTTTCATACCCCCTCTCCCACAAACCTTCCCCTTTAATACCCCCTCTCCCACCTACCTTTCTCTTTAATACCCCCCTCTCCCTACCTTTACCTCTCTTTAATATCCCCCTCTCCCACTTATCTTCCCCTTTCATTCCCCCCTCTGCCACTTACCTTTCCCTTTCATACCCCCCTCTCCCACTTACCTTCCCCTTTCATATCCCCCTCTCCCACTTACCTTCCCCTTTAATACCCCGCTCTCCCACTTACCTTTCTCTTTAATACCCCCCTCTCCCACTTATCTTCCCCTTTCATACCCACTCTCCCACTTACCTTCCCCTTTCATACCCCCTCTCCCACAAACCTTCCCCTTTAATACCCCCCCCCTCTCCCACCTACCTTCTCTTTAATACCCCCTCTCCCACCTACCTTTCTCTTTAATACCCCCCTCTCCCACTTATCTTCCCTTTTCATACCCCCCTCTCCCACATACCTTCCCTTTTAATAGCCCCCTCTCCCACTTACCTTTCTCTGAAATCCCCCACTCTCCCACTTACCTCCCCCTTCATACCCCCCTCTCCCACATACCTTCCCCTTTAATACCCCCCTCTCCCACTTATCTTCCCCTTTCATACCCCCTCTCCCACATACCTTCCCCTTTAATACCCCCCTCTCCCACTTACCTTTCCCTTTCATACCCCCTCTCCCACTTAACTTCCCCGTTAATACCCCCCTCTCCCACTTACCTTTCCTTTTCATACCCCCTCTCCCACTTACCTTTCCCTTTCATGTCCCCCTCTCCCACTTACCTTTCGCTTTCATACCCCCCTCTCCCACTTACCTTCCCCTTTCATGTCCCCCTCTCCCACTTACCTTTCCCTTTCATTCCCACCTCTCCCACTTACCTTTCCCTTTATACCCCCCTCTCCCACTTAACTTCCCCTTTAATAAGCCCCTCACCCACTTACCTTTCCCTATCATGCCCCCTCTCCCACTTACCTTCCCCTTTCATGTCCCCCTCTCCCACTTACCTTTCCCTATCATGTCCCCCTCTCCCACTTATCTTCCCCTTTCATACCCCCTCTCCCACAAACCTTCCCCTTTAATACCCCCCTCTCCCACCTACTTCTCTTTTCTTTAATATCCCCCTCTCCCACTTATCTTCCCCTTTCATACCCCCTCTGCCACTTACCTTTCCCTTTCATACCCCCTCTCCCACTTACCTTCCCCTTTCATATCCCCCTCTCCCACTTACCTTCCCCTTTAATACCCCCTCTCCCACTTACCTTCCCCTTTCATGTCCCCCTCTCCCACTTACCTTTCCCTTTCATGTCCCCCCCTCTCCCACTTACCTTTCCCTTTCATGTCCCCCTCTCCCACTTACCTTTCCCTTTCATACCCCCCTCTCCCACTTACCTTCCCCTTTCATACCCCCCTCTGCCACTTACCTTTCCCTTTCATACCCCCTCTCCCACTTACCTTCCCCTTTCATATCCCCCTCTCCCACTTACCTTCCCCTTTAATACCCCGCTCTCCCACTTACCTTTCTCTTTAATACCCCCTCTCCCACTTATCTTCCCTTTCATACCCCCTCTCCCACTTACCTTCCCTTTCATACCCCCTCTCCCACAAACCTTCCCCTTTAATACCCCCTCTCCCACCTACCTTTCTCTTTAATACCCCCTCTCCCACCTACCTTTCTCTTTAATATCCCCTCTCCCACTTATCTTCCCCTTTCATACCCCCTCTGCCACTTACCTTTCCCTTTCATACCCCCCTCTCCCACTTACCTTCCCCTTTCATATCCCCCTCTCCCACTTACCTTCCCCTTTAATACCCCGCTCTCCCACTTACCTTTCTCTTTAATACCCCCTCTCCCACTTATCTTCCCCTTTCATACCCCCCTCTCCCACATACCTTTCCCTTTAATACCCCCTCTCCCACTTACCTTCCCCTTTAATACCCCCCTCTATCACTTATCTTCCCCTTTCATACCCCCCTCTCCCACTTACCTTCCCCTTTAATATCCCCCTCCCCCACTTACATTCCCCTTTAATAACCCCCTCTCCCTACTACCTTTCCCTTTCATTTCCCCCTCTCCCACTTACCTCCCCTTTAATACCCCCCTCTCCCACATACCTTCCCCTTTAATACCCCCCTCTCCCACTTATCTTCCCCTTTCATACCCCCCTCTTCCACTTACCTTTCCCTTTCATACCCCCCTCTCCCACTTACCTTTCCCTTTCATATTCCCCTCTCCCACTTACCTTCCCCTTTAATATCCCCCTCTCCCACTTACCTTCCCCTTTAATATCCCCCTCTCCCACTTACCTTCCCCTTTAATATCCCCCTCTGCCACTTACCTTCCCCTTTAATATCCCCCTCTCCCACTTACCTTCCCTATTAATATCCCCCACTACCAGTTACCTTCCCCTTTAATATCCCCCTCTCCCACTTACCTTCCCCTTTAATACCCCCCTCTGCTACTTACCTTTCCCTTTAATAACCCCCTCTCCCACTTACCTTTCCCTTTCATACCCCCTCTCCCACTTATCTTCCCCTTTCATACCCCCTCTGCCACTTACCTTTCCCTTTCATATCCCCCTCTCCCACTTACCTTCCCCTTTCATATCCCCCTCTCCCACTTACCTTCCCCTTTAATACCCCCTCTCCCACTTACCTTCCCCTTTAATATCCCCCTCTCCCACATAACTTCCCCTTTAATACCCCCCCCTCTACCACTTACCTTTCTCTTTAATACCCCCTCTATCACTTATCTTCCCCTTTCATACCCCCTCTCCCACTTACCTTCCCTTTAATATCCCCCCTCCCCCACTTACATTCCCCTTTAATAACCCCCTCTCCCTACTACCTTTCCCTTTCATTCCCCCTCTCCCACTTACCTCCCCTTTAATACCCCCTCTCCCACTTATCTTCCCCTTTCATACCCCCTCTTCCACTTACCTTTCCCTTTCATACCCCCTCTCCCACTTACCTTTCCCCTTTCATATCCCCTCTCCCACTTACCTTCCCCTTTAATATCCCCCTCTCCCACTTAAATTCCCCTTTAATATCCCCCTCTCCCACTTACCTTCCCCTTTAATATCCCCCTCTGCCACTTACCTTCCCCTTTAATATCCCCCTCTCCCACTTACCTTCCCCTTTAATACCCCCCTCTGCTACTTACCTTTCTCTTTAATACCCCCCTCTCCCACTTATCTTCCCCTTTCACACCCCCTCTCCCACTTACCTTCCCCTTTCATACCCCCCTCTCCCACAAACCTTCCCCTTTAATACCCCCTCTCCCACCTACCTTCTCTTTAATATCCCCCTCTCCCACCTACCTTTCTCTTTAATATCCCCCCTCCCACTTATCTTCCCCTTTCATACCTTCCCCCCTCTCCCACTTACCTTCCCCTTTCATATCCCCCTCTCCCACTTACCTTCCCCTTTAATACCCCGCTCTCCCACTTACCTTTCTCTTTAATACCCCCCTCTCCCACTTATCTTCCCCTTTCATACCCCCTCTCCCACATACCTTCCCCTTTATTACCCCCTCTCCCACTTACCTTCCCCTTTAATACCCCCCCTCTATCACTTATCTTCCCCTTTCATACCCCCCTCTCCCACATACCTTCCCCTTTAATATCCCCCTCCCCACTTACATTCCCCTTTAATAACCCCCTCTCCCTACTACCTTTCCCTTTCATTTCCCCCTCTCCCACTTACCTCCCCTTTAATACCCCCCTCTCCCACATACCTTCCCCTTTAATACCCCCCTCTCCCACTTACCTATCTCTTTCATACCCCCCTCTCCCACTTACCTTTCCCTTTCATATTCCCCTCTCCCACTTACCTTCCCCTTTAATATCCCCCTCTCCCACTTACCTTCCCCTTTAATATCCCCCTCTCCCACTTACCTTCCCCTTTAATATCCCCCTCTCCCACTTACCTTCCCATTTAATACCCCCCTCTCCCACTTACCTTCCCTATTAATATCCCCCACTACCAGTTACCTTCCCTTTAATATCCCCCTCTCCCACTTACCTTCCCCTTTAATACCCCCCTCTGCTACTTACCTTTCCCTTTAATAACCCCCTCTCCCACTTACCTTTCCCTTTCATACCCCCTCTCCCACTTACCTTCCCCTTTCATACCCCCCTCTCCCACAAACCTTCCCCTTTAATACCCCCCTCTCCCACCTACCTTTCTCTTTAATACCCCCCTCTCCCACCTACCTTTCTCTTTAATATCCCCCTCTCCCACTTATTTTCCCCTTTCATACCCCCCTCTGCCACTTACCTTTCCCTTTCATACCCCCCTCTCCCACTTACCTTCCCCTTTCATAGCCCCCTCTCCCACTTACCTTCCCCTTTACTACCCCCTCTCCCACTTACCTTTCTCTTTAATACCCCCTCTCCCACTTATCTTCCCCTTTCATACCCCCTCTCCCACATACCTTCCCCTTTAATACCCCCTCTCCCACTTACCTTCCCCTTTAATATCCCCTCTCCCACATAACTTCCCCTTTAATACCCCCCTCTCCCACTTACCTTTCTCTTTAATACCCCCCTCTATCACTTATCTTCCCCTTTCATACCCCCCTCTCCCACTTACCTTCCCCTTTAATATCCCCCTCCCCCACTTACATTCCCCTTTAATAACCCCCTCTCCCTACTACCTTTCCCTTTCATTTCCCCCTCTCCCACTTACCTCCCCTTTAATACCCCCTCTCCCACATACCTTCCCCTTTAATACCCCCTCTCCCACTTACCTATCTCTTTAATACCCCCTCTCCCACTTATCTTCCCCTTTCATACCCCCCTCTTCCACTTACCTTTCCCTTTCATACCCCCATCTCCCACTTACCTTTCCCTTTCATATTCCCCTCTCCCACTTACCTTCCCCTTTAATATCCCCCTCTCCCACTTACCTTCCCCTTTAATATCCCCCTCTCCCACTTACCTTCCCCTTTAATATCCCCCTCTGCCACTTACCTTCCCCTTTAATATCCCCCTCTCCCACTTACCTTCCCTATTAATATCCCCTACTACAAGTTACCTTCCCCTTTAATATCCCCCTCTCCCACTTACCTTCCCCTTTAATACCCCCCTCTGCTACTTACCTTTCCCTTTAATATCCCCCTCTCCCACTTACCTTCCACTTTAATACCCCCCTCTCCCACTTACCTTCCCCTTTAATATCCCCCTCTCCTACTTACCTTCCCCTTTAATATCCCCCTCTCCCACTTACCTTCCCCTTTAATACCCCCCTCTCCCACTTACCTTCCCCTTTAATACCCCCCTCTCCCACTTACCTTTCCCTTTCATGTCCCCCTCTCCCACTTACCTTTCCCTTTCATACCCCCTCTCACACTTACCTTCCCCTTTCATACCCCCCTCTCCCACTTACCTTCCCCTTTAATACTCCCCTCTCCCACTTACCTTTCCCTTTAATACCCCCCTCTCCCACTTAACTTTCCCTTTCATTTCCCCCTCTCCCACTTACCTCCCCTTTAATACCCCCCTCTCCCAGTTACATTCCTCTTTAATATCCCCCACTCCCAGTTACCTTCCCCTTTAATATCCACCTCTCCCACTTACCTTCCCCTTTAATATCCCCCTCTCCCAGTTACCTTCCCCTTTAATATCCCCCACTCCCACTTACCTTCCCCTTTAATATCCCCCCTCCCACTCTCTACTTCACAACCTGCCTCTCTTCCCCTATATACCAACCAAACCTCTATTTCCCTTTTCCACCCTCCCCTCCCCTCCCCTCCCCTCCCCTCCCCCTCCCTCCCTCCCCTCCCCTCCCTCCCCTCCCCTCCCCTCTGTCCCCGTTAAATGCCTCCATGTCTCCAGCTTGTCACCAGCGAGGTAGAAGGAAACAGCTCCTTACAGGGGATCTAATAATCAGACTATAGCTTTTCCCGGCATGGCTATAAACATTTTGATTCCCATAGGGAACACACACACACGTCTATCTGTTGGGGTCATGGTGCGGTGAAACCCTCATATATCTGCCCTCACTGACTCGGCAGACTAACAGTGGCGTGACCTTTGATCTTCACAACCCCGCATCGACCCCAGAGACGGTGTTTGTGACCCCATGGGAAGGTCCTTACAGGAAGACCAATTTAACCTTACAGGAATAGACATTATCTGCTGGGGGTCTGAGAAAACACGCAGACACACAATCAGAGAAACACGGCAGGAAAGAAAAGACAGAAACACGACAGACAGTCTGAGAAATCGAAGCATGCTGATTGGGCCTGTGGCTGTGATAAACTCTCATGAGGACTTCCTGTCTGGAGAGGAAATGGAGGTTCACTCTGATACAGGAGCAGAAATGTTTATAATCCATCACATCTGTGAGGTTGTCTGGCACAATGGTACGGATGGGATAAGCACCATAAGTTCAAACTCTGCATACAAGGTCAAACTAAATTGAGTTCTACTCAAGTATTTCAAATATTTGAAACAAGTATTCAACCATTGTCTGCCACAGGGGCTATTTGAGAGAGAGGTGGAGGTGGCTGGGAGGGGGTGGCAGAGAGAGGGAGGGGGTGGCAGAGAGAGAGAGGGGGTGGCAGAGAGAGGGAGGGGGTGGCAGAGAGAGGGAGGGGGCGGCAGAGAGAGGGAGGGGGCAGCAGAGAGAGGGAGGGGGCGGCAGAGAGAGGGAGGGGGCGGCAGAGAGAGGGACTGGGCGGCAGAGAGAGGGACTGGGCGGCAGAGAGAGGGACTGGGTGGCAGAGAGAGGGAGGGGGTGGCAGAGAGAGGGAGGGGGTGGCAGAGAGAGGGAGGGGGTGGCAGAGAGAGGGACTGGGCGGCAGAGAGAGGGACTGGGCGGCAGAGAGAGGGAGGGGGTGGCAGAGAGAGGGAGGGGGTGGCAGAGAGAGGGAGGGGGTGGCAGAGAGAGGGAGGGGGTGGCAGAGAGAGGGAGGAGGAAAGGTATAAGGAAAGAGACAGCAAATTTAGCATGAATTGAAAGGAGGAAAAATAGGGAGAGAGAGAGAGAAAAAGACAGACAAAAAAACCTGACCATAGTTTGAAGTTATCTAGATAAGTGATTTCTCCTCTTATTCACCCTCTATCTAAATTCATGAGGGAGAGAGTGAGTGGAGGTGAGCAGAACTTTTCTCTATATTTATGGAGTTGGAACAGGAAAAGCCATTTGCATTTATATTCGATTGGGAGGAAACAGACTGCTGAGTGGATCCGCAAGGCCTCACAGAACACACACACACAGAACGGTACTCACAGACTGCTGAGTGGAGCAGCGAGGCCTCACAGAACACACACACACAGAACGGTACTCACAGACTGCTGAGTGGAGCAGCGAGGCCTCACAGAACACACACACACAGAACGGTACCTTCAGACTGCTGAGTGGAGCCGCGAGGCCTCAAAGAACACACACACACACAGAACGGTACTCACAGACTGCTGAGTGGAGCCGCGAGGCCTCACAGAACACACACAGAACGGTACTCACAGACTGCTGAGTGGAGCCGCGAGGCCTCACAGAACACACACAGAACGGTACTCACAGACTGCCGAGTGGATCCGCAAGGCCTCACAGAACACACACACACAGAACGGTACCTTCAGACTGCTGAGTGGAGCCGCGAGGCCTCAAAGAACACACACACACAGAACGGTACTCACAGACTGCTGAGTGGAGCCGCGAGGCCTCACAGAACACACACAGAACGGTACTCACAGACTGCTGAGTGGATCCGCAAGGCCTCACAGAACACACACAGAACGGTACTCACAGACTGCTGAGTGGAGCCGCGAGGCCTCACAGAACACACAGAACGGTAATCTGGATGAAGGAACACTACTGTTGGATGCTTAGACCTGGACGCTTATCTATCCCTAAACTTTTTTTGCAACACTTCCCAAACCATCCAGTGCGTTAGCTTTGGCAGTGTGTATGTGAAATGCAGTGTGTTAGCTTTGCCAGTGTGTATGTGAAATCCAGTGCGTTAGCTTTGGCAGTGTGTATGTTAAATCACTCCATAAGCGTGGATGTTTGTAGCCTGCAGTGCTAACACCTGACCAGACAGATCTTTGGACACACACACACAGTGCTCTGACATCTCCATGGCCCCGAGGACAGCTCCACACTGGGTCTCATTTTCCCCCATTGTTCTTTGAACCACCCAGCCCAGGATCTCACTCCTGACTCCCCCTGGACCTCCCTGCCTCACCCGTGCCTCTCTCACCCCTGCCCCTGCCTCCCTCTCCCCCTCTACATCAGACCACACTAGGCCTGAAGGCACATTGGCCTGCCTCACAAACCTACCTTCAAAAATTCTTTACTGCCTACAATCCCTGTGATGCCCACCGGGGCCAAGATTCCACATCAAGCCCAAGACCTGGGTTTTCCAAACTCAGTCCTGGCACCCCCCCTGGGTGAACACTTTGTTTTTTGCCCTCGTGCAACACTACTTTGATTATGTGAACCAGCTGTGTAGTGTTAGAGCAAAAAACTGAACTTGCACTTGGAGAAGGGGGTTAGGGGGGTGGCTATTTCACAGGCTTTTCACATGCGCTAGCTTCAAACAATACATACACTACCATCTACTTTTAGAGAAATGCAGCACTATGTGATATAACCCTGTTTAACTAACACTTATCTCTCTCTCTTTCTCTCTCTTTGTAGGCAGCTGATGGAGAATCAGATTGGAGCGATAGAGCGTGGAGCGTTTGATGACATGAAGGAGCTGGAGAGACTGTAAGTAGGCTCACAGCATGTGTCTGAGTGTTCAAATTTCCTCTCAAATAGGTTTAGGGTTTGGCCCTATTTTATCATCCCTGTCCATCGGGGGTGGCGGCCTGGGAGGAGGCATGTTTTGCAGAGGTTTTACCATGGGTTAACCTAACTCATCCTTCTCCAGGAGGCCCAGCCACAGCCCTGGTCCATCAGTGGAACATGAGGCTTTACCATGGGGTTACCTAACTCATCCTTCTCCAGGAGGCTCAGCCACAGCCCTGGTCCATCAGTGGAACATGAGTCTTTACCATGGGGTTACCTAACTCATCCTTCTCCAGGAGGCTCAGCCACAGCCCTGGTCCAACAGTGGTACATGAGTCTTTACCATGGGTTTACCTAACTCATCCTTCTCCAGGAGGCTCAGCCACAGCCCTGGTCCAACAGTGGAACATGAGTCTTTACCATGGGGTTACCTAACTCATCCTTCTCCAGGAGGCTTAGCCACAGCCCTGGTCCAACAGTGGAACATGAGGCTTTACCATGGGGTTACCTAACCCATCCTTCTCCAGGAGGCTCAGCCACAGCCCTGGTCCAACAGTGGTACATGAGTCTTTACCATGGGTTTACCTAACGCATCCTTCTCCAGGAGGCTCAGCCACAGCCCTGGTCCAACAGTGGAACATGAGGCTTTACCATGGGGTTACCTAACCCATCCTTCTCCAGGAGGCTCAGCCACAGCCCTGGTCCATCAGTGGAACATGAGTCTTTACCATGGGTTTACCTAACTCATCCTTCTCCAGGAGGCTCAGCCACAGCCCTGGTCCATCAGTGGAACATGAGTCTTTACCAGACAGTCTGTTGAACAGCTTGTAAACAGCAGGGTAACACAACACAGACAAACACGCTCACCACACCACGGGTAACACGTAAAACCCCCATACAGTATGTGGTGTAACACAACACAGACAAACACGCTCACCACACCACGGGTAACACGTAAAACCCCCATACAGTATGTGGTGTAACACAACACAGACAAACACGCTCACCACACCACGGGTAACAAGTAAACCCCCATACAGTATGTGGTGAAAGCCACAGTACGTAACGGAGCAGTACACACACACATGATGGTTGAAGTACAAACATGGCCACCACATGGCCCCACTCAGTGTGTTTGAGGACTACCTCAGACACACTCTTCAGTTGGTCACTGAACCTGTGGTGAGGCTTAAGTGCACAGAGATTTGATCAATCAAATGTATTTATAAAGCCCTTCGTACATCAACTGATATCTCAAAGTGCTGTACAGAAACCCAGCCTAAAACCCCAAACAGCAAGCAATGCAGGTGTAGAAGCATGGTGGCTAGGAAAAACTCCCTAGACAGGCCAAAACCTAGGAAGAAACCTAGAGACGTTTGAGATTGTAACAGAACATGGCCAAGTGGGTTCAAATGTTCATAAATTACCAGCATGGTCAAATAATAATAATCACAGTAGTTGTCGAGGGTGCAGCAAGTCAGCACCTCAGGAGTAAATGTCAGTTGGCTTTTCGTAGCCGATCATTCAGAGTATCTCTACCACTCCTGCTGTTTCTAGAGAGTTGAAAACAGCATGTTTGGGACAGGTAGCACGTCCGGTGAACAGGTCAGGATTCCATGGCCGCAGGCAGAACAGTTGAAACTGGAGCAGCAGACCGGCCAGGTGGACTGGGGACAGCAAAGAGTCCTATTACCAGGTAGTCCTGAGGCATGGTCCTAGGGCTCAGGTCCTCCAAGAGAGAGAAAGAAAGAGAGAAAGAGAGAATTAGAGAGAGCATACTTAAATCCACACAGGACACCGGATAAGACAGGAAGTACTCCAGATATAACAGACTGACCCTAGCCCCCTGACACATAAACTACTGCAGCATAAATACTGGAGGCTGAGACAGAAAGGGTCAGGAGACACTGTGGCCCCATTCGATGATACCCCTGGACAGGGCCAAACAGTAGAGAGGCTATATACGGTAGAGAGGCTATATACGGTAGAGAAGCTATATACGGTAGAGAGGCTATATACAGCAGTGAGGATACATACAGCAGTGAGGCTATATACAGTAGCGAGCCTATATACAGGCACCGGTTAGTCGGGCTGATTGAGGTGGTATGTACATGTGGGTATGGTTAAAGTGACAATGCATATATAATAAACAGAGAGTAGCAGTAGCATAAAAGAGGGGTTGGCGGGTGGTGGGTGGCGGGACACAATGCTGATTGTCCGGGTAGCCAATGTGCGGGGGCACCGGTTAGTCGGGCTAATTGAGGTAGTACGTACATGAATGTATAGTTAAAGTGACTTTGCACTGATGTTGGGCGATTTGGTCTGGCTCGCAGTTGGTGTTCCAATTCATCCCAAAGGTGTTCGATGGGGTTAAGGTCAGGGCCCCCTGCATGCCAGTCAAGTTCTTCCAAATCAATCTCGACTAACTATTTCTGTATGGACCTCATTTTGTGAACATGGGCATTGTCATGCTGAAACAGGAATGGGCCTTCCCCAAACTGTTGCCACAAAGTTGGAAGCACAGAATCGTCTAGAATGTCATTGTATGCTGAAACTTAAGGGGCTAGCCTGAATCATGAAACACAGCCCCAGACCATTATTCCTCCTCCACCAAACTTACAATTGGCACTATGTATTCGGGCAGGTAGCATTCTCCAGCCATCTTCCAAACCTAGATTTGTCCGTCAGACTGCCAGATGGTGAAGCGTGATTCATCACTCCAGAGAACGCGTTTCTACTGCTCCAGAGTCCAATGGTGGAGAGCTTTACACCACTCCAGTCGACATTTGGTATTGTGCATGGTGATCTTAGGCTTGTGTGGCCTACCACTTTACAGCTGAGCCGTTGTTGCTCCTAGACGTTTCCACTTCCCAATAACAGTAGTTACAGTTGACCTGGGCAGCTCTAGCAGGGTAGAAAGTTGACGAACAGACTTGTTGGAAAGGTGGCATCCTGTGACGGTGGCACGTTGAAAGTCACTGAGCTCTTCATTAAGGCCATTCTACTGCCAATGTTTGCTGTCTATGGAGATTTCATGGAGGTTAGCTTGATTTTATACACCTGTAAGCAACGGGTGTAACTGAAATAGCCGAATCCACAGATTTGAAGGGGTGTCGACATACCGTTGACCACGTAGTGTCATCTCGAAGTGAATGGGCCTAACAACTATATCCGTGCACATCATTTACCTTCCGTTGAACAGAGTATAAAGCTACTAACTTATTAGCAGGTCCACCTCTGGACATATTAAAGTAGGTTATCTTAAGGTGTCCAGTTAAGTATGAACGGAGCCGCTAGAAACCCAGTCAAGTCTTTTATAATTCTCCATCTCCAACCCAGTCTGTGTATCTGTCTATGACTCTGGGCCCACACAACGGTCTATGCTATATTGCAGGCACGACCCGACCTGTCTCTCCTCTCCCATTCAGTCCCATTCACCTCCAGTAACTCCCATGTGTTTCCAGTGGAGCATTGAGACAGAATAAAGCAGTGTTTTTAAATGGCAATTAGCATCAGTCTCTTCCTGATTTTGTGAATGGTTGTATTTGCATAAAGTCTTCCAGTCGTCATTCATTCATTATCCCTGGGAGGAGAAGGCAGTGCCAAGCTGCCTGGAGGCTTCAGCTCTTCTGCCTCTGCAAGTGTTCTTTAGTAACCATTGTTTTCTTAGTCCCCTGCAGATGCTGGATGTGTTCACATGACTGATACGTCTAGAGGGGCCTGTTGAAATGAAGTGTCAAAATATCTTCTTATAGTTGTGAACTGAAATACAATCTACTTAGAAACAATAACGTGTTCTATGTGTAATGTATTGCTATGTGCAGTGTTGGTGTGCAATTTGCAGAAATAATATACCATTCATCATTGAGTTGTGCCCCACAGTGCAGAGCTGATTTCCAGTGCATACTGGGCCGGTACAAAAAGTGAGCTATAAAAGTATTGGGACAGTGACACATTTTGTTGTTTTGGATCTGGACTGCGGCACTTTGGATTTGAAATGATACGCTGACTATGAGGTTAAAGTTCATACTGTATTTTCATCCATATTGGGTGAATAGACGCACAGATATCATACGCCCCAAAAATGCTAACCTCTCCTGTTCTTGTAATGGTGAGAGGTTAGCATGTCTTGGAGGTATGATATAAAATGATAACCTCTCCTGTTCTTGTAGTGGTGAGAGGTTAGCATGTCTTGGAGGTATGATATAAAATGCTAACCTCTCCTGTTCTTGTAATGGTGAGAGGTTAGCATGTCTTGGATATACAATGTTAACCTCTCCTGTATGATATAAAATGCTAACCTCTCCTGTTCTTGTAATGGTGAGAGGTTAGCATGTCTTGGAGGTATGATATAAAATGCTAATCTCTCCTGTTCTTGTAATGGTGAGAGGTTAGCATGTCTTGGAGGTATGATATAAAATGCTAATCTCTCCTGTTCTTGTAATGGTGAGAGGTTAGCATGTCTTGGAGGGATGCGTTTTGTGTGTTCTTAACTTTCTCGCTCATCATTATTCACAATTCAATCAGGACTATCCATAATCATGGTAGCATCAACATTCATGTAGAAGTGTTCAGAAATATATTGAATTCTTATTAACAATAAAAGTGACTCCAAAATGACACAGCACATTATTTACCATTCATTTCCATTGGACACAAAATAACCTGAAACACAACCAAAATAAACAGCAAATGCATTCAACAAGTTTGTAGAGTCACAAGCTTTTTGTAGATATTGAGTGCTATATATATGGGACTTACCTTTTTTTATGAATTTAATACATATATAAATGCTAATCCCTGTGTTTTGTAATGGTGAGACTGTGTTATGGATGTCTCAAATTAAAGATGACAGTTTTGCATTGTTCATTCAAACAAAGTCCTGGAGTACAGAGCCAAAACAACAATACATTTTATTCACAAATTCAAGTTCAGGACTATCACTAATAAATCATGGTAGCATCAACATTCATGTAGAAGTGTTCAGAAATATATTGAATTCTTATTAACAATAAAAGTGACTCCAAAATGACACAGCACATTATTTACCATTCATTTCCATTGGACACAAAATAACCTGAAACACAACCAAAATAAACAGCAAATCATTGCAGAGTACGTTGATGACTAAACAAGCTTTTTGTAGATATTGAGTGCTATATATATGGGACTTACCTTTTTTTATGAATTTAATACATATATAAATTTGGCCCAATACTTTTGGTCCCCTAAAATGGGGGATGGGACTGTGCACAATATGGATGAAAATACCCTCAAATTAAAGCTGACAGTCTGCATTGTATCATGTCAAATCCAAAGTCCTGGAGTACAGAGCCAAAACAACAATACATTTGTCACTGTCCCAATACTTTCAGAGTTCACTGTATCTGCTGCACTAATAATGTATTCTCTAGTGGTAGAGGCGCCTAGAAGAGGAAACCAGGACTGAAGAGTACCTTCCAGAACTGCTGAGGACAGAAGAACCCTGCACTGTCACGTCTGAGGAGTAGAACAGGACTCTAGAAGATGTCTACTATCTTACTAGAAGACAGTCTCTTCTAGAAGAGGAGTCGAGGTCTAGAAGAGGACTCGAGGACTAGAAGAGGAGTAGAGGACTTTATCCATCTTACTCTAGAAGTATGTGAGTAGACTAGAACATGCCTTCTCTCGCTCACCCTTTACCGGCTTCCTGCCATGGAAGTGTGTGGGTGTGCTTATGAACACTGGATGAGTAGAACTCGGAGTGCGTTGTCTGTATTGTTGAAAAGTCATCTGCAGAGTACGCTTGATGACTAATGCTCATATGACTATGTGTGTGTGTGTGAGGATGATTGAATAATGGAGCATTTGAGTGTGTTGGGTAGCAGGGATAGTTTGTTGTTGTTGAGTGTGTTGATTATTAGAGATGGTAAAAGCTGGGTGATGGATGGAGGTGCCTGATAGAGGTGGGAAAGAATGGAAAAAGAGGAGGAATAGAGAACTAGAAGAGGAGTAAGGAGTAGAGGACGAGAAGAGGAGTAGAGGACTAGAAGAGGAGTAGAGGACTAGAAGAGGAGTAGAGGACTAGAAGAGGAGTAGAGGACTAGAAGAGGAGTAGAGGACTAGAAGAGGAGTAGAGGACTAGAAGAGGAATAGAAAACTAGAAGAGGAATCGAGAACTAGTAGAGGAGTAGAGGTCTAGAAGAGGAGTAGAGGTCTAGAAGAGGAGTCGAGGACTAGAAGAGGAGTCGAGGACTAGAAGAGGAGTCGAGGACTAGAAGAGGAGTAGAGGACTAGAAGAGGAGTAGAGGTCTAGAAGAGGAGTCGAGGACTAGAAGAGGAGTCGAGGACTAGAAGAGGAGTCGAGGACTAGAAGAGGAGTCGAGGACTAGAAGAGGAGTCGAGGACTGGAAGAGGAGTAGAGGATTAGAAGAGCAGTAGAGGACTAGAAGAGGAATATAAAACTAGAAGAGGAATCGAGAACTAGAAGAGGAGTAGATGTCTAGAAGAGGAGTAGAGGTCTATAAGAGGAGTCGAGGAGTCGAGGACTAGAAGAGGAGTCGAGGACTAGAAGAGGAGTCGAGGACTAGAAGAGGAGTCGAGGACTAGAAGAGGAGTAGAGGTCTAGAAGAGGAATAGAGGACTAGAAGAGGAGTAGAGGACCTGAAGAGGAGTAGAGGACTAGAAGAGGAATAGAGGACTAAAAGAGGAAGAGTGCCTATTAAATGAATAATAACAGTGAAAACAGCAATATCCATCATCTTTAACAATCTGGTGTCCACCTCTCTCCCTCCGTTCCTAGTTCTTATCAATGCAGCTCTGTGATCTAGTCTCCTGGTCTGTAATTAGAAAGTGTTCACAGTGTGAGAGCAGGAGGATGGAGGAGGGAGGGAGGTACTGCAGGGGGCCAAGGACTCAGGGTAATAGGTGCCCTCAAGGAAAAGCATCTGGTTTTGAGTGGATGGGGGGAAGAGGAGTAGGAGGAAGAGGGGGAAGAAGAGTTGGCGTGTTTATGGTCTCTCTCAGGATCTCTGTGTACTGCTGCTCGTCTTGGTGCCTGTCTTATGTATGACACACAAACTGGAGGTAAACACTAGCTTGGAGTTACACCAGGGGCCTCCATGCGCCAGGCAAAAAATAACAGCCTCTGTTCCTTTTAGGCTTAGTCTACAAATACAAATACAGGTATTTAGGTGTAAATAATGTGTGATGGTTCAACTGAACGCTCCGACCATCCACTACAACAACAATCAGCCTGTGGCTGAATCTAGTTGCCTACCCCTGGGCTAGGAGTTGTTCCTGTACTGGGCTAGGAGTTGTTCCTGTACTGGCCTATGGGTTGTTCCTGTACTGGGCTAGGTGTTGTTCCTGTACTGGGCTAGGGGTTGTTCCTGTACTGGGCTAGGAGTTGTTCCTGGACTGAGCTAGGGGTTGTTCCTGGACTGGGCTAGGGGTTGTTCCTGGACTGGGCTAGGAGTTGTTCCTGGACTGGGCTGGACTGGGGGGTTGTTCCTGGACTGGGCTAGGGTTGTTCCTGGACTGGGAGGGGTTGTTCCTGGACTGGGCTAGGAGTTGTTCCTGGACTGGGCTAGGAGTTGTTCCTGGACTGGGCTAGGGGTTGGACTAGGGGTTGTTCCTGGACTGGGCTAGGGGTTGTTCCTGGACTGGGCTAGGAGTTGTTCCTGGACTGGGCTAGGGGTTGTTCCTGTACTGGGATACTCTGGGCTAGGGGTTGTTCCTGTACTGGGATAGGGGTTGTTCCTGGACTGGGCTAGGGGTTGTTCCTGGACTGGGCTAGGAGTTGTTCCAGTAGTACTGGACTGGGCTAGGGGTTGTTGTTCCTGTTCCAGACTAGGGTTTGTTCCTGGACTGGGCTAGGAGTTACTCCTGGACTGGGCTAGGGGTTGTTCCTGGACTAGGCTAGGGGTTGTTCCTAGACTGGGCTAGGGGTTGTTCCTGTACTGGGCTAGGAGTTGTTCCTGTACTGGGCTAGGGTTTGTTCCTGTACTGGGCTAGGGGTTGTTCCTGGACTAGGCTAGGGGTTGTTCCTGGACTGGGCTAGGGGTTGTTCCTGTACTGGGCTAGTGGTTTTTCCTGGACTGGGCTAGGAGTTGTTCCTGGACTGGGCTAGGAGTTGTTCCTGGACTGGGCTAGGGGTTGTTCCTGGACTGGGCTAGGGGTTGTTCCTGGACTGGGCTAGGAGTTGTTCCTGGACTGGGCTAGGAGTTGTTCCTGGACTGGGCTAGGGGTTGTTCCTGTACTGGGCTAGGGGTTACTCCTGGACTGGGCTAGGGGTTGTTCCTGGACTGGGCTAGGAGTTGTTCCTGGACTGGGCTAGGGGTTGTTCCTGGACTGGGCTAGGAGTTGTTCCTGGACTGGGCTAGGAGTTGTTCCTGGACTGGGCTAGGGGTTGTTCCTGTACTGGGATAGGGGTTGTTCCTGGACTGGGCTAGGAGTTGTTCCTGGACTGGGCTAGGAGTTGTTCCTGGACTGGGCTAGGGGTTGTTCCTGTACTGGGATAGGGGTTGTTCCTGTACTGGGCTAGGGGTTGTTCCTGTACTGGGATAGGGGTTGTTCCTGGACTGGGCTAGGGGTTGTTCCTGGACTGGGCTAGGAGTTGTTCCAGTACTGTGCTAGGGGTTGTTCTTGGACTGGGCTAGGGGTTGTTCCAGTACTCGGCTAGGTGTTGTTCCAGTACTCGGCTAGGGTTTGTTCCTGGACTGGGCTAGGAGTTACTCCTGGACTGGGCTAGGGGTTGTTCCTGGACTAGGCTAGGGGTTGTTCCTAGACTGGGCTAGGGGTTGTTCCTGTACTGGGCTAGGAGTTGTTCCTGTACTGGGCTAGGGTTTGTTCCTGTACTGGGCTAGGGGTTGTTCCTGGACTAGGCTAGGGGTTGTTCCTGGACTGGGCTAGGGGTTGTTCCTGTACTGGGCTAGTGGTTTTTCCTGGACTGGGCTAGGAGTTGTTCCTGGACTGGGCTAGGAGTTGTTCCTGGACTGGGCTAGGGGTTGTTCCTGAACTGGGCTAGGGGTTGTTCCTGTACTGGGCTAGGAGTTACTCCTGGACTGGGCTAGGAGTTACTCCTGGACTGGGCTAGGGGTTGTTCCTGGACTGGGCTAGGGGTTGTTCCTGGACTGGGCTAGGAGTTACTCCTGGACTGGGCTAGGAGTTACTCCTGGACTGGGCTAGGAGTTACTCCTGGACTGGGCTAGGGGTTGTTCCTGGACTGGGCTAGGAGTTACTCCTGGACTGGGCTAGGGGTTGTTCCTGAACTGGGCTAGGAGTTGTTCCAGTACTGGGCTAGGGGTTGTTCCTGGACTGGGCTAGGGGTTGTTCCTGGACTAGGCTAGGAGTTACTCCTGGACTGGGCTAGGGGTTGTTCCTGAACTGGGCTAGGGGTTGTTCCTGGACTGGGCTAGGAGTTGTTCCAGTACTGGGCTAGGGGTTGTTCCTGGACTGGGCTAGGGGTTGTTCCTGGACTGGGCTAGGGGTTGTTCCTGGACTGGGCTAGGGGTTGTTCCTGGACTGGGCTAGGAGTTCGATATGCAGGCAGGATGAGGTGAGAGGTCAGGTCAGTTCTGTGGTTCTCTTTACCTACAACATTGGTAGGCTAGGTGAGTGTGTGCATGTGTGAGTGGGGATGGGTGGGGGGGACAAGAGGAGATGAGGGGGGGGGGGGTAGGAGGAGAGGGGGGAAGGGTGCAGTCCCCCCTACACTGTGGGGGGTAAAGATTGGTAGAGAAGATGAGTGTGTGAGAGATTTTTCTGGGGCGTGTAAAGGGTTGTGGTTTGTTGCTTGTTTCCGTGCTACTGCTTGACGACAGGATTGGTCTGATACACAAACCCTAACACAGACACACAGAATAATACTGCATGTAATTACACACACAGACACTAATTACACCTCAGCTTGCTAATATTGTGAAAGCAGGCATTCACTTGAGATAACATTCTTTGTAAGGTTCATTTAGAGAAAAAGGGCCTTAGCTATGTCTTCATGCATTTAGCCCTATGTGTTCCTATTGGACTGACTCTGTGTGTTCACTGTGTTTGTTTGGTGTTTGATGCTGGGGAAAATGTTTCTCAGTAGGACATTCAGGGAGATTCTGTTATTATTGGGTGAAATCCTCTCCTCTCTCTGTCTATATCATGATTCCTCTCCCCTCTCTGTCTATATCATGATTCCTCTCCCCTCTCTGTCTATATCATGATTCCTCTCCTCTCTCTGTCTATATCATGATTCCTTCATTAAAATATGGGGATTCTAGTGGGGGGATATAGGTAGCACACAGGAGGACATCTCTGTTAGGATAATTTCCTTTTGAATTTCTAGTCAAATGTAGAATGTTCCTGTTTTGATTAATTTAATGGAGTGAGTTAGGTCTGCTCAATACCAAATTAGCATACCCCCCGAGTCCCTTCCCTGTTTCACACCTGGTAGTTTGGTGGATGGGACTACCAGCTCTCTGTAACCTAGAGGGCATCCAGTGGGTCTGTCTCCTCTATACCAGGTTTCTTGCAGGATGACAATGTCTGTATTGCCGATTTCTTTGGTGAAGTCTGGGTTTCTGCTCTTTAGGCCAAAGGCAGATGACCTCAGGCCTTGGATATTCCAGGATGATATAGTGAAGGCTTTTTGTTCCAGAGTGTCCAATGTTGTTTGTCATGGTTTGGCGAGTGTGAGAGTGGGGATTGGGACTGTTTGCCCGCTCACTACCTGGGCGTATGTGTGGCTTCCATGTTGAGGCCCTCTTTGCGGGGGTGGGGTGCATGGGGTGGGCAGGAGTGGCATAGGTCTGATCTGAGGGGGCCTAAATGGGGTGTGGGCATGGTTGACGTGGGGGGGTGTTGATTGGTTGGGGTGGGGGTGTGGATGTGTCTGGGTGTGCTGTGGTCTGGATGTAATTTCTCTTGGCGTGGGTCCTCTATGTGTAGGTCCAGGGGGGTCTGCAGGTCTGGGAGGGTGTCACGCTGGTCTGGGTGGGGTGTCTATTGATCTGTTGCTCCTGTGTGAAGTGTTGGGGATACGTTTGAGAGCGATGTCCTTTAGAGTTCGGGCAAAGGCGGGCACTGCTGCCTTGTAGAGGTGGACCTGGTCATAGAGGCTGTTCAAGTCCAGGGTGGAGTGGTGGGCCAGGAAAACATTTGGTTTTGAGGCACCGTCACGGGAAATACTTGCGTTTACCCGCTGTATTGTGGCAGGGTGGAAGTCTTTTTGTGGTAGCAGGGTGGAGATAACCACTTGTGCATTGGGGAGGGTAGAAGAAGCCTTTTCAATCACTCCCTTCAGTGCTGTGGCCACCCTTTCCTGCTGTGTTCTCAGGTCGTTTGTGCCTGTGTTTATTATTATGTGGCTGGGTGAGCCTAGTTGGTCCTCAGACAGAAGGTCTAGGGCGCGCTGGGTGTTTGGACACCAGAGTTTAGACACACTGTGTTTGGGAAAAAGTTTTTCTTCTTCTATATATTTCCCATTTGAGTCCATAAGTAATACAATCTGTGTCTTGTGTTTGTCCTCAGTGGGTGTGGGGGGTTGTCAGAAGGGCTATCAGGGTGGCTGACAGGGGGGGTGCTCAGAGGGGGTGAGAGCCGCTGGGCTTGGGGTTCTTCATTTGTCAGTTCTGCTGTGATGTCGACTCTATGGTCAGGGTCTGGTGTGGACTGTTCTGCTGTGGTGTCGAGACTTTTGTTGGGTGCTGAGGAGGGCTGTTCTGCTGGCTTCTCTGTGGGGGTGACCACCTCTCTAGTGGGTTGTTCTCTGTCACACGCCGTCCCCCTCAACCTCTCCTCCATCCCCCTCACCCTCTCCTCCATCCCCCTCAACCTCTCCTCCACCAGCAGTCTGATACTCTCCTCTAGTGCTCTGTTCTGCTCCTCTTTCTCCTGTTGTAGTTGTCTCACCACTGTCCAAAGTGAAGATATGTCTCTGTCCACCTCCAGCTCTCCGGGTCTGGTTAAGGGGCTGTTGTTGTGCTGGACTGTTGTCTGGGTCTGTGCTGACTGAAGTGTAATCACCTGCTCTTCCAGCTCCACCTGCCTTACCTCCAGCTGGGTGAATTTGTCCTTCATTTCAATGAGGGAGTGGTAATCTGTGCTGGGAGGTTGACTCTCCGCTGGGGGTTGCTCGTCTGTGGGGTTACATAATGAAGAGGTCTGTTCTGACCCGCTCGGTGTGGGGGTATCTTTATCAAGGGAGAGCTTCTCCTGCTGGGCTAATTCTTTGATTAGGTGAAAGTCCAGCTGAAACTGTTTGGGGTTACCCTGTACCATTACTGTTCCGGACTTATAGATATTTATATTACCTGACTCAGAGTCCTCGTTATCAAGTATTCTGAGTTTCCACCCCTCGTTAACCCCCCTCCCTTAACAAAGGGGTAGTGTGCTAATATGCCAGGGGATGGTTTGTGTGGAAAATAAGGTTGCTGATGTTCCCATTTTTGTAATAGTCAGCAAAAAGTGTCTCTTAATTTTCCATAAGGAGCTTCATTTTGTAATCTTTTCTTGCCTTATCATTCTTTACATGCACAGGGTACTGTATTTTAATTACCTCTGAACAGCGGGAGGGAGCTTCTAAAGCCTCTCCATTTGGTTGGGGTAGACTGTGTGACTCTTCTGCCATTGTTGGGCTAATGGGCTTTGACACCTCTCACTTGACACGTCAATGCTAGTTGAAGCTGTATCAATCTTTTTTTTTTTTTTACCTTTATTTAACTAGGCAAGTCAGTTAAGAACAAATTCTTATTTTCAATGACGGCCTAGGAACAGTGGGTTAACTGCCTGTTCAGGGGCAGAACGACAGATTTGTACCTTGTCAGCTCGGGGGTTTGAACTTGCAACCTTCCAGTTACTAGTCCAACGCTCTAACCACTAGGCTACCCTGCCTCCCCAATCTTGGCAGAATTATGTTAGAATTCAGTCCTTATAAAGTAATGTTGTGTATTTTTCTTCTTGGCTTTTGGAGATAAAATATAGTTTCAGACTAAGCATTACTCACTCAGTTCCAGGTTGGATGGTGTTTTCAGGTTTCTGTTGTTTTCCAGAGAATTTGCTGTATAGAGAAATAAATCTTGGTAGTTGTGAACCTTCCAGGTGATTCCGTAATTCCGTCCAAAATCAGGTTGTAGGTTTTAAGTTTTGATTTGAAGTGGGGGTTATGTTGTAGAGGGTAGAATCCAGTATGTGTTCCTGACAAAAAATCCAAGTTTATCTAACTCCTAATCTATCTTTTTTAAAGAAAATGCTGAAAAATGCAGGAGCTCATCTGATCGTGACCTCTCCTCTCTCTCTCTCTCTCTATCATGATTCCTGTACTCTCCTCTCTCTATCTCTGTCATGATTCCTGTTCTCTCTCTCTCTCTCTCTCTCTCTCTCTCTCTCTCTCTCTCTCTCTCTCTATCTCTCTATCATGATTCCTGTCCTCTCTCTCTCTATCATGGTTCATGTCCTCTCTCTCTCTCTCTCTGTCTCTATCATGATTCCTGTACTCTCCTCTCTCTATCTCTGTCATGATTCCTGTTCTCTCTCGCTCTCCGTCTCTATCATGGTTCCTGTCCTCTCTCTCTCTATTATGATTCCTGTCCTCTCTCTGTCTCTATCATGATTCCTCTCCTCTCTCTCTCTATCTCTATCATGATTCCTGTCCTCTCTCTCTGTCTCTATCATGGTTCCTGTCCTCTCTATTGTTTGTGTTCTTCGGCTCTTGGCTGCTCTGTTTGTCATATTTTAACTCAGTTATCATGAGTGTTCAGTGTTGTCTTTTAGATTGGGTCGGACATGGAATTAGAATACTAGAGTGGACATGAACCTTGTTATGATGGGATAAAGGTCAGCCATGTCGGTCAGGGAGTTGGTCAACTGTGTTTTGCCAGTGCTGTGATAAGATATAAACCTATATAAACTGTATTTATAATTCTATGAAAATAGAATACTAAACAATTTCTTATACATCACATGCCTTACCAAACCCTGTGTGTGTGTGTGTGTGTGTGTGTGTGTGTGTGTGTGTGTGTGTGTGTGTGTGTGTGTGTGTGTGTGTGTGTGTGTGTGTGTGTGTGTGTGTGTGTGTGTGTGTGTGTGTGTGAGTGAGATGTTTGTACTAACGATTCTGTGTTCATGAATAATTCAACAGTTGGATGGAGGGTTGTTAAATATTCACGTTAAATCGCTTGGACATCAGTCCCCTGTGTGTCCTGTGATGTGCAGAGCTCCTGATAACTGCAGTCCTGATGTCCCAGATACACACCAGGGTAAACCTAACTTCATTCATCTGGTCCCAGTGTGTGTGTGCGTGTGTGTGTGTGTGTGTGTGTGCGTGTGTGTGTGTGTGTGTGTGTGTGTGTGTGTGTGTGTGTGTGTGTGTGTGTGTGTGTGTGTGTGTGTGTGTGTACAGACGGACTGGTCTGGTTACTATGAATTGATACAGCATGAATAAGACATAACAGTGAGGGGGATATGTGTGTGTGGCCGTGTAACACGCGTGGCTGTGTAACGTGTGTGTGTGTGTGTGTGTGTGTGTCTCAAGGGGTTTGGTGAAAATGATATACAAGAGACAGACAGACCACACACACACACACACACACACACACACACACACACACACACACACACACACAGCTTGTTTCTGCATTCACCGGTCTGGTGAGATGCTATGCTATAGTTCGAGCCAGTAATAACAGCACGTATACTGGCAGCCCTGTGTGTGTCTGGAACAGCATATAGAGGAAGGATACAGAGATGTTATAGTGACAGCCCTGTGTGTGTGTCTGGAACAGCATATAGAGGAAGGATACAGAGATGTTATACTGGCAGCCCTGTGTGTGTCTGGAACAGCATATAGAGGAAGGATACAGAGATGTTATAGTGACAGCCCTGTGTGTGTGTCTGGAACCTCATATAGAGGAAGGATACAGAGATGTTATACTGGCGGCCCTGTGTGTGTGTCTGGAACAGCATATAGAGGAAGGATACAGAGATGATATAGTGGCAGCCCTGTGTGTGTGTCTGGAACAGCATATAGAGGAAGGATACAGAGATGTTATAGTGACATCCCTGTGTGTCTGGAACAGCATATAGAGGAAGGATACAGAGATGTTATACTGGCAGCCCTGTGTGTGTGTCTGGAACAGCATATAGAGGAAGGATACAGAGATGTTATAGTGACAGCCCTGTGTGTGTGTCTGGAACAGCATATAGAGGAAGGATACAGAGATGTTATACTGGCGGCCCTGTGTGTGTGTCTGGAACAGCATATAGAAGAAGGATACAGAGATGTTATAGTGACATCCCTGTGTGTCTGGAACAGCATATAGAGGAAGGATACAGAGATGTTATAGTGACAGCCCTGTGTGTGTGTCTGGAACAGCATATAGAGGAAGGATACATAGATGTTATAGTGACAGCCCTGTGTGCGTGTCTGGAACAGCATATAGAGGAAGGATACAGAGATGTTATAGTGACAGCCCTGTTTGTGTGTCTGGAACAGCATATAGAGGAAGGATACAGAGATTTTATAGTGGCAGCCCTGTGTGTGTGTCTGGAACAGCATATAGAGGAAGGATACAGAGATGTTATAGTGACAGCCCTGTGTGTGTGTCTGGAACAGCATATAGATGAAGGATACAGAGATGTTATACTGGCAGCCCTGTGTGTGTCTGGAACAGCATATAGAGGAAGGATACAGAGATGTTATACTGGCAGCCCTGTGTGTGTCTGGAACAGCATATAGAGGAAGGATACAGAGATGATATAGTGGCAGCCCTGTGTGTGTCTGGAACAGCATATAGAGGAAGGATACAGAGATGTTATACTGGCAGCCCTGTGTGTGTCTGGAACATCATATAGAGGAAGGATACAGAGATTTTATAGTGGCAGCCCGGTGTGTGTCTGGAACAGCATATAGAGGAAGGATACAGAGATTTTATAGTGGCAGCCCTGTGAGTGAGATGTCAGGTCTTTCTAAAAAAGGAAAATCCATCATTTGAACTTTGAACTTTTCTTTGAGTAGCTCATCAGTCTCTCTCTGTCGGTGAACATGACATAGTAGTGCACATAACAATGTAGGGCACATGGCAGTATCATCACATTTTCAGAGTCTTGGCTAGATCAGCCATATCTGCTCTTTGTCATCTTCAGATACCTATACTGTGTTTCATGTGAAAGACCTTTGCAGGGCTTCCACAGTACGCTAGGGTAACCCCTGGTGGTAACAGTAAGGCGACGTTTGTGTGTGTGTGTGTGTGTGTGTGTGTGTGTGTGTGTGTGTGTGTGTGTGTGTGTGTGTGTGTGTGTGTGTGTGTGTGTGTGTGTGCGTGTGTGTGTGTGTGTGTTGCCCAGTTCTGGGTCTCCGGGTGTCACCAGGCAGCATGCCACGGAGCTCTGCCCTTGACACCTCTCCCTGGGGCGATGGCACCAAACATCCCCTCTCCCTTCCTGGGTAGCCTACAGGAAGCTGCTGCTCCAGCCTGAAGTCTCCGGCTCTGCAACTGACTGTTAGGGTAAACAAACAAACTGCAGGGCAAATCATACACTCACACACTCACACACACACACACACACACACACACACACACACACACACACACACACACACACACACACACACACACACACACACACACACACACACACACACACACACACACACACACATCTGTTCATAAACGCACAGAGACCCACATGCACACACTTTTGTCTTCTTAGCAATTGGGGTTCCCAACCAATCCGGCGAGGGAAAGACAGAGGGAGGGAGGAGCTGGTAAAACACAATAAAAGTGGCTGTGTAGATTAATGTGAGGTCTTAGATTGGCTTCAGGCTAAACCAAGCTGTTGAAAGTTGTTCAAATTCAAACTGCTGTTTAGTGATTTGAGTCACGTAGAAAGTGTCTAATTTAAACATAGTTAGGCAGCAGTTTGGTATGAATGGTGTGTCAGATAAAGTTTAGTACAGGGATCATCAACTATAGATTCAGCCGAGGGCCAATTTCTGTCTTAAGTGGACGGTCAGGGGGCCTGAACATTATTATACATCATTTGTAGACTGGAAATTGACAGCAAGAAGCCCATACAGATGTAATATCTGACTAGAACATAATCATTTCAAGCCTTGCTTACATTTTTATTTTTTTATTTTGCCTTTATTTTACCAGGCAAGTCAGTTAAGAACAAATTCTTATTTTCAATGACGGCCTAGGAACAGTGGGTTAACTGCCTGTTCAGGGGCAGAACGACAGATTCAGCTCAGGGATTCAAACTTGCAACCTTTTGGTTACTAGTCCAACACTCTAACCACTAGGCTACCCTGCCGCCCCAAATGTGTATATGTTCAGAGTATCTCTGTATTATGTGTGGGAATACGATGGAACAGACTTCCAAAATTGAAGTAAAATCACATTTTTTAAATAAGAGTTTTTACAGTCTTCTTTGTCCAACATAAACAATACAATACAAAATGAAATCACCCTTCAGGCCAAATTCGGGCCGTGGGCCACCAGTTTGGGAACCCTGGTTTAGCAGATAGCTTCGTAGTTCAGTTATGGTGTGTGTGTGGTGCGGGCATGTGTGTGTGTGTAATTACAGGTTTAAGGCATATCCATTTTTCCTCTGTAGAATTCCTTCCTCTCCCCCCGGCTGTGTGTGTGTGTGGTTTTGTTTGCAGATCCATTCTTAGAACACCTCCAGGCTTCTCTTTGTTCTCTACATTCCAGAGGAGTTAAATAGGGATGACTCTGGTCTCTCCTTATAGCCTCCAGAACAGCTCTGTGTGGATGGGTGGATGACTGAGATGTGGGAGGTCATGGATGGGATTTACACCAGTGAGTCATGGAGTAGAGATGTTACCCCTAACCTCACATCTAGGTTCAGCTTGTTTCACCTCTGCCCCAACTGTCTCTCTATCTAGCAATTCAATAGACTTTATTGACATGTCAAGTTAAATGACTTACATTGTCAAAGTATGCATATAAAAAAAATGGTGGGACCAACAGCATTAAGGGATCAATATTAATAGTAGTTGTGGAAATGTGATTAACAGCAACTACCAGCTCTAATGTGTTATATTCTCCTACATTCATTTCACAGTGTTTCCTCTCAAATGGTATCAAGAATATGCATAACCTTACTTCTGGTGCTGAAAATTTGATGGCTATTTTTTGCTATTTGAATAAGGAGGAGGTTTTGTCCCAATTCTGCTCTACATGCGTTATTTTGAGGTTTTCTTAGCACTTGCAATACAGTCTTGAAAAGCTCTGCATGCAGTATTTCGATTGGATGTTTGTCCCATTTGGTGAATTGATTATCAGAGAGCTGACCCCATACTTCACTGCCATATAGAACAATTTTGAGCCAGATCCTAATTGGAATTTTGATTTTAATGTTCCTTTTAATGTCTCAGCTCGTTCACAGCCATGTAAAAGCTACCTGTGTTGCTGATATTTAGTCATAGATACATATAGTTTTTGGTGTGTTCTAATAGCACTGTGTTTTTGCCAATTCATTAATGTAGATGTTAAACAGTGTTGGACTTATTGGGCAGGCCTGTTTCACTCCCCGTCCCTGAGAGAAGAAGTCTGTTTGCTTGTTTCCAATTTTAACCACACATTTGTTTTTGGTGTACATTGATTTAATAGCATCATATGTTTTCCCTCCAATACAACTTTCTATTAGTTTAGAAAAAAGACCTTACTGACAAATTGAATCAAATCTTTTTTTGAAGTCTACAAAAAACGAGTAGATTTTGCCTTGGTTTAGGTTTACATGTTTGTCAATTAGAGTGTGGAGGGGGTAAATGTGGTCTGTTGTGGTAATTCAGTAAAAATCCAATCCGGCTTCTGCTCAGGATGTTGTGTTCATCAAGGGAATGATGTCGTCTGCTATTAATGACACTGCAGAAAATGTTCCCTGTTGCTGCTAACGCAAATTCCTCTGAAATTATTTGAGTTAAATTTGTCTCCATTGTTATAGATTGGTGTGATCAATCCTTGGTTCCAAATATTGGGGATAATACCTGCAGCGAGTATAATGCTGAAGAATTTGAGTATAGCCACTTTGAATTTGCGTTATGTACTGTATATTTGATCATTTCATTTAAATTACTTAAATTACCATCAGCACCACAGACCTTTTTGAGTTGGAGAGTATAGTTTTTCTGATAATTATTCTTCTGTAATTGAGGTATCCTCGGGATTTTGATAGTCTTTGACTGCTGATTCAAGGATTTGTCATTTTTCTTGTATATGTTTTTGTTCTGGGCTTTTTGTTATATTGCAGTAGAGGTTTTGGAAAGCCAATTCCTCATGATGAGAAGTGTTTTGATTCGGTGGATTCCTCATTTAGAACCAGCTGACTTCTAATGTGACGTTCCTTGTTTGTCCTTAGGGTGTGTTTGTATTGCTTCAGTGTTTCCCCATATTAAAGGCGGACATTTTTGTTCTCTGGTTCTCTGTGTTTTTGATTAAATATACCTCACAATGACTTTAGATTTCTCCAATCATTATCAAACCATCTTTCATTCTCTATTCTGTTTGGCTTGTTCTTATGTTTCTTTAGATTAGCCAAGGAGTGCCATTTGTCAAACGTAAAGTTCATGTTCCAAACGGCCAAACTTTGACCTTCATTGCTGTAGGAGAATGTTCAGGCTAAAAAGTTGTAAAAAGTTGTCCAGGAGGGATTGTTTTGGCTACTAATTGCTTTTTGGTAGATTTCTGTACTGTTTGCACTACATCTATAGGCCTGTTTTAGTACCATGTCATTTACTGGGTCGTAATACTTCATGGTTGGGTTCAGATCTTCTCAGATACAGTGTGATTATACTGTGGTCTGAGAGAGGTGTTAGTGGGCTGACTGTGAAGGCTCTGAGAGACTCTGGGTTGAGGTCAGTGATAAAACAGTCTACTGTACAGTACTGTTACCAAAAGAGTCCCCTCTTAGCCTAGCATTGACTATGTACAGACCCAGTGTTCAAGAGTTTTAGGAGCTGTGCTCCATTTTTGTTTTTCACTTTGTCATAGTTGTTTTTGAGGAGGTTCAGGTCTCCACAGACCAGTACGTTGCCTTGGGCCTGAAAGTGACTAATCTCTGGTATAGAATGGATAAACTCTCTTCATTTAAGTAGGGTGACTCTGAGGGGGGAATGTATGTGACACAGAGGAAGACATTTTTATCTGTTAAGATACACTTCTTGTTGATTTTTAACCAGATAAAGAATTCTCCTGTTTTGATCAATTCGATTGAAGGAGTTAGTTCAGATTTATACCATATTAGCATTCCCCCTGAGACTCTGCCCTGTGTGATTCCTTTTCATTTGGTGGATGGTAAGATTATCTCCCTATAACCTAATGGACAGCCAGTGGAAACCGCCTCTGCACCATGTTTCCTATAGTACTACAACGTCATCAATTTCTTTCAGGAAGTCTGGGTTTCTGCTCTTTAACCCAAAAGCAGAGGATTTCAATCCTTGTAAACATTCAACGTAAAAAGATTTCATAACTGTTTTTCTTTACCTTCAAAATAAGATAAACACTCACAATCCAACAACAACAATTAAAATAGGATTTTTCAATTAACGTGAACTCTTATTATGCAAATGTGACTTGTTTTTCATTTGCATTTGTGGCATGCCACTTGGGTGGATGTAGTGTGATGGTGGAGTTATTGTGCTCATCTTACCGTGACCCTCTGCCTATCACATGTGAGCAGAGTAGACTCATCATGTGTTTCATGTCAATCATTTCGTTGGTGGGGGCTGAGCCAGTTGTTCCTCTCACAGGCATGCCAAGTGTGGGCGTGTGGTGGGGGGAGGGGGGTGGTAGGCCTGCCTGCCTGCTGGGCTGTGGCTCCTCCAGGTGTGGGTCTGTGGTGGGGAGAGGGGGTGGTAGCACTGCCTGCTGGGCTGTGGCTCCTCCAGGTGTGGGTTTGCGGTGGGGGGGTGGTAGGACTCGCCTGGGTGGGTCTGAAGCTGGACTAGGGTGGTCTGTGCTGCACTGGCTGTGGTGGTCGTTGAGGTTGGTGGTGCTGTGGCCGTGGCTGGGGGGTCCAGGGTGTTGTCTTGGTGATCCCGGGGGGGGGGGGGGGGATTGCTCAGCTGTTCCTGGCTTGAGAGGTCGGGCTGCAGTTTAAAGCGACTTCCTTGAGAGTCTTGGCAAGGATGGGGACTGTCTCCCTGTACAGGTGAACATGGTCGTAGAGACAGTTCAGATTGATGGTGGGGACTGTCTCCCTGTACAGGTGAACATGGTCGTAGAGACAGTTCAGATCGAGGGTGGGGACTGTCTCCCTGTACAGGTGAACATGGTCGTAGAGACAGTTCAGATCGAGGGTGGGGACTGTCTCCCTGTACAGGTGAACATGGTCGTAGAGACAGTTCAGATCGATGGTGGGGACTGTCTCCCTGTACAGGTGAACATGGTCGTAGAGACAGTTCAGATCGATGGTGGGGACTGTCTCCCTGTACAGGTGAACATGGTCGTAGAGACAGTTCAGATCGATGGTGGGGACTGTCTCCCTGTACAGGTGAACATGGTCGTAGGGACAGTTCAGATCGATGGTGGGGACTGTCTCCCTGTACAGGTGAACATGGTCGTAGAGACAGTCCAGATCGATGGTGGGGACTGTCTCCCTATACAGGTGAACATGGTCGTAGGGACAGTTCAGATCGATGGTGGGGACTGTCTCCCTGTACAGGTGAACATGGTCGTAGAGACAGTCCAGATCGATGGTGGGGACTGTCTCCCTGTACAGGTGAACATGGTCGCAGAGACAGTCCAGATCGAGGGTGGGATGGTGGGCCAGCTGTACATTGGGTCACAGGGCACAGTCCCGGGAGAGGCGGGTGTTTATTCTTTGGATGGTGGCAGGGTGGAAGTCCTTCCTTTGTAGAAGGGTTGACACCAAAATCCTTGAGTTGGGGAAGATTGCAGAGGCCTTCTCAATCCCTCCCTGTAGCGAAGTCGCCACTCTCTCCTGCTGAGCACGCAGGTGTGGTGTGTATGATTATGTGGCTTGGCGACCCGAGATGGGCCTTATCAAGCAGCTCCATGGCCCTCTGCGTTGTTGGGCACCACACCTTTTGTGTCTAGGGAATTGTTTCCCATTTGAGTCCATGAACAGGACAATGTCAGCCAGTGTTTCTTCTGGACTGGAGGGGGAGAGTGGGGGCTGGTGGGTGTTGGAGCTGAGGTGTGGCTGGTCTGTTTCTTCTGGACTGGAGGAGGTAGAGTGGGGGGCTGGTGGGTGTTGGAGCTGGGGTGTGGCTGGTCTGTTATGGACTGGAGGGGTAGAGTGGGGGCTGGTGGGTGTTGGAGCTGGGGTGTGGCTGGTCTGTTATGGACTGGAGGGGTAGAGTGGGGGCTGGTGGGTGTTGGAGCTGGGGTGTGGCTGGTCTGTTATGGACTGGAGGGGTAGAGTGGGGGCTGGTGGGTGTTGGAGCTGGGGTGTGGCTGGTCTGTTATGGACTGGAGGGGTAGAGTGGGGGCTGGTGGGTGTTGGAGCTGGGGTGTGGCTGGTCTGTTATGGACTGGAGGGGTAGAGTGGGGGCTGGTGGGTGTTGGAGCTGGGGTGTGGCTGGTCTGTTATGGACTGGAGGGGTAGAGTGGGGGCTGGTGGGTGTTGGAGCTGGGGTGTGGCTGGTCTGTTTCTTCTGGACTGGAGGGGTAGAGTGGGGGATGGTGGGTGTTGGAGCTGGGGTGTGGCTGGTCTGTTATGGACTGGAGGGGGAGAGTGGGGGCTGGTGGGTGTTGGAGCTGGGGTGTGGCTGGTCTGTTATGGACTGGAAGGGTAGAGTGGGGGCTGGTGGGTGTTGGAGCTGGGGTGTGGCTGGTTTGTTATGGACTGGAGGGGTAGAGTGGGGGCTGGTGGGTGTTGGAGCTGGGGTGTGGCTGGTCTGTTTCTTCTGGACTGGAGGAGGTAGAGTGGGGGCTGGTGGGTGTTGGAGCTGGGGTGTGGCAGGTCTGTTTCTTCTGGACTGGAGGAGGTAGAGTGGGGGCTGGTGGGTGTTGGAGCTGGGGTGTGGCTGGTCTGTTTCTTCTGGACTGGAGGAGGTAGAGTGGGGGCTGGTGGGTGTTGGAGCTGGGGTGTGGCAGGTCTGTTTCTTCTGGACTGGAGGAGGTAGAGTGGGGGCTGGTGGGTGTTGGAGCTGGGGTGTGGCTGGTCTGTTTCTTCTGGACTGGAGGAGGTAGAGTGGGGGCTGGTGGGTGTTGGAGCTGGGGTGTGGCAGGTCTGTTTCTTCTGGACTGGAGGAGGTAGAGTGGGGGCTGGTGGGTGTTGGAGCTGGGGTGTGGCTGGTCTGTTTCTTCTGGACTGGAGGAGGTAGAGTGGGGGCTGGTGGGTGTTGGAGCTGGGGTGTGGCAGGTCTGTTTCTTCTGGACTGGAGGAGGTAGAGTGGGGGCTGGTGGGTGTTGGAGCTGGGGTGTGGCTGGTCTGTTTCTTCTGGACTGGAGGAGGTAGAGTGGGGGCTGGTGGGTGTTGGAGCTGGGGTGTGGCTGGTCTGTTTTTTTCTGGACTGGAGGAGGTAGAGTGGTGGCTGAACCTCTTTCAGCTGTGTTGCAAGGTTGCTATCCTGCTCTGTCTGCACCTTGGTTAAGAGCTCCTCTAAGGTGTTGATGTCTGGTTGCTGTTTGCTCACGCTCTCCCAGAGCAGGACCACCTCCCCCTCCAGTTTGGTGAACTCACTGAGGTGGTCTCTCACCTCCTGAGGCGTGTTCTCCACTATGGTGGGAAGAAAGGTGCTGGATGTGCCTTTTTGGGTGGGGAGAGTGGCTCTGGTGGAGATCGTCTTGTGGGAGGGCATGTCACTGGTGGTGACCTTCTCTCTCTCTATATTTACTGTATATATATATATATATATATATATATATATATATATATATATATATATATATATATACACTGCTCAAAAAATTAATAAAGGGAACACTTAAACAACACAATGTAACTCCAAGTCAATCCCACTTCTGTGAAATCAAACTGTCCAAATTTCACATGCTGTTGTGCAAATGGAATAGACAACAGGTGGAAATTATAGGCAATTAGCAAGACACCCCCATGAGGGTGGTATGAGGGCCCGACGTCCACAGGTGGGGGTTGTGCTTAAAGCCCAACACCGTGCAGGACGTTTGTCATTTGCCAGAGAACACCAAGATTGGCAAATTCTCTCACATACGCGCACGTACAAACACACACGTACACACACCCGCGCGCATGCACACGCACACGCACAGCTCATCAGCTCCTAGTGTTGGGACCCTATGACAATGCTGTGATGCCAGCATGGAACTCTGATCTTATTGCCTTCTCTCTCTCTGTGTGTGTGTGTGTGTGTGTGTGTGTGTGTGTGTGTGTGTGTGTGTGTGTGTGTGTGTGTGTGTGTGTGTGTGTGTGTGTGTGTGTGTGTGTGTGTGTGTGTGTGTGTGTGTGTGTGTGTGGTGTGTGTGTGGTGTGTGGTGTGTGTGTGTGTGTGTGTCAGAGAGAGATATCTGTGCAGGGGGTCTCCCTCCCCCAGGCTGTGTAAAGTATTAAAGAATAAGACTGGAAGACACAATCCATTTCCCCTCCCTGCTGTGTCAACTACAGCTGTTAGGAGAGGAGGAGGGAGAGGAGGATGAGGAGGAGGGAGAGGAGGAGGGAAAAGGAGAAGAGGAAGAGCAGGGGAGGGGTGAGAGGGGAAGAGGAAGGGAGGGGAGGGGAGTTGAGGGGAGGGAGGAGGAGGGAGAGAGGAGGAGGAGAGGGAGAGGAGGGGAGGGGATAGAGGATGAGGGGAGGGTTAGAGAGGAGGGGGAAATCCTACACGTACATTGCCTTGGTAAAGTTTCCAAGTCGAATTGCAATGGATTGAGTTGTCATTTTCTGTCAACAATGTACACAAAATACTCAATGTCAAAGTGAAGAAAAATAAAACTGTAATATACCTTGATTAGATAAGTATTTTAGATAAGAGTCAATACATGTTAGAATCACTTTTGTCAGCAATTAGAGCTGTCTTTTGGGGGTAAATCTCTAAGAGCTTTGCACACCAGGATGAAACAATATTTTCCAATAATCATTTTTGTGTTTCTTCAAGCTCTGTCAACTTGCTTGTTGATCATTGCTAGACAGCCAGTTTCAAGTCTCCTGAGTGAGGGATGGGAGTGACAGTGAGAGAGGGATGGGATTGACAGGCAGAGAGGGATGGGAGTGACAGTGAGAGAGGGATGGGAGTGACAGTGAGAGAGGGATGGGATTGACAGGCAGAGAGGGATGGGAGTGACAGTGAGAGAGGGATGGGAGTGACAGTGAGAGAGGGATGGGATTGACAGGCAGAGAGGGATGGGAGTGACAGTGAGAGAGGGATGGGATTGACAGGCAGAGAGGGATGGGAGTGACAGTGAGAGAGGGATGGGAGTGACAGTGAGAGAGGGATGGGAGTGACAGTGAGAGAGGGATGGGAGTGACAGGGAGAGAGGGATGGGAGTGACAGTGAGAGAGGGGTGGGAGTGACAGGGAGAGAGGGATGGGAGTGACAGGGAGAGAGGGATGTGAGTGACAGTGAGAGAGGGGTGGGAGTGACAGGGAGAGAGGGATGGGAGTGACAGTGAGAGAGGGATGTGAGTGACAGTGAGAGAGGGGTGGGAGTGACAGGGAGAGAGGGATGGGAGTGACAGTGAGAGAGGGATGGGAGTGACAGGGAGAGAGGGATGGGAGTGACAGTGAGAGAGGGATGGGAGTGACAGTGAGAGAGGGATGGGAGTGACAGGGAGAGAGGGATGGGAGTGACAGGGAGTGAGGGATAAGAGTGACAATGAGAGAGGGATGGGAGTGACAGGGAGAGAGGGATGGGAGTGACAGTGAGAGAGGGATGTGAGTGACAGTGAGAGAGGGGTGGGAGTGACAGGGAGAGAGGGATGGGAGTGACAGTGAGAGAGGGATGGGAGTGACAGGGAGAGAGGGATGGGAGTGACAGGGCGAGAGGGGTGGGAGTGACAGTGAGAGAGGGGTGGGAGTGACAGTGAGAGAGGGATGGGAGTGACAGGGAGAGAGGGATGGGAGTGACAGTGAAAGAGGGATGGGGGTGACAGTGAGAGAGGGATGGGAGTGACAGTGAGAGAGGGATGGGAGTGACAGTGAGAGAGGGATGGGAGTGACAGTGAGAGAGGGATGGGAGTGACAGTGAGAGAGGGATGGGAGTGACAGTGAGAGAGGGATGGGAGAGTGAAAGATTGTCGAGGCAGAGACAGTAAATAAATAAATCTCCTCTGTGAGCTTTGAGATGTGGCTGGCTGTTCTGATCTCTCTCTGGCAGAGTGGTGAGGCTGAGGTACCTGCATTAGTCAGCCAAAAGGCTGTCTTAGCCCAGGCAGCATTAGCCAAAAGGCTGTCTTAGCCCAGGCAGCATTAGCCAAAAGGCTGTCTTAGCCCAGGCAGCATTAGCCAAAAGGCTGTCTTAGCCCAGGCAGCATTAGCCAAAAGGCTGTCTTAGCCCAGGCAGCATTAGCCAAAAGGCTGTCTTAGCCCAGGCAGCATTGGCCAAAAGGCTGTCTTAGCCCAGACAGCATTGGCCAAAAGGCTGTCTTAGCCCAGGCAGCATTAGCCAAAAGGCTGTCTTAGCCCAGGCAGCATTGGCCAAAAGGCTGTCTTAGCCCAGGCAGCATTAGCCAAAAGGCTGTCTTAGCCCAGGCAGCATTGGCCAAAAGGCTGTCTTAGCCCAGGCAGCATTGGCCAAAAGGCTGTCTTAGCCCAGGCAGCATTGGCCAAAATGCTGTCTTAGCCTAGGCAGCGTTAGCCAAAAGGCTGTCTTAGCCCAGGCAGCATTCGCCTGGCTGTATTAACACCTCAAAGCAGTGCTGGTCAGTGGGAGGCCTGGGTGACACAGGGAGAATGAAACAGAGAAGATGAGAGTCTCCCTTCCTCTTCCTCACCATGGCTGTCTCCCCCTCCTTCCCCATGACCTCCCCCCTCTCCATCCATAGTATCTCTTTCCTCCTCACACCCTTAGCTCTGGTGGAAGAAGACTTGACCAGCCGGCCTTACTGAGTATCGTCCTCTGTCTCCCATTGTCCTCCCCATCAACTCCCCTTCATCTCTCCACCACCCCCCACCCTGTCAGGCCCACTGTGAGGAGCTGGGCCTCAGCTGTGGCAACGAGGTCTGGGAGAGGAGAGGAGAGGAAAGGGGAGATGGGTCTCCTCCTGGTCTTTCATGTGGAGAGGAGAGGAGAGGAGAGAGGGGTCTCCTCCTGGTCTTTCATGTGGAGAGGAGAGGAGAGGAGAGGAGAGGAGAGGAGAGGAGAGGAGAGGAGAGGAGAGGAGAGGAGAGGAGAGGAGAGGAGCGGAGAGGAGAGGAGAGGAGAGAGGGGTCTCCTCCTGGTCTTTCATGTGGAGAGGAGAGGAGAGGAGCGGAGAGGAGCGGAGAGGAGCGGAGAGGAGAGGAGAGGAGAGAGGGGTCTCCTCCTGGTCTTTCATGTGGAGAGGAGCGGAGAGGAGCGGAGAGGAGAGGAGAGGAGAGAGGGGTCTCCTCCTGGTCTTTCATGTGGAGAGGAGAGGCGAGGAGAGGAGAGGCGAGGAGAGGGGAGAGGGGTCTCCTCCTGGTCTTTCATGTGGAGAGGAGAGGAGAGGAGCGGAGAGGAGCGGAGAGGGGAGAGGGGTCTCCTCCTGGTCTTTCATGTGGAGAGGAGAGGAGAGGAGAGGAGAGGAGAGGAGAGGAGAGGAGAGGAGAGGAGAGGAGAGGAGAGGAGAGGAGAGGAGAGGAGAGGAGAGGAGAGGAGAGGAGAGGAGAGGAGAGAGGGGTCTCCTCCTGGTCTTTCATGTGGAGAGGAGAGGAGAGAGGGGTCTCCTCCTGGTCTTTCATGTGGAGAGGAGAGGAGAGGCGAGGAGAGGAGCGGAGAGGAGCGGAGAGGAGCGGAGAGGAGAGGAGAGGAGAGAGGGGTCTCCTCCTGGTCTTTCATGTGGAGAGGAGAGGAGAGGCGAGGAGAGGGGAGAGGGGTCTCCTCCTGGTCTTTCATGTGGAGAGGAGAGGAGAGGAGAGGAGAGGAGAGAGGGGTCTCCTCCTGGTCTTTCATGTGGAGAGGAGAGGAGAGAGGGGTCTCCTCCTGGTCTTTCATGTGGAGAGGAGAGGAGAGGAAAGGGGAGAGGGGTCTCCTCCTGGTCTTTCATGTGGAGAGGAGAGGAGAGGAGCGGAGAGGAGCGGAGAGGAGCGGAGAGGAGAGGAGAGTAGAGAGGGGTCTCCTCCTGGTCTTTCATGTGGAGAGGAGAGGCGAGGAGAGGAGAGGCGAGGAGAGGGGAGAGGGGTCTCCTCCTGGTCTTTCATGTGGAGAGGAGAGGAGAGGAGCGGAGAGGAGCGGAGAGGGGAGAGGGGTCTCCTCCTGGTCTTTCATGTGGAGAGGAGAGGAGAGGAGAGGAGAGGAGAGAGGGGTCTCCTCCTGGTCTTTCATGTGGAGAGGAGAGGAGAGGAGAGAGGGGTCTCCTCCTGGTCTTTCATGTGGAGAGGAGAGGAGAGGAGAGGAGATGAGAGGAGAGGAGAGGAGAGGAGGACTATAGCAGGAGCCTGTCTCACACTGAGCTAATTGCCTGAGACCTGCTGGCCTGAGAGATAGCACCACAGCCTGTTTTACCCAACTGTCTTTCAGTTAAACCTTTCTCATCATTTAGTCTCTAATGTAAGTTTTCTGACGCCTTTAGTGTATAAGAGTGAGTATATGTGAGTGTGTGTGTGTCAGAGGTCTTAAAGGATGGCAGTGATCACTTTCTGTGTGTGTACACAGATGGTATGGGTATGGTGAGTTGTTTCCCTGTATCTTCTCACACATACAGTTGAAGTCGGAAGTTTAAATACACTAAGGTTGGAGTCATTAAAACTTGTTTTTCAACCACTCCACAAATTTCTTGTTCATAAACTATAGTTTTGGCAAATCGGTTAGGATTTCTATGTTGTGCATGACGCAAGTAATTTTTCCAACAATTGTTTACAGACAGATTATTTCACTTATAATTCACTGGGTCAAAAGTTTACATACACTAAGTTGACTGTGCCTTTAAACAGCTTGGAAAATTCCAGAAAATTATGTCATCGCTTTAGAAGCTTCTGGTAGGCTATTCAATTGGAGATGTACATGTGGATGTATTTCAAGGAATCCCTTCAAACTCAGTGCCTCTTTGCTTGACATCATGGGAAAATCTATAGAAATCAGCCAAGACCTCAGAAAAACAATATAGACCTCCACAAGTCTGGTTCATCTTTGGGAGCAATTTCCAAATGCCTGAAGGTACCACGTGCATCTGTACAAACAATAGTACGCAAGTATAAACACCATGGGACCACGCAGCCGTCATACCGCTCAGGAGGGAGAGGCGTTCTGTCTCCTAGAGATGAATGTACTTTGGTGTGAAAAGTGCAAATCAATCCCAGAAAAACAGCAAAGGATCTTGTGAAGATGCTGGAGGAAATTGGTACAAAAGTATCTATACCGACAGTAAAATGAGTCCTATATCGACATAAACTGAAAGGCCGCTCAGCAAGGAAGAAGCCACAGCTCCAGAACCGACTACAGTTTGCAACTGCACAAAGATCATACTTTTTGGAGAAATGTCCTCTGGTTTGATGAAACAAATATAAAACTGTTTGGCAATAATGACCATCATTATGTTTGGAGGAAAAAGGGGGAGCCGAAGAACACCATCCCAACCGTGAAGCACGGGGGTGGCAGCATAATGTTGTGGGGGTGTTTTGCTGCAGGAGGGACTGGTGCATTTCACAAAATAGATGTTGTCATGAGGATGGAAAATAATGTGGATATATTGAAGCAACATCTCAAGACATCAGTCAGGAAGTTAAAGCTTGGTCGCAAATGGATCTTCCAAATAGACAATGACCCCAAGCATACTTCCAAAGTTGTAGCAAAATGGCATGAGGACAACAAAGTCAAGAAAATGGAGAAAATGTGTAGAAAACCTATAGAAAATGTGTTGGCAGAACTGAAAAAGGGTGTGCAAGCAAGGAGGCCTACAAACCTGACTCAGTTACACCAGAGGAATGGGCCAAAATTCACCACACTTATTGTGGTTAGCTTGTGGAAGGCTACCCGAAAAGTTTGAACCAAGTTAAACAATTTAAAGGCAATGCTGTTAAATACTAATTGAGTGTATGTAAACTTCTGACCCACTGGGAATGTGATGAAAGAAATCAAATCTGAAATGAATCAATCTCTCTACTATTATTCTGACATTTCACATTCTTAAAAGAAAGTGATGATCCTAACTGACCTAAGACAGGGAATTTTTACTAGGATTAAATGTCAGTAATTGTGAAAAACTGAATTTAAATATATTTGGCTAAGTTGTATGTAAACTTCTGCCTTATCTGTATCTTCTCACAGGCCTCAGTTGATACTTACGACAGGAACTGGAGAGAGAGGTCACATGCCAGGACAATGCAGGCCAGATATATACACACACAGTGCATTCGGAATACACTCAGACACCTTGACTTTTTACACACATTATTATGTTACATCCTTATTCTAAAATGTATTAAAATGTTATTTCTTCCTCTTCACTCTACACACAATACACCATAATGACAAGGCAAAAATGGGTTTTTAGACTTATTTGCAAAAGTTTTTTTTTACCTTTATTTTACTAGGCAAGTCAGTTAAGAACAAATTCTTATTTGCAATGACGGCCTAGGAATAGTGGGTTAACTGCCTGTTCAGGGGCAGAACGACAGATTTTGTACCTTGTCAGCTCTGGGATTTGAACTCTGCAACCTTTCGGTTACTAGTCCAATGCTCTAACCACTAGGCTACACTGCCGCCCCATAAAATAAATACATAAATATTCAGACCATTTACACAGTACTTTGTTGAAGCACCTTTGGCAGTGATTACAGCCTTGAGTCTTCTTGGATATGACGCTACAAGCTTGGCACATCTGTACTTGTGGAGTTTCTCTCATTCTTCTCTGCAGATTTTCTCAAGCTCTGTCATGTTGGATGTGGAGCACCGCTGCACAGCTATTTTCAGGTCTCTCAAGAGATGTTTGAACGGGTTCAAGTCCTGGCTCTGGCTGGGCCACTCAAGGACATTCAGAGACTTGTCCCGAAGCCACATCTGCATTGTCTTGGCTGTGTGTTTAGGGTTGGTGTCCTGTTGGAAGGTAAATCTTTGCCCCAGTCTGTCCTGAGTGCTCTGGAGCAGGTTTTCATTAAGGATCTCTGAACTTTGCCCCGTTCAACTCTGCCTCGATCCTGACTAGTCTTCCAGTCCCTGCCGCTGAAAAACATCCACACAGCATGATGCTGCCACCACCATGCTTCACCGTAGGGATGGTGCAAGGTTTCCTCCAGACGTGACGCTTTGCATTCACGTCAGTTCAATCTTGGTTTCATCAGACCAGAAAATTATATTTCTCATGGTCTGGGAGTCCTTTAGGTGCCTTCTGGCAAACTCCAAGTGGTCTGTCATGTGCCTTTTACTGAGGAGTTGCTTCCGTCTGGCCTGATTGGTGGCGTGCTGCAAAGATGGTTGTCCTTCTGGAAGGTTCTCCCATCTCCACAGAGGAACTCTGGAGCTTAGTCAGAGTGATCATCGGGTTCTTGGTCACCTCTCTGACCAAGGCCCTTCTCCAGCGATTACTCAGTTTGGTCGGGCAGCCAGCTCTAAGAACTGTAGAGGTGGTTCCAAACTTCTTCCATTTAAGAATGATGGCGGCCACTGTGTTCTTGGGGACCTTCAATGCTGCAGAAGTGTTTTGGTACCCTTCCCCAGGTCTGTGCCTCGACACAATACTGTCTCGGTGCTCAACGGACAATTCCTTTGACCTCATGGCTTTTGTTTTTTCTCTGACATGTACTGTCAACTGTGGTACCTTATATAGACAGGTGTGTGCCTTTCAAAATCATGTCCAATGAATTGGTTTTACCACAGGTGGACTCCAATCAAGTTGTAGAAACATCTCGAGGAAGATCAATGGAAACAGGATGCACCTGAGCTCAATTCTGAGTCTCATAGCAACGGATCTGAATACTTATAAGGCATTTCTGTTTTGTTTTTATTTGTAATAAATTTGCCAAAATGTCTAAAAACCTGTTTTCGCTTTGTCATTGTGATGTATTGTGTGTAGATTGATGAGAATAAATATATATTTTAGAATGAGGCTGTAACATGACAAAACGTGGAAAAAGCCACTGTTTCTAATCCCTTAACGCTTGGCTTTGCACAATATCCAGCCCTCCCCTGACACCTTCAACAGGCCTAAGGAGGGGATTATGACAGTGTGTGTGTGTGTGTGTGTGTGTTTGTGTGTGTGACTATAGATTAGGCCTGGTTAACAGACCGAGTCTCTAACCCAGTCAACAGGGATACTGACACTAACTAACTATTATCACTGACAAAAGGGGAAAGGGCTCTACACAGCATGTAGAACCGAGTGAGTGATTTTAGGGTTGACTCACTGTGTACTCTGTGGTTTAGGCTGTCAATGGGGCTGTTTGGGAAGAGAGCTATGACCCCTGTCTATTACAATGCAGCTATTTTGGCGTCAAATCAAATGTTATTTGTCTCATTCTTCATAAACAGCAGGTGTAGATTAGCTATGAAATGCTTACTTACGGGCCCTTCCCAACAATACAGAGGGAAAGAAAATAGAGAAAGAAAAGTAGAAAAGTATAGAAAATAGAAAAGTAAAATATGGAAATACTCAACGAGTATCAATAACTTGTCTATATACACAGGGTACCAGTACAGAGTCAATGATAACTTGTCTATATACACAGGGTACCAGTACAGAGTCAATGATAACTTGGCTATATACATGGGGAACCAGTACAGAGTCAATGATAACTTGTCTATATACACAGGGTACCAGTACAGAGTCAATGATAACTTGGCTATATACATGGGGAACCAGTACAGAGTCAATGATAACTTGGCTATATGCACAGGGCACCAGTACCGAGTCTATGTGCTGGGGTACGAGCTAATTGAGGTAAATACTGTATGTACAAATAACTAGGAATAAGTGACAGAATCGTTGTAGCAGCGTATGTCATCAGTCAAAAAAGTTATTGCAAAAAGGTTCAATGCAGAATTGACGATTGTCCGGGTAGCTATTTGGTTAACTATTTAAGTAACTATTTAGTAGTCTTCAGACATCAGTGGAACAGCCAGGAGGAATATGGTGGTGGGGGTACTTCCTCCGCAGGCCTTGGGGGTATAAGCTGTTCAGGGTCCTGTTGGTTCCAGACTTGGTGCAACGGTAACACTTGCTGTGCGGTAGCAGAGAGAACAGTCTATGACTTGGGTGGCTGGGGTCTTTGACAATTTTTAGGGCCTTCCTCTTACACTGCCTGGTATACTGATCCTGGATGGCAGGGAACTTGGCCCCAGTGATGTTTTGGGCCCTCTGTAGTGCCTTGCAGTCAGGTGTCAAGCAGATGCCAGTCAAGATACTCTCAATGATGCAGCTGTTGAACTTTTTGAGGATCTGAGGGCCCATGTCAGCCTTGTCAATGTGAATGGGGGTGTGCTCTGCCCTCCATTTGACTTTAGTCCATGATTATCTCCTTTGTCTTGCTGATGTTGAGGGAGAGTTTGTTGTTCTGGAAGCACACTTCCAGGTCTCATCATCGTCAGTGATCAGTCCTACCACATTCGGGTCGCAAACTTAATGATAGTGTTGGAGATGTGCGCGGCCACGTAGTTCTAACAGGGAATACAGGAGGTGACTAACACTTATGGCCTTAGGGGCCTCTTTGTTGTTGCCTACCTTCACCACCTGGGGCGGCCCGTCAGAAAGTCCAGGATCCAGTTGCAAAAGGGAGGTGTTCAGTTCCAGGGTCCTTACCTTCGTGATCTGCTTGGAAGGCACTATGGTGTTGAACGCTGAGATGTAGTCAATGAAAAGGCAGTGTGGAGTGCAATAGAGATTGCTTCGTATGTGGATATGTTGGGGCGTTGTGCGAATTGGAGTGGGTTTAGGGTGTCTGGGATGATGGTGTTGATGTGAGCCATGACCAGCCTTTCAAAGCATTTCATGGCTACATTTGGGAGTGCTATGGGGCAAAAGTAATTCAGACAGGTTACCTTGGCGTTCTTGGGCCAAGGTGTAGGTATGACAGACTGGGTCAGGGGAGATTGAAAATATCAGTGAAGACACTTGCCAGCTGATCTGCGCATGCTCTGAGTATGCATCCTTCTAGCCCTGAGGCCTTGGTCTCACTGTTTAAAGGTTTTTCTCACATCGACTATGGAGGGTGTGATCACACAGTCGTCCAGGACAGCTGGTGCTCTCATGCATGGTTCAATGTTGCTTGCATATAGATGGCAGTTAGCACATCTGGTAGGCTTGCATCACTGGACTGCTTGCAGCTGGGTTTACCTTTATACTCCGTGATAGTTTACGTTCCCTGCCACATCCGACAAACATCAGTGCCGGTGTATTAGGATTCGATATTAGTCGTCCATGCACTTATTAATGAAGCCGGTGACAGATGTGGTAAACTCCTCAACTCCATCAGATAAATCCCAGAATATATTCCAGTCTGTGCTAGCAAAACAGTCCTTTAGCTTAGCATCTGCTTCCTTGGACCGTATTGAGAGCATCACTGGTACTTTCTGTTTGTGTTTTTTCTTCTAAGCAGGAATCAAGTGTAGAGTTATGCTTAGATTTGCCAAATGGAGGGTGAGCTTTGTATGCCTTTCTGTGTGTGGAGAAATGGTGATCCAGAGTTTTCCCACCTCCAGTTGCACAGGTGACATCCTGGTAGAAATGAGGTAAGACGGAATTCAGTTGTCCTGAATTAAAATCACCGGCAACTAGAAGTTTCTCTTCTGGATGGTTATCTTCTTGTTTGTTTATGGCCCAATACAGTTCGTTGAGTGCAATCTTAGTGCCAGCATCGTTTTGTGGTGATAAATAGACAACAACGGAAAATACAGATGAAAACTCTCTTGGTAAATAGTGTGGTCTACAGCTTATCATGAGGTATTCTAACTCAGGCGAGCAGAACCTCAAGACTTCCTTAATATTAGAGATCACGCACCAGCTTTTATTAAACACTCACCACCCCCCTTGAGCTTAACTAACGCTGTCATGCTGTCCTGCTGATGAATAGAAAAACCAGCTAGATGTATATTATTCATGTCCTTGTTTACACACGACGCCGAGAAACATAGGATATTACAGTTGTTCAGGTCCTGTTGATTGGATGGCCTTGAACAGAGCTCATCCAGTTTGTTCTCCAGTGATTTGTATGTTCGCCAATAGAATGGAGGGTAGAGGCAGTTTATGTACTCGCCAACATAGTTTTGTCAGGGTGCCTTCAGGTCGGCCACTCTTATGCTTTTTCGGGTCTCTGGGATCAGGGCCTGGTCCGGGGTGACCAGTACGTCCTCTGACTCCGACTTGTTGAAGTGCAAATCTTCATCCAAATAGAGGTGTGTGATTACTGTTCTGATGTCCAGAAGCACTTTTTGGTCATAGGAAATTATGGCGGAAACATTATGTACAAAACATTTGAGATCAGCTAAAAAAAAAATTATGTTAGTCAGAAGCCCATAAAACGTCTGCTTTCCATTGCAGCGCCGTTCTCACGACTGTGGGACAGGCTGGGAACTGGGACAGGACCAACATGCCCACCTCTCTGAGACGCTGGGAGAAGCCGCACGCATGCATGTACACACACACACACACACACACACACACACACACACACACACACACACACAGTAAGAACGTATCTGTTATGCTCTTTCTATTTCCTTCCCATGTAAGGAAAACTTAATCGGCCTGCCCTGCTTCTCTGGTTCCCCACTGGTTTTGTAGGCCGGGAAATATGTGTGTGTGTGTGTGTGTGTGTGTGTGTGTGTGTGTGTGTGTGTGTGTGTGTGTGTATGCCAGCTCCACTAGGCCAGTGTATATAGCCAGTGGCTGTAGTTTTAGGCAGAGTCAGGGGTAGGGGGATACAGGCAGGTTACAGTCTATAAAGTCACTAGAGGGGGACTGCCGTTCATAAAGACAGTGTTTGCACATGGACAAGCTAAGACTGGTGCCCAACAGACGAACACACGTACCCTCATCTAACCCTTGAGCTCTCTCTTGTTTCTCTCTCTCTTTCTCACTCTCTCTTTCTCTCTCTCTCTCTCTCTCTCTCACTTTCTCTCTCTTAAAGGGTGTGTTATATCACAACCTTGCTTACATTGTAAGAATAATTATGTTTTTGAGTTATTACACTGGGTTATTATCACAGTATTCAGCCTGACCCTCTGAGATAAGGACCCTCTGATATCATCTGACTGTTATATTGTACCTGAACCTATAAGAGGTGAGGACCCTCTGACATCATCTGACTGTTATATTGTACTGAACCTTAACCTGATATCAAGATTGTACCTGAACCTATAAGAGGACCCTCTGACATCATCTGACTGTTATATTGTACCTGAACCTATAAGAGGTGAGGACCCTCTGACATCATCTGACTGTTATATTGTACCTGAACCTATAAGAGGTGAGGACCCTCTGATCATCATCTGACTGTTATATTGTACCTGAACCTGTCTCCATTGCACCACTGACTGTTATAAGTCCAAAAATGGTCTCTCCCCTTTAGAAATAACTGATGTTACTATGGAGACGATTTACCTTCTGGAACTTGCGTGGTCTTCACCGTCCTGCATTTAGAAATAACTGATGTTACTATGGAGACGATTTACCTTCTGGGACTTGCGTGGTCTTCACCGTCCTGCATTTAGAAACCTGAAAGATGTCGATATTCTCTATCTGTGCTGGTTCACAGTATATTCCGGCCTTTAGACAATTGTCTATTTGTCTCTATCACTGTCAGCTCTCACCATCTCTCCATGTCTCAGAGAAAGAGTTGAGGTGTTCTTCAGTTGGTTTTCATAGAGAAATAACACTTGTAGGTTCAGTGTTGAGTAAGCTATCTTGGTCTGTAGCCAGCTGAGATTGTTGGTCTAATGCTTTTCAGACAGTGACAGGTCCGTATATCCTTTCCAAAAACCGGGCCTCAACAAAGACTGAGAGGAGCTTAACACACTGATGGTTCAATCTGAGAGACCTCTCAGTTAAGGTAAAGTGAATAACATCTAGAAGTTATGGTGAATGGTAAACAAAAAGAAACAATTACCCTTCTATTGTTCTTTTCATTTTCTGTTTTTTTTATTCCCGACTGTCTCTCTCTCTCCCGACTATCTCTCCTTCCCGACTGTCTCTCTCTCCCGACTCTCCTTCCGACTGACTATCTCTCTCTCTCCTCCCGACTGTCTCTCACTCTCCTCCCGACTCCCGACTGTCTCTCTCTCTCTCCAACTGTCTCCTCCCGACTGTCTGTCTCTCTCCTCCCGACTGTCTCTCTCTCTCCTCCCGACTGTCTCTCTCTCCTCTCTCTCCTTCCCGAGTTCCTCGAGCTGACCTGCTGCTTTCACTGTCTCTCTCTCCCCTCCCAGTTCTTTCATTCAGGGACAATTTCACAGTTCTTTCATTCAGGGAAATTTAAAATTATTGCAACATAACATACCATAATACACCATAAACATTCAGAGTTTAGCCAGCCAGCCCAGAGACCAGAGATGTCAATCTCCAGGCTTGGTTTCCAGAAACCTCTTTGTGACGTTAGGATGTCCCAATACTGTTGCCATCACCCTCTCCTTCTTCCCGTTCCTCCGTTCCAACAGCTCCCCCGTCCCCATCCCTGTCCCTAGAGAAAACCATGCCCTTTACACAGCAGATGCTGTTTCCACGACACCCATTGTTTCCTGGTTGCAAGGCGATGGCTGGAACCTTGTTTGGTCACCATGGTTACGAGGGGGCCTGGATATTTCGTTAGGGGTAAGGCATGACAGAGGTGGCATAATGTGTGTGTGTTTGTTGAGGGGTCAGGCGTGACAGACAGAGGACAATGGAGACGGGTGTGATCGTTCCCTCCTCTGTCATTTCATTCCCATTCCCTTTTAACTCTCCCTCTTTTACTCTCACTTTCACTTACCCACTCCCTCACTTTCACTCACCCACTCCCTCACTTTAACTCACCCACTCCCTCACTTTAACTCACCCACTCTTCACTCTCCCTCTTTCAATCCCCCACTCCCTCTCTTTCACTCCCCCACTCCCTCTCTTTCACTCACTCACCCACTCCCTCTCTTTCACTCACCCACTCCTCTCTTTTTCACTCACCCACTCCCTCTCTTTCACTCACTCACCCACTCCCTCTCTTTCACTCACGCACTCCCTCTCTTTCACTCCCCCACTCCCTCTCTTTCACTCACGCACTCCCTCTCTTTCAATCCCCCACTCCCTCTCTTTCACTCCCCCACTCTCTTTCACTCTCACCCACTTTCACTCACTCACCCACTCCCTCTCTTTCACTCACTCACCCACTCCCTCTCTTTCACTCACTCACTCACCCACTCACCCACTCCCTCTCTTTCACTCACCCCCACTCCCTCTCTTTCACTCACTCCTCACCCACTCCCTCTTTCACTCCCCACTCTCTCTTTCACTCACGCACTCCCTCTCTTTCACTCCCCCACTCCCTCTCTTTCACTCACGCACTCCCTCTCTTTCACTCACTCACCCACTCCCTCTCTTTCACTCCCCCACTCCCTCTCTTTCACTCACTCACCCACTCCCTCTCTTTCACTCACTCACCCACTCCCTCTCTTTCACTCCCCCACTCCCTCTCTTTCACTCCCCCACTCCCTCTCTTTCACTCACGCACTCCCTCTCTTTCACTCCCCCACTCCCTCTCTTTCACTCACGCACTCCCTCTCTTTCACTCCCCCACTCCCTCTCTTTCACTCACGCACTCCCTCTCTTTCACTCACCCACTCCCTCTCTTTCACTCACGCACTCCCTCTCTTTCACTCACCCACTCCCTCCCTCTCTTTCACTCACTCACCCACTCCCTCTCTTTCACTCACCCACTCCCTCTCTTTCACTCACTCACCCACTCCCTCTCATTCACTCACCCACTCCCTCTCTTTCACTCACTCACCCACTCCCTCTCTTTCACTCACCCACTCATAGCAGGCAGAGAGAACGAGTGCTAGAGACAAGAAAAAACAGATGGAGGCATGATTCGGGAAAATTACCTTTTATTCAAATGAGACTTACATTACCCTTAGGCCCTCTATAGCTCTGGTGGTCTCCCTCTCTCCCGCTAAAACTTTCACTCTCCCTGTCTTGCTCTCTCTCTCTCTACCTCTCTCTCCCCCTCTCTCCCTCTCTCTCCCTCTCTCTCTTTCTTTACCTCCCCCTCCCTCTCTCTGATAACTGATGATCCACCCCTGTCTGAAAGCATATTTTATCAGACAATAATGTAGTGAACTTACCGTAACAGGTACAACCTACACGGGAAGCATCAGTGGCAGAAAGAGCTGCAGGGTGAGAGAGAGTCATACGATTGTCTTATCATGTGGCTGACTAACTGTTAAAGTAAAAATGTCAAGTGATAATGTGCTGCAATTACTATGCTAGTGGCTTGATGTTATCACCGGCCTGTATAAAGCACCCATTGTTCTCTTAGTGATGATTTCAACAGGAGAGTGTGTGGTGGGGCTATGTAATAGTTGTGGGAATGTGTGTTGATTGGATATGAGTGTGTATATAAGGGACAGTGTGGGTGGATGAGGAGACCTCTCTACCAGGAGTACAGTATCTCTATTTACCATGGAACTAACAAGAGGCCTGTTCTCTCCCATTTCCTCTCACCCTCTTCTCCACTTCTCTACTGCTCTTCTCTTTGGCTCTCCACTCTCTCACGCTCTATATTGTGATTAATGTGTGTGGTATGTATGACTGTTCAGTCTTGTGATCAGGCTGTGTGTGTGGTGTGTATGACTGTTCAGTGATGTGATTAGGGTGTGTGTGTGTGTATGACTGTTCAGTCTTGTGATCAGGGTGTGTGATGGTGTGTATGACTGTTCAGTGATGTGATTGTGTGTGTGGTGTGTATGACTGTTCAGTGATGTGACTAGGGGTGTGTGTGTGGTGTGTGTGACTGTTCAGTAATGTGATTCGGTTTTGTGGTTGATACTAGACATCTCAGTGGAATCATTAATATCTCAGCTTGAATAAAAATGTAGCAATGACTTAATTATAGATGACTCACAGTGTGGTTGTGTGTGTGTTTATGTGCACATCGCCTACATATAAATGTATAGTTTCCCATAATTCCAAGGCTCTATGCTGACCATTTTTGCAAGGAGCACGTGCACTTATTGGAGAAATGTGGGAGCACAAAATAATATTTGATGTAACAAGATGTTTTCTTTATAGTAATGGTGGAAGCGTTGCATTCATGAATCTGTGCTCAGTGTGTTCTCCATGACACTCAGGGCTGTAGTACAGGAAGTAATTCTCCATGACACTCAGGGCTGTGGTACAGGAAGTAATTCTCCATGACACTCAGGGCTGTGGTACAGGAAGTAATTCTCCATGGCACTCAGGGCTGTGGTACAGGAAGTAATTCTCCATGACACTCAGGGCTGTGGTACAGGAAGTAATTCTCCATGACACTCAGGGCTGTGGTACAGGAAGTAATTCTCCATGGCACTCAGGGCTGTGGTACAGGAAGTAATTCTCCATGACACTCAGGGCTGTGGTACAGGAAGTAATTCTCCATGGCAAGGGCTGTTCTCCATGGACACTCAGGGCTGTGGTACAGGAAGTAATTCTCCATGACACTCAGGGCTGTGGTACAGGAAGTAATTCTCCATGACACTCAGGGCTGTGGTACAGGAAGTAATTCTCCATGACACTCAGGGCTGTGGTACAGGAAGTAATTCTCCATGACACTCAGGGCTGTGGTACAGGAAGTAATTCTCATGACACTCAGGGCTGTGCCCTAATTTCTCCCTCTCCTCCTCCCTTAACCCTTCTCCTGTACAGAGGTCCTGTATGTCTGTCCAGGAAGTAATTCTCCATGACACTCAGGGCTGTGGTACAGGAAGTAATCATTGCAACATTTATCAGTTGGGTGATTATTTTCTAGATGCACTGCTCCAGGTCGGCAAATATTTAGGTCCATGTGCAAGTAAAATGGTTGCACTGTAGAGCCCTAATTTCTCCCTCTCCTCCTCCCTTAACCCCCTTCTCACCTGTATCATCAGAGGTCCTGTATGTCTGTCCATCTGTCTGTCCATATCCCCCTTCCTCTGTCCTCCTCCCAGTAGACCATGTATCATGTTTCTGTATCAGGGCTGCCCTGGTATCACCTCCTAGCAGCAGGCTAATACCCGCACTGGATGTGTGTGTTTAGATGAAAGCATTCCTGTGTGTGTGTGTGTGTGTGTGTGTGTGTGTGTGTGTGTGTGTGTGTGTGTGTGTGTGTGTGTGTGTGTGTGTGTGTGTGTGTGTGTGTGTGTGTGTGTGTGTGTGTGTGTGTGTGTGTGTGTGTGTGTGTGTGTGTGTGTGTGTGTGTGTGTGTCAGCGGCTGTGGTTTGAAACCAGTAGTTGGGAAAAAGGTGCAGTGGATTAAAGTAAACTAGGGCCTATGAAGGAATGTGAAACAAACAAGGTAATGGTAGATGGTACTGTAGATGTTTCAGTTTGATGTGGTGGATTCATCATGCCCATACAGACACATCTGGCACTGCAGAGGGATGACAATCTCCCTCTGTCTCCAGTGATACACCACGCACGTGCACACAACCCTGTTTATTACACACCCTGTTTATTCACACACCCTGTTTATTCACTCACCCTGTTTATTCAAGTTTATTCCCATGACACCCTGTTGATTCACTCACCCTGTTTATTCACTCACCCTGTTTATTCACTCACCCTGTTTATTCCCTGTTTATTACACACCCTGTTTATTCACTCACCCTGTTTATTCACACACCCTGTTTATTCACTCACCTGTTTATTCCCACACCCTGTTTATTCACACACCCTGTTTATTCACAGTTTATTCACTCACCCTGTTTATTCACCACCCTGTTTATTCACTCACCCTGTTTATTCCCACACCCTGTTTATTCCCACACCCTGTCCACCCTGTTTATTCACACACCCTGTTTATTCACTCACCCTGTTTATTCACACACCCTGTTTATTACACACCCTGTTTAACTCACCCTGTTTATTCCCATGTTTATTCATGTTTTACACACCCTGTTTATTCATCACCCTGTTTATTCACTCACCCTGTTTATTCCCACATCCTGTTTATTCACTCACCCTGTTTATTCACACACCCTGTTTATTCACACACCCTGTTTATTACACACCCTGTTTATTCACTCACCCTGTTTATTCCCACACCCTGTTTATTCACACACCCTGTTTATTACACACCCTGGTTTAATACCCTGCACTGTTTATTCACTCACCCTGTTTATTGTGTTTTTACAGTTTATTCACTCACCCTGTTTATTCCCACACCCTGTTTATTCACACACCCTGTTTATTACACACCCTGTTTATTCACTCACCCTGTTTATTCACTCACCCTGTTTATTCCCACATCCTGTTTATTCACTCACCCTGTTTATTCACTCACCCTGTGTTTATTCCCAAACCCTGTTTATTCCCACACCCTGTTAATTCACTCAAATGTTTATTCACACACCCTGTGTATTCACTCACCCTATTTATTCACACACCCTGTTTATTACACACCCTGTTTATTCACTCACCCTGTTTATTCACACACCCTGTTTATTCCCACACCCTGTTTATTCACTCACCCTGTTTATTCACACACCCTGTTTATTCACTCACCCTGTTTATTCACTCACCCTGTTTATTACACACCCTGTTTATTCACTCACCCTGTGTGTTTATTCACTCACCCTGTTTATTCACACACCCTGTTTATTCCCACACCCTGTTTATTCACTCACCCTCCACCCTGTGTTTATTCACTCACCCTGTTTATTCACTCACCCTGTTTATTCCCTCCACCCATGTATCATGTGTTTATTTATTCACTCACCCTGTTTATTCACTCCCACACCCTGTTTATTCACACACCCTGTTTATTCACTCACCCTGTTTATTCACTCACCCTGTTTATTCCCACACCCTGTTTATTCACTCACCCTGTTTATTTCCACACCCTGTTTATTCACACACCCTGTTTATTCACTCACCCTGTTTATTCACACACCCTGTTTATTCACTCACCCTGTTTATTCACTCACCCTGTTTATTCACTCACCCTGTTTATTCACTCACCCTGTTTATTCAATCACCCTGTTTATTCCCACACCCTGTTTATTACACACCCTGTTAATTCACTCACCCTGTTTATTCACACACCCTGTGTATTCACTCACCCTATTTATTCACACACCCTGTTTATTACACACCCTGTGTGTTTATTCCCACACCCTGTTTATTCACTCACCCTGTTTATTCACACACCCTGTTTATTCACTCACCCTGTTTATTCACTCACCCTGTTTATTACACACCCTGTTTATTCACTCACCCTGTTTATTCACTCACCCTGTTTATTCACACACCCTGTTTATTCACTCACCCTGTTTATTCACTCACCCTGTTTATTCACACACCCTGTTTATTCCCACACCCTGTTTATTCACTCACCCTGTTTATTCACACACCCTGTTTATTACACACCCTGTTTATTCACTCACCCTGTTTATTCACTCACCCTGTTTATTCACTCACCCTGTTTATTCACTCACCCTGTTTATTCACTCACCCTGTTTATTCACACACCCTGTTTATTCACACACCATGTTTATTCACTCACCCTGTTTATTCACTCACCCTGGTTTATTCACTCACCCTGTTTATTTCCACACCCTGTTTATTCACACACCCTGTTTATTCAACCCTGTTTATTCCCACACCCTGTTTATTCACTCACCCTGTTTATTCACTCACCCTGTGGTTTATTACACACCCTGTTTATTCACTCACCCTGTTTATTCACTCACTGTTTATTCCCACATCCTGTTTATTCACTCACCCTGGTTTTATTCACACACCCTGTTTATTGAACACCCTGACACCCTGTGAAACTGTTTAACACACCCTGTTTATTCACACACCCTGTTTATTCACTCACCCTGTTTATTACACACCCTGTTTATTCACTCACCCTGTTTATTCCCACACCCTGTTTATTCACTAGATGTTTATTCACACACCCTGTTTATTACACACCCTGTTTATTGTCACCCTGTTTATTCACTCACCCTGTTTATTCCCACACCCTGTTTATTCCCACATCCTGTTTATTCACTCACCCTGTTTATTCATCACCCTGTTTATTCACTCACCCTGTTTATTCACACACCCTGTTTATTCCCACACCCTGTTTATTCACTCACCCTGTTTATTCACTCACCCTGTTTATTCACACACCCTGTTTATTACACACCCTGTTTATTCACTCACCCTGTTTATTCACACACCCTGTTTATTCCCACACCCTGTTTATTTACCCTGGTTTATTCACTCACCCTGTTTATTCAGTCACCCTGTTTATTCACTCACCCTGTTTATTCACACACCCTGTTTATTCACACACCCTGTTTATTCACTCACCCTGTTTATTACACACCCTGTTTATTCACTCACCCTGTTTATTCACACACCCTGTTTATTCACTCACCCTGTTTATTACACACCCTGTTTATTCTGTTTATTCCCACACCCTGTTTATTCACTGTTTATTCACCCTGTTTATTCACACACCCTGTTTACACACCCTGTTTATTTCACCCCCACACCCTGTTTATTCACTGTTTATTCACCCTGTTTATTCCCACACCCTGTTTATTCACACCCTGTTTATTCTGTTTATTCACTCACCCTGTTTATTCCCACACCCTGTTTATTCCCACACCCTGTTAATTCACTCACCCTGTTTATTCACTCACCCTGTTTATTCACTCACCCTGTTTATTCACTCACCCTGTTTATTCACACCCTGTTTATTCACTGTTTATTCACACCCACACACCCTTTATTTCACCCTGTTTACACACCCTGTTTATTCACTCACCCTGTTTATTCACACACCCTGTTTATTCACTCACCCTGTTTATTCACACACCCTGTTTATTCCCACACCCTGTTTATTCACTCACCCTGTTTATTCACACACCCTGTTTATTCACTCACCCTGTTTATTCACACACCCTGTTTATTACACACCCTGTTTATTCACACTGTTTATTCACACACCCTGTTTATTCCCACACCCTGTTTATTCACTCACCCTGTTTATTCACACACCCTGTTTATTCACTCACCCTGTTTATTCACCCTGTTTATTCACACACCCTGTTTATTCACACACCCTGTTTATTCACTCACCCTGTTTATTCACTCACCCTGTTTATTCACTCACCCCACACCCTGTTTATTCACTCACCCTGTTTATTCCACACCCTGTTTATTCACTCACCCTGTTTATTCCCACACCCTGTTTATTTCACCCTGTTTATTCACTCACCCTGTTTATTCACCCTGTTTATTCACACACCCTGTTTATTCACACACCCTGTTTATTCACTCACCCTGTTTATTACACACCCTGTTTATTCACTCACCCTGTTTATTCACACCCTGTTTATTCACTCACCCTGTTTATTCACACACCCTGTTTATTCACACACCCTGTTTATTCACCCTGTTTATTCACCCTGTTTATTCACTCACCCTGTTTATTCACACACCCTGTTTATTCACTCACCCTGTTTATTCACTCACCCTGTTTATTCACCCTGTTTATTCCCACACCCTGTTTATTCACTCACCCTGTTTATTCACTCACCCTGTTTATTCACTCACCCTGTTTATTCCCACACCCTGTTTATTCCCACACCCTGTTAATTCACTCACCCTGTTTATTCACACACCCTGTGTTTATTCACTCACCCTGTTTATTCACACACCCTGTTTATTACACACCCTGTTTATTCACCCTGTTTATTCACCCTGTTTATTCCCACACCCTGTTTATTCCCACACCCTGTTTATTCACTCACCCTGTTTATTCACACACCCTGTTTATTCACTCACCCTGTTTATTCACACACCCTGTTTATTACACACCCTGTTTATTCACTCACCCTGTTTATTCACACACCCTGTTTATTCCCACACCCTGTTTATTCACTCACCCTGTTTATTCACACACCCTGTTTATTACACACCCTGTTTATTCACTCACCCTGTTTATTCACTCACCCTGTTTATTCCCACACCCTGTTTATTCACTCACCCTGTTTATTTCACCCTGTTTATTC